>NC_141149.1:23031880-23338817 GCF_053477565.2 Lygodium microphyllum
ACGGTTCACTGGTCTTACAAGCCTCATTAGCTTGTTGGTTGCAATTGCCGTGCAGTCATTAAAGGAGGGTGATAGGATAGAGCACAACCATTCTTAGAACTCTCTTTCATCCTTTTTCTTTCTCTATGCAGAAGAATCTACAAGATAGACGTGTGAAAGCTCTCTCTTATTCAATCCTTTTCAATTTTTTGACTTGTGCATTTTGATAGAACCTAAGCTTCTCGTGAAATATCTAGCCCACAAAATGTTCCTACAAGCTATGGCCAATCCTTGCTATAGAAGGTGTTAGTTCAAACTCTTATTTTTCTGGAAACCTAATACATTGAGAAGGTTGCTCATGTTGTTAGTACACATGTGGTATGTTGTTTGTTCCATGTACATGTCCTACTTGTGAGCCTTAGTTTGAGTCAAATGAGGATTTTAGAGCTCTGTCGTTGTCTTAGTCTATCAAGTCATCTTGTGTATCAATCTATTTCTTTTCAAGCACATTAGATGGAGATTAGAGTCAAGTCTCCATTTCGTCAACAATAGGTTGAACATGGACATCTGATACCATGTCAAAAGTTAGTGTAGTGGTGGAAGCGGAAGCTACTATAATAGATTGCACAACACAAGAGAAATTCACAAGAAATGTGTCCAATGCAGAAGAAATGGACACTAAAATTCCAGAGCTTCCATGTCTCTATCAGACTTTGACAAGAGCTCACATCTAAGAGACGATAGACAGACAACCCTAAATAGGCAGGCTAATAGCTCCTCTCAGATCTTGGGAGTGTCTAAAGATCCAATAATATCATGTGATGAAGCATTCAAGCCTTGGGTAAAGGCTTCGTAAAGAGATCCGTTGCATTGTCCCTCGTGGGATTGTAAACCACCGATAACTTGGAATCCACAATCCGCTTGTGAACATGATGGTACTAAACCTTGATGTGTTTTGTATGAGCATGAAACACAAGGTTCTTAGCCAGGGCACTTTGGTTATCACGCATAGTTGAGTGGGTCTTGTCTCGGAAAAACCAATCTCTACCAACATATGATTGTCAGAAGTGGAGCAACAATGAAAGTGTAAACATCTGTTGTATAAATTATTGAAACACAAGACAAAAGAGAAAGGGAAAGAAAGAACACTGAAGAACACAATATAGATGAGAACTCAGATATATGCTCAGGAAACGGAATCCATATATCCAACACGAGACAGTCGCATACAATAGTGAGTTATTGGATGGGTGGGCACCGACACTGGCTCCTCTCTCCATGGAGTCTCCATATGTGTGATGGTAGATGAGTGACTGAGTGAGGTCGAGGAGCTTGAATATATAGGACAAAAATATGTCCTCAATATGATCATGTCGGCGAGCATTTAATGCTGGTCAGCCAACAATAAATGCTAAAGATCAAAATGAAGATCATAAAAAATGCCTAAAATATCCTAAATAATGTGCCTAGCCTTTGCATGCATAAACTTACACACGAGCTGACATATCTACTAACATCCTCTCTCAGATCATGGGTGATCTGATGCAATAAATACAATGGTACAATGAGAATGACTCATAAACCATACAACATAGAACTACCAAGTAGAACAATGGATACCCAAGTAGTGGGTGATCAAGCCATCACCAAGGTGCCTTAGAGAGAACCTGATGTCAATGCCAAACATACCAGCTCTTGAAAATAGAGAAGATCATAGGATATCTCTGTGTTTGTGCCAATGTCTCTCAGTAGCATATATGACCATCCTGTCAAAAAATGCCTATGGAACATACGTGACATGGATTCCTTGCCTTTGGCTAGACTGTCAAAGTGTCCCCTCATGTGAGCTCAAGACTAGGAGCCAAGCCCGCTCTCTGTCAAATAAACAGCTCATCATGAACCTGGATGTCAATCCTAGCTCCAGTTGAACTTGCAAGACTTCAATCAATGCATCAAAGAAGTCCCTATTTGGATCTTGTGCATCTGTATAGATGTATAGATGAGGTGTATCTACCCCATCTCACCACTCTCTCACACTCTCTCTCTGGCATTGGAGAGTCGCGAGGGATACTATCATCACCACCACTAGAAAGCAATTGAGGAAGAGGCCATCGATCTCTTCCCGTGATTCGAAGAAGCTTATCCTTTCCACGCCTTGGACTTCTCCTTGGCCGAAGGATTGGAGTCTGAGTCCAAGGTAGATGATGACTCGTCGGAGGAGTCCACATCTCGTGTCATCATCTTCTTCTTCTTCTTCTTCTTGGAAGCCGCTAACTCTTTGTAGTCCTTTCGTAAATGACCTTTCTTTCCAAAGTGGTAACACTGGGTCTTCGACTTCTTCTTCTTCGAACCCCTCTTTGAAGTTGCAAGAGCCTCACTAGAACCTGAAGAAAGCCTCCCCTATAACCGCAATGATGCCCCATGCTCAAGCAACATCGAGGTACTATGTGTAAAACTAACAAGAGTTGATGATGTCTGTGCCCTCAAAGCAATCGCCACTCCATTGAACACCGGAGGGAGTTTGGAGAGTATGAGACCGATAAGATGAGCCTCTAGAAAAGCAGACTGCATTTGTTAAAGCTGGTCTTGGATTTGGGTCACACGAAGTAGAAAATACTTGATAGTATCTTTGACCTCAAACGGAAGTTGTTGGAGCTGGCCATAAAGACTAATGGCCCTCATGGTGGAAGATGCCACATACATCGGTTGCAACTTCGTTCATACTTCAGAAGATGTTCTACACGAGGTAATTCTCGGTAAGACTTCTTTGGAAATACATCGAAGTAAGGCCGAGTAAGCACGTGCATCGTCCGAATCCCATGTAAGCATTGCTTCCTCATGGTTGTTTGTATCAAAATCAGGTGTAATAGGAGAATGCCGCTGATGACGTTCAATAGCTTTGCAAACCACATACCATAACCACTTTTGTATAAACCAAGCCTTCATCACAGCACTCCATGTAAGATAATTAGGTCCATCAGTGGACGTGCACGGAGGAGCCATCTGTAGAGGATTTAGAAGAGAAGTAGAGAAAAGAAGGTATTTGGAGAGGAAACACAGCCAAACCCCAAGCATAGACTGCAGAAAATGAGAGTGCACATGCATTATTCACCAAAATCTGACCAAAACAAGAAGAAATATGTACCGAAAAGTTAAAAAGTCAGCTAGAAACTACCTAAAACAGGAAAAACGGCCTGATAATGCAGTCGCCCAGCAAGGAGGAGATGCAGAAACACCAAAATGCAGGTTGGAACTGGCATGCAGGAAGTAGAGAGGATGACGCAGGTTGTACAGATGTTGAGGTCAGCAAAAACGCAAGAAAAATAGGTCCGCTAGTTGGAGCAGCAGTTGCCTGATGAGCAATGGCTAGAATAGGCGTGAAATTAGCAAAGAAAACACAGTAGGAGCATAGAATTGAAATCTGATACCATGTCAGAAGTGGAGCAGCAATGGAAGCGTAAACATCAGCTATAATAAATTGTTGAAACACAAGACAAAAGAGAAAGGGAAAGAAAGAACACTGAAGAACACAATACAAATGAGAGCTCAGATGTATGCTCGGGAAATGGAATCCATATATCCAGCATGAGATAGTTGCATACAATAGTGAGTCACTGGCTATGTGGGCAGTGGCACTGGCTCCTCTCTCCACGGAGTCTCCACACGTGTGATGGCAGATGAGTGACTGAGTGATGAGGAGTTTGAATACATAGGACAAAAATATGTCCTCAATATGATCAAGTCGGCCAGCATTTAATGCTGGTTGACTAGCAATAAATGCTAAGTACCAAAATGAAGACCATAAAAATACGTAAAATATCCTAAATAATGTGCATGCATAGACTTACACATGAGCTGACATATTTGCTAACAATGATGGAGCCACAATGCCTCCATAGTAGTCAAACAAAGGGCGTGGTACTTTGCCTTTGTAGAAGAAAGTGCCATAGTAGGTTGTTTCTTACTGCTCCATGAGATAGCTCCCGATCCAAGGGGAGAGCAAAACCTGCAATGGATCGTCTCAAATCCACATCACGTGCCCGATTAGAGTAACTCCATCAAGAAAGAGTGGCCCCATCTCCATACATAATCCCATATGATCAAGTCTCTTGTAGATAGTGCAGAACACAAAGTAGCTTTCCAGGAGCTTAAGTAGAAGTCCTCATGAAAGTGTGATAGTACACAATGGAAAGGAAACATGAACACAAAGACAAAGGAACAAAGAGAGATTGCATGAACAGAAGAAAGAAAACTGCACTGAACAAGGAACAAATATTGAATACAATAGGATTGATCAGTCCTTGCATGCAGCCCATAGCGTCAATGAGGGCACCAGATTAAGTTGATGATGGCATCAGTGGAGATGGAGGAAGATGATGGAGTTAGAGTGTGTATCTATCGAGGAAAAAAGTAGATAATCTACCAACTGAGTGGGGAAGGCTATCAATAGCCAAATAACCTCAAAACTGGCCGATTAGCAATTTGGGCAAAAAAAGTGGCCGACTAGCATTTAATATTGGTAAAAATGCTAGATGTGCTAAAAAAACTCTCAGAAATAGTAGACAATCTTTGGCAGATGAGATTGTTGTATGCAAAAATTACTTGGAAAATGCACATAAAATCCTGACTGGACAAGAAAATGCACTGAAAAGCAATAAACAGACTGCTCTAGAATGAGCTACCTCCTTCAAAACAAGTGACAGATAGGTCAGAGTTCCTAAAGTCCTTGTCTTACTTAGACTAAGGCTCATAGGCAGGAGATGACAAGGCACGATAATCATGACTTCTAACACCCCCTCTCAGATCATAGATGTGGCGGAAGGCCAAGGGAGAAACATATCTTGGGATGGCAAGAGAATTGCCAATGTCGATGAAGTTCGTCAATGAAGACTGCCGATGAAGAAGCTCCTCACAATCTTGGGGAAACCCCCTCTCATACACGAGGGGCTAGGAAACCCACAACTACATCATTGAGATCGTTCCCCTTTGAAAGGGTTGGAGGGTACGAGGGAACCATTGGAGAAGGTAAGGGATGGGAAGGAACGTGTGGAAAAGATGGTGCACAAGCGGAAATGGGTGTAGCAATAGACAATTGCCTCGAAGGACCTTGCATAAGAGAAGGGAAATGGAGCCTATTAAGCTCGCTCTCCTACCAATCTGTAGCGATAATAGCCCCTACAGAAGAATCCTCAGTACAAACGACCTGCTCGATGAAGAAAACCCGAGTACCAAGCCTAGTAAGGCTATAAACTCAGAGGAGTGGAAAGCCCAAGTCCAGAAGCTCAATGTGCGATTGGAAAACAAAGGCAAAGTGCTAACACCACTAATAGACATCGATACAATGTCACCAATAGTGACTAAACCCTCAGAAGGGCATAGATCCTGCAACAAATCACCTTGTGGAGTTGTATGACTAGAAGCTCCACTATCAACTAGCCAAGGCCACTTAGAAGATGAGGCAACCACTGAAGAACGCTCCTTTAACTCAACAATATGAACATTGAATAATGGGTAACCGTTGGAATAGAGGTAGAAGACTTGGATGTTTTAGCTCCATCTTTTGCTCCCAAAGAAAGGAGGGGGTACTTCTTCCAACATTTCTCCTTTGGATTTGTCCCCTTCCCATAGTCTAGGCATTTAGGCTTCTCCGAGTCGGAGTTAGAGCCTGTAGAACTCTCTTGTTCTTTAGCCTTTGACTTCCTTTTCTTCTTCTTCCTCCTCCCAAACTTGCAACAAAAGCTATTTTGGAGGTGGATCCACTGGCAACCTCTTTTGTGCGCTTGTCATATTCCAAAACAAGCGGAGCAAGCTTCTCGCATAGAAGCTCACAGGTCCTCAATGTAAGAAGGCTGATGTAGAAGACATAAAATCGGAGATGGCAGTTGAGTTGAAAGAATCATGGCCGTATCCTTTGAAGAGATCATCTTGCCAAGAGATGCAAGCTCATCCCTAATATCCTTCAACCTGTTGATATAATCCTTCATGGAAGGAGAATCATCAACAATGAGCATATGTAACTCCTTCTCGAGAGTAATTCGGTGGCAAATGTCTTTTGATGGTATAAAGAAGCAAGCTTTGTCCACACTTCCATTGCTTTTTGCAACTTGTGCACATGCACTAGGAAAGAATCTTGTAAGCTCATAGAGGAAAGATCGGGCTTTAGAGTTGAGCCGACCCCATAAGGTTGCACGATTCATCGATGATCTAACGGTGGGATCCTCCACTAGACATGGAATAGGGTGGGTAACAAACTCCCAAAGATCGAAGATATCAGGGTACACTCCACCTTACACGACCAAAGCGAGTAGTTGAACCATCAAGCCCGTGTTCTTTGGGAAAAGGAGTATGGGCACATATATAGAGGGTGCCATGGATGGCATTATGAGGCTAGTAGAACGGGCCTTTTGTGAAACATGGAGAGAACGGGGAGGAGAGGGCTCTTGAACAAACGGGCTAGATGACATCCATTCTTCACGATCCGTGCAATAGTCTTCGTGATAATTGAAACCGGCCTGTTCACTAGAAAGGGCGGTAGTGTACAACCAAAATACATAAATGCTTTCACCCAATTTACAGTCGTCCACTTCACCTGAACTTAAAGACACAGAATCAAGAAGAAAAACAGGAAGCTAGAATGCTTCTGTTGCAACACAGACACCTTGTTGGCCCCTAAGTTAGGCGCCCCTTGCAGTATTTCTTTATTTTTAAAAAGAGAGGGAGTACAATGGGCTGTCTTTCACCTATTCTGGGTGAAATTTGGCAGCATAACAGTACAATTACTGACCCAAAACAAGCCGACCAGGAGGGGAAACTCTGCCCAAGTCTGAATCTTCTGGTTGGAGTGCAGAATTGATCATTTCAGCCTGCTGTATTTACTGGTTCAGACCTGTTCTGAAACCTGTTTACAACTCTTACTGTTCCCTGTTCTATTTAGCCCACTGTAATTACTGGTTCAGACCTGTTCTAACACCTGTTTTCAGCTCATATTGTTCCCTGCACTGTCCTGCATCATCTGTGCCAAGTGCCCCTTAACTCTGACATCAATTGGGCTCTGAATTACCCTCGGAACAGACCAAAATCTGTACTGATTTAGTGCAGATTCAGACACTTGCTTGGTGAGGTTACCACCCTCACCTATTCCTGCTTGTGGGCAGCAAACAACTGCTCCTGTTCCTGGAGAAAAGAGGCTCTTGCCTCATGCAAAAACAGCATATTCTACACAGCTGTACCTGAATCAGAAGAAAGGCCCTTGATTCTGCAGCATAACCATTCTGTCAGGGAGAGAGAGAGAGAGTGGAAAGCAAGCTCAACCCTCTGTGCATCATAGTCAAGGAAGGTAGGCAAGCTCTCAATCCTTCTTCATCAGCAACTGTCCTTCTCAAATGAGCCCCTCTAAGCCAAAAAACTGCACGCCAGCCCTCTTTAAAGAGGTAAGTGCACACATTTGTGCCAAGTGGCAGCACTGTAAGATATTTCCCGTTCCAGCCTTCCGGTCTAATATTCTCCATCCTCGGTACAGAATTTGACCTCGGCACAGACCAGAAGATTGATCCTTGTGCAAAAATGAAGATAATGACGCGAACAGATTCTGAGGTCCAAAAATAGTAACTTCCTAAATTTTAGGAGTTGCTTCCATTGCATCCCCACTAGTCTTCTGACCATCTTTGCAGACTATGGCTACATCCAAATTTACAATATAGCTCAACTGAAAGTGAATTTCCACTGATGACCCCACATGGACTAATCTCTTGAAGATTTGTCCATCTTCACTTTGAACTAGTCTCTTCCAGGCTAGTTCTTCAACACACTTATCCATATACACTTTCACAAGTCTCTTCCAGGCTTGTCAATCTACAGTGCCATCAGTCTCTTCCAGACTTGTACTGGACCTTAACTGTCCAGTCTTGACTCTGTAAAGATGGTGATAGGATCGAAATGCAGCTGAGAGTGCAGTAGACAGTGTGAGAGTGAGAGAGACAGAGTGAAGCACGACACCCAATCCAATAGACTGAAAGAGTGTAACAAGAAAGTACAAAGTACAACCCTTAAATCTTAGGGTTGTAGGGGGTATTCACACCCGACACACACTAAGTGCCCATAAGTGTGTAACTTAAGCACATAAGCACATACGACAATAAGACTACAAGTCTGGGGGAAAAAACCTCTCCTACCGAGAGTAAAAAGTGCCCCAGTGTCCTAATGATCACCGACACTCCCATATGAGCATAGGCGTAAGTGAGGCGTGAGTCAAATACCCAACAAACCCCCCTGGAGTGAAGAGTGATTAAGAGTACAAGGATCATCCGCCACCAAAGGATATCAAATTTAAAGCATCGCGAAATGCTTCAAATTTGTCACGAGGAAGAGCTTTGGTGAAGATGTCTGCCACAGTACTGGTGGTAGGACAATAGACAAGGCTGATATCACCTGCATATAGCCTCTCTCTGACAAAGTGATAATGGATTTCAATGCGTTTCGTGTGGGCATGAAACACTGGGTTCCGTGCCACTGCAATGGCACTCTGACTGTCAGTGAACAAAGGAGTAGGCTCCGTAACAGATACATCCAGATCAGCTAGCAAGCGTCTAGGCCATACGCATTCAACTGTGGTAGTGAAAGCTGCCTTGTATTCAGCTTCACATGACGATGTGGCAACAGTGGATTGTTTCTTGCTAAGCCAAGAAATGCAAGAAGAGCCAAGAAAGAAACAATTGGCACTAGTGGAGTGACGTGTATCATAATCACCAGCCCAATCAGAATCACTATAAGCATGTAACTGCAGTGGTCCCCCCTTGGCATAAAGCAACCCAAGAGATCGAGTACCCTGCAAGTAACGGAAAACACGCTTGACAGCTTGCCAATGTGACATACGTGGCTGATGCATATACCTGCTCAAAGCTGAAACTGCAAACTGTATGTCCGGCCTAGTGTTGCATAGGTAGATAAGACATCCAACTGCAGGAGCATATGTATGTATATCAAACAAATCACTGTCATCATGTAATGACAGTTTCAGTCCAGGTTCCATGGGGGTACAAACTGGCTTGCAATCCTGTAAGCCAAACTTCTTAAGAAGCTGCCCAATATACCTTGACTGTGATAGCCCAATACCTTGAGCATCATGTATGAACTGGATGCCCAAGTAGTAATGCAAAACTCCCAAGTCAGACATGTCAAAAGTTTGCTGCAAATTTTGTTTGAATGCTGAAATCTGATCAGCATGTGTTCCAGTGAGCAAAAGGTCATCAACATAAAGACATATAATCAGCATAGATCCCCCTTCTTTACATACATAAAGGGTAGACTCAGATGAGCTGTTTAGAAACCCCTGACCAAGCAAGAAAGCATCTATTTCTGCATACCAAGCTCTAGGAGCTTGTTTCAAATCATATAGTGCCTTTTTGAGCTTGCATACCAAATGTTCTGAGCCTTCAACTGCAAAACCAATGGGCTGCTGTACATAAACTTCCTCCTGAAGTTCCCCATGTAAAAATGCAGTCTTGATATCCAGCTGATGCACTGTCCAACCATAATGTGCAGCCAAAGCAATCATAGACCTGATGGTCGTCATACGGGAAGTAGGAGCAAATGTCTCCTCATAGTCAATGCCCTTTTTTTGTGCGTAGCCTTTAGCTACAAGCCGTGCCTTGTATTTATCAATGGATCCATCTGCTTTCCTTTTCAATTTGTAGACCCATTTCGTTCCAATGGCTTTCTTTCCAAATGGCAAAGACACCAAATCCCAAGTTTGATTCTTAGTAATAGAATCTAATTCAGCTTGCATTGCTGCCATCCAATGCACACTGTGTTGTGCATCCTCAAAACTTTCAGGCTCTTCATTATCAAAAGTACTTGCTGCCATGACAAGCTCCATGGTATGTGCTGAATCATGCAAACGAGTTTGCCTTCTAGTCCGACCAGCCATGGGTGCATCCAAAGGACTATCTTGCATAGTCTGCAAATACCATCTAGGTAACTGTCTAGCTTCCTGACTGTGTGCAAGCTCTTGCTGAATTTCAGTTTCAGCATTATGCTGAATATTCCGATCAGCCAATGGCTGAATTTCTGCACTTTCCATAGGAGCAGCTGGCTGAACATTAGGTTCATTTTCTGAAGCTCCAGCTGAATCACCAAAAGTAATGGGCAGCAGCCCTTCAAAAACATCACGGGCAGCCTGATATGTGTCCAAACCAGCCAAGGATAATTCTGATTTTTTTATCAAAAACAACATCCCTGCTGACAAAAACCTTCTTTGTAACGGGATCATAGAGTCTGTAGCCTTTGCTCTCATTGCTATATCCCATAAAAATGCACTTAACAGCCTTGTTGTCCAACTTTTTTCTAAGTACCTGTGGAATATGGGCATAGGCAAGACACCCAAAGGTACGGAAGTGGCCAACAGAAGGTTTACGACTGTTCCAAGCCTCAAAAGGTGTGATGGTCTTCAAGGCTTTGGTAGGGCATCTGTTCAAAATATGGCAAGCACACATGACTGCTTCCATTAAAAAACTATGAGGCAAGCTCTTTGCCTTCAGCATACATCTGGCCATCTCCATGAGTGACTGATTCTTCCTCTTTGCTACCCCATTCTGCTGTGGAGTATAGGCAGTAGTGTACTGATGGACTATGCCTTTCTGCTTCAAAAAGGAATTCAGCATAGAGGACATGTATTCCCCCCCTCGATCCGAACGGAGAGTCTTAATTTTGCATCCAGATTGATTTTCAACAAGTGCACTGAAAGCCAAAAATGCATCATATACTTTTGACTTCTTTTCCAAATAGTAGACCCAGCAAAAACGTGTAAAGTCATCAATGAATGTCACAAAATAGTAACAACCGCCCAATGACATTGTTTGCATAGGCCCACAAACATCTGAATGCACCAACTGCAATCTGGTTGTTGCTCTGAAAGCAACATCACGGGGAAATGAGAAACGATGCATTTTCCCCAAAATGCATCCCTCGCATAAGTGCTTAGGAGGTCTCTCCAAGAGAGGTAAGCCATCCAGCGTCTGAGTACGCTGCAAAAGCATCAAGCTGCCAAAGTTTACATGTCCCAAACGAGCATGCCATAACTCCGCCTGTATCATAGCAGGAGTAAGAGTGGATGCCAAGTATGCCGACTGATCTACTGAAAGAGCATCCAGCTCATATAAACCATGACACAAAGATCCTGTCAAGACCAGAGTCATGCCTTCTTTATCTCTAACCATGCAACGGTCATCATCAAATGTGACCTGCAAACCACAATGTGCCAAAAAAGAAATAGAAAGCAAATTCTTCTTGATTCCAGGCACAAACAAAGCATCCTGTAGGCGGAGAATAGAGCCATCAATGGCTGTGAGCTGAATCTCCCCAATACCACGAACAGGGTATGATGCATTATTGGCACACTGTACAGATTTCCCAACGGGACGTGCACTAACTGAAGCAAACAGATCTCTGCGAGATGTAATATGTCTAGAAGCACCACTGTCAAAGAACCAAGTGTCAGCATCCTCTGTAGCGCTAAGTGCTCTATCGGCCCAAGAGATGTCATAACTGCAAGTGTAAAAACAATAGTCCCTGTCCACAACATAGGACGCGGACTCACTAGCAGTGGAAGGAGTAGTAGAAACAGGCATTCCTGACTCCTTCTTCTCTTTGGCAATGCGCTTCCTGCACTCAGTGATTTAGTGGCCTGGCTTCTTACAATAATGACATTTTCCTTTTTTAGCTTGCGTCCCCCCTTGTGTCTGATTCTGTGATGTGCCCGAAGTGCTAGAACTTTGTGGAGCATTTTTCACCTTGTTGTTTTTGCCTTTCTGTCTTGCCACAAAAGCCTGCTCAGAGACTATAGCATCCACACCACTATTTTTCCTTGTTTGCTCCTCCTCTAGAAGCAAACTAACTAGCTGAATAAAAGTGAGTGGGTGCTCGGCAATCCTCATGGTGAGGTTCAATGCAGTATGAAAAGACAAGTACGAAGGAGGTAAGGAATTCAAGGTGGTGGATATCAGTTGTGCATCCGAAAAGTACTCATCTACATTCATGAGCTGCTCCCTCAAGTCTTGAATCTTATTCAAGTGATCCTGCATAGAATCACCCTCATTCATCTTCAAAGTTTCTAACTTTTTCTTCAAGAAAGAGATCCGAGTCTCATTCTTTCCTGCAAACATATGCTCCAAAGTCAGCCATGCATTTCGTGAAGAAGATGCTGAATGAATGTGAGGGATGATGGAGCGCTGAACTGCCAAAGTAATCAACGACAAGGCTTGTGCATCACGTGTATCCCAAGCTTTTTGAGCTGCAGTTCTTGGAGGAAGTGGCTGAGGTGGAGCGGATTGAGGTCCCCGTTGTCCACGTGCCCCTTGAGGAGGAGGAGTAACGGGAGCTACAACTCCCGGTCGAGTTTCCTCTCCACTGACATAATCCCATAAATTCTTGGCCACTAATACATTCTTCATCATGAATGACCATAGCGAATAATTGTTTCCGTCCAATCTGTCTTCCTTGGATACATACGTAAATACATCACCTCCCTGATTTGCCATGATGACAAATTGACAAATTTCCAAAGACAAATGAGCAATGTCAAAGCAGTAAGGACTGGAAATCTGCAAATTTCCAGAAATCGCAGCAAGCACACTTCTGCAATTAATGTGCAAGGGCGTACTCTGTCAAAAACTGTCTTTAATGCACGCTTCCCAAGGTGCAAATAGTGCTCAACAACATTGTAATATCAAAATCCCCAAAATTTTTGCCTCAAATGTGTTCAAAACAGTCTTTTTGTGACTGTAACTGCAGTTTATATACAACTGTCCTCAAAATACATAAAAGCCCCAAAATTTCTGATGAATGTGCCCAGAAAATTGCATCAAATTTGTTCCACACTTGTATCCTGTATGCTGTGCTTGCTGCGTATGAACCTCCTCTGCCAGAAATTTATTCTGGAATAAAGGGATAATTTTTTTTTTTGTTAAACCTGACGTGGTTAGGGCGGACGCTAGTCAGGTCGCTGGCAGACGGAGCAGTCGGGCGGGTAGCTGACGTGACTGGGCAAACGGTCAAATCGCACGCAAACGACTTGGCGTTGCAATGTCGACGATGCGACCATGCGTGAGGGACCAGACCACCAGGGACTTGTCGTGGGAGGTGGACACGATTATGTCGGAGTTGATGATGGGGCAGGCGATGGAGGTGACCCAGTCGCTGTGGCCCTTGAGGGTGGCTTTGAGCTGACGAACAGGCCGGTGGAGGTGTCGAGTAGGACGGGTGGACCTGACGAACAGGAGCTGTCGAGCAGGACGGGTGGACTTGACGAACAGGAGTAGGTAGACGAGCTGCAGGTCGATCTTGACGAGGATGAGGCGCCGCTTGGACAGGTGGCGTACGCAGGTACAGATGGTGCCTTCAGCTACTGGCGAGAGCTGTAGAACTGACGGGGGCTGCAGACAGTGGGGGTTACAGTCTGCAGACTGCAGATTGCTCTGATACCAAATGTAAAGATGGTGATAGGATCGAAATGCAGCTGAGAGTGCAGTAGACAGTGTGAGAGTGAGAGAGACAGAGTGAAGCACGACACCCAATCCAATAGACTGAAAGAGTGTAACAAGAAAGTACAAAGTATAACCCTTAAACCTTAGGGTTGTAGGGGGTGTTCACACCCGACACACACTAAGTGCCCATAAGTGTGTAACATAAGCACATAAGCACATACAACAATATGACTAAGTCTGGGGGAAAAAACCTCTCCTACCGAGAGTAAAAAGTGCCCCAGTGTCCTAATGATCACCGACACTCCCATATGAGCGTAGGCGTAAGTGAGGCGTGAGTCAAATACCCAACAAACTCACTAGACATTCCTGTCCGATTCACATACTGGCCATGCAACTCAGGCGTTTAGATTTCAAGAGGGATCCTTCCAAAAAGAAAAACCAAATAAAATATGTAATAAAGAAATCAACAAAAAGGTAATAGTTGTCACAGTCTTGTGACAATAATCTTGCCGTCCGTCGAAGGATTGTTGAGAAGGCTCCTCATTTGTATCATCAAAGCCACGAAACTAGTTGTAAGACATCTTCGATATCCTGCAAAAGAATCGCCTATAGAAACTACGTTTGGACTAGATAGGCCCTCGCATAGTGGAAAATGGCTACAGGATCATAAAGGATTCGATGTAGATGGTCCGCATGGAGGAAAATAATTGTCCCTTGCACTCAAAAGGCTGTGTTTGCTGAAAATGATGATGCAGCAACCTGCCACCTACTGTTCTGGTCAGTTGCATGCTCCTCCAAAGTTTGCGTTTGCTGATGCAGACAATAAAATGTAGGAAAGAGGGGAGGAAACAGGCCGCCTGCCGGAGAACTGGCTGTGTGGCAGCAAAACGCAGATTGGTGAGCTGTGTGGGGCAGTTTGGGATGGTCGCCTACACTTTGGAGTGGTCCCCTCAGCAATAGTAGTGCTGTAGCTCCATGTTAGAAGTGGATGTAGTGATGGAAGTGTGTGGAAAACTGCTGTAATAGATTGTTGAACACAAGAGACAAGGGAAAGAGAAAGGGAAACACTGCAACAGAAATGCTGTACTTGCAATAAACACAAATCTGCCCCACAGCTGGCCTTAAAAATAGGCCGCCTAGAACTGAAAAGAAGTCGCCCTCTATCTACACAACTTTTAGATGCAAACTCAAATGATAGAGGTGAGAGAATGCAGGTGGCAGCCAGAAACTGCAAATGCAGCATTCAGAGGAGAGAGAAAATCTTGGTGACAACAACCAACAAGTGGTGACAGCATTCAACTGTCCGCGACAGCACCCAATTGTAGGGGATAGTTCCACAGGCTTGGCGACAACAGCAAACGAGTGAAGAAGGCTGTAATCAGGCGCTAGATGGTAGCAAATGGGTAGTGGAAGCTCTGACCTCAATGTCCTCCGTGAACGGGGTGTGGGTAGTAGAGTTATGGCTCCTAAAACTTGCAAAAACGAGATTGAGGAATAGTGGTGGGTTCTATGCATATTTATAGAAAGTTTAAGGCACTGAAATTTGGGTTTTGCATGTGGGACACAATAACTCTCTAGGATCGCGTTTCTTTTTAAAATATAAGGTTTTCTTCATTGATTAAGCATGTTTTGGGGTTGTTTAAGTCAGGCTAATGCATTATATATATATATATATATATATATATATATATATATATATATATATATATATATATATATATATATATATATATATATATATATATATATAGGGCAAAGGTTATATGTCGGATGCCAATAATCTACCAAGACTACAGAGACGATGGTTATCTTACCAAGAGAGCCCAAGTGATCACCGCAGAGAGGCTAGGGCATAGAAACATGAAACGGGGAACGAGGACGGTGACGGGGACACTCAACTTAGGGAATGGGGATGTGGGAACAGGAACAACATTAAAAAATTCAAAATTATTAAAAAAAAATATTTCATTCATAATTCATGTGGAGTACTAAAGCTAAGATCTATAATCCACAATGAGAAATTAATATTTCAATCTATTCATGCGGTGCCGTGGGCAGAGTCAAGATAGATACGTGAGTGAGAGACAAGCAAGCTACTGGCAGCGTTGGGGGAAAACAGGTGCGTGATTCGGTAGGCGGTAAACTAGGGCAATCAGTTGGTCACTTTGTAAGTCAATTTTGTGCCACGTTGCGTTTCTTGTCACGTTTGCTGTTGTGTTCCCTGTCAAGAACGTGATAGGGAATGCCCCATCCAATAGGGACGCGATTTGGAACGGATTTCGGCATGCAAGGGGGACCGTTTTGACCGTTTCTTGTCACTATGGGCTAGGGCATCGGGCCAAGGGTGCTCCTTGGCTCTCCAAGGGCCTACCAAGTCCTGCAAAGGCGAATGGAATCAACAATGGACTTTTTGATTTTTTTAAAAAATTGTTTTTTTTAGGAATGTTGGTGTGATTTGTTCAAAAGACTTAGCATTAAGTGAGGGTTTTGAATTAGTTTTCGTTCTATTGAGTCATTGTGCCATGAAATATAGGAAAATAAGGATGGATAGTCCCACTACCTTTATACAGTAAGCAAAATAATCCCACACACTACTACGATAAGTGTCTAGAGATATACCTAAGTGTGTGTGCCCCAATCATATGGAGAGTATGTGGAGAGAGAGGCAAGATAGGTAAGCAAGCAAGACAAGCAAAGCTAGCATGCAAGTATAAAAAATAGTGCCTTCGGAGAATGCCATGTGCAATGCCACGATTATGGTGGATCCAGAGACCACTCCAAGGGTAATCAAAAAGGGATAAATGTGCACAGATGCATATTTACATGAAGAGAATGCTGATGCATGGGGTAATGCAAATATTCATGCTCACGCAAAATGCGATGCAACGGTGCCACTTTGATAGTGTCCTCGGAGGGGAATTGTTCACTTGTCAAAGCGTCCTTTTACAATGATGTCATCCTGACAGTGCGGATGAAGTTATAAATGTTCATAATATACAATACATAATAAATGAATGTGTGAAAGTAAAAAAGCTATAAACATCATCACTGTCACTATCAAGAGAAGGAAATTACTTCCTCTCAAACTAAAAGGAGAAATAAGAGGGAAGCACCCTCTCCCTGTCATTTGAAGAAGTAGAGGAGAGAGTATCCAAGCCGATCTGTGGTAGAAAATACTGTAGAACCGGCCAGTTGACTGCCTTAGTCAAAGTATCTGCAAAATTGCCACTTGATGGCCCAAACTCTAGGCGAATGGTGCCTAGCTTAACCTGCTCTTTGGTAAAATGGTAATGAACCACCACGTGCCGTGTCCTAGGGGAGATGATAAGATTGCCCACAAGGGCAATGGCACTCTGGTTGTTGCAGTAGACAACTATAGGCGACTCGTAAGGGAATTGAAGTGTAGTCAGGAAGTTTCTCAGATAGATGGCCTCCATAGTGCCATCGAAGAGAGCTCGATACTTTGGCTTGGGTGTGGAAGCCGCCACAGTCTCTTGTTTATGGCTAGCCCAAGAGATGGGTGCCGTGCCCAAGGTATAGAGGTAGCCTCCATGGGAATGCCGGGGGTGTCAGGATCTCCCGCCCCTTGTTAGAATCAATGTATCCTTGCAAGCATAAACCATGTCCATAAGTTAGTCCAAAATTATAGTTACGCCTTAAATATCTTAACACACGAAGACACGCAGTCCAATGAGACATTCTAGGTGTATTAAAATACTGACTAAGCAAACTAATTGAGAATGTAGGACCTGGTCTAGCATAAAATAACCAAAGTAATTTCCCTACAACAAAACGTTAGGTATGAGCATCAAAAGGCCGGACTCGAGGTATCCTTATGCAAATGGACAGTGGGATCTTGAGAATAGTCCACAAAAATCAAGAGATCTGCTCGAGAGGTGAGCTTTCCTATCTTGTCATCAGGAGTGTGTGTCATGAGGACATGTATTTTCGAAACCTCACTTAACATGTGGATTAATTTTTAATCACATGGTTAAGTAAATGTTGCACATGTAAGGTGTAATTTGGGTTAGAGTAAATTTATGAGCCTGGGACCCGAGGAAATCAAAGGATGTCAAAGGAAAAAGTTGCTATAAGTTATGCTGCACAGGTACTTGGTGGTATCTGGTGCCAGTCGTTGGCCTAGTTCATTCATTTGGCCATAAGTGTCCGTTGGTGACACTAGAGAAGTGGCGTTTAATGGTACCTAACGCCAATCTGATGGTCAAAGATGGCGCAGAGACACTCGGGAGTGGAAGATGCCTCGTCAATTTAATTATTGGCCAGTTAGATTATTATTTAGGGCGTCAAAATAATTATTAGATTAATTTTCAGTATTTAAAGACTGAAAATTAATATTTAATTATGGCTAATGCTGGAAAAACCATTTGGGAAGACTGCCACTTGTCAAAAATGCCCATGCAAGTCTGAAAAACGTCTTTAGAGGTTGGAGAGAGACATTTTTAGTATATTCAGCCGGCAAGAGAGAGGAAGGAGATGCTGTTGGGTTGATTTGCAGCCATTGGAGGACCTTCTGAGGTAGCCAAGGGCAAGAGAAGACCAATCAACAGTAGGTGACAGCATCTACAAGTTATTGAGATAGGGCAGCAGCAGTAAATGACTGATTTTCTTTAGTTCTTTGCATCTACAAGCTGTTGTGGCAGGGCAACAGTTACATTTGATTGATTTTCAATCATTCTTCGTGACAAAACTCTGAATTTTCTCTCTACAGCTTTCTCTCTCATCTCCCAGCCATTTCATACCCTTGCTCCGAAGATCTCAGTATTTGGACCCTTGGAGGCTAAGAAATTGCAAATTTCTTTGCTGTAAACCCTAATTTACAACAAAAAATTAGGGTTTAGCAGTAGCCTTGGAAAGTGTGCCAGAAATTGGAAGCTCCAAGACTTGGATTCAATAGGGCTGAAGGTGAATTTTAGCTAAATTCAAGTGCAGGACTAGCCAGCCATTGAATTTGGGGTATTTCCATCGTCTATGAAGTGGATGAAGGCCAATTAAGTGCTTGGATCAAGGGGCAAACTAGATTGAAGACTGGCTGGTCACTTTGGACAGCAAGGGGAGTTTGGATTGCGAAGGGGATCGAGAGAATCCCATTGTAAATCAGCTTCTTCTTCAATAAAGCTAAAGAAATACCGAAAGGGGTGCCAATTTTGGGGCCAATCGGGTGTGCATTGTACAAGATTAGTAGGTAAATTTGTATTTTCAGATTTGCATTACTCGTTTGCTAGTGTAATTAAGTTGTAATTAGGGATTTACCACCCATCCACTGAAGGAACACTGGTTTCAATGTGCATGTAAGCACGACTAATGAAAACTCTGAAGTGAGAAATAACAGACTGAGAGTAAAAAATGCCTCATATAGAGTCTTTTTAGGGACCTCCGCAGTCGGGCATAAGTTGAGGATGTACACTGAAGTATTAATAGCCTCGATCCAAAGGCACTCAAGGAGCTCTTTTGCGAATAGCATAGAGCGTGCCATGTTTGGGACAGTCTAGTTCCTACGCTCTACGACTCCATTCTGCGTAGGGGAGTTGGTATAGTTAAGTTGGCGTGCAATGCCCTGCTCCTATAGAAACTCAGAAAACTTGTGGGAGGTAAAATCACCACTAGAATCACTTCTCATAGTATCCACATGACGAGTGGTCTGGTTGTGAACTAGTAACACCCAAGCACTTAAATAAGTAAAGGTATTGGACTTGTGCTTGAGGAAGTACACCCACATGCATCTAGAGAAATCATCCACTATAAAAAAGAAGTATAGTGTGCCATTTAAGGCAACAATGGATGTGGGATCACAAAGATCTACATGAATGAGCCTAAGGGGTTTCGCAGCACCAGTGATTGGCTGCTGAGGAAAGGGTGTATGATGTTGCTTACCTTGTTGACATGCTTTACAGACCTCTTGAGATAGTTTTGGGCGTGGAAGGCCCTCAACCATCCCTTGACGCGACAACACATAACGAGAGTCCTAGCCAAGATGTCCTAAGCGAAAGTGCCAAAGACTCTTAGAGTTTGTGGGCTCCCCTGTAGTGGCCAAATCTTGGAAGCGATGGAACTTTGAATCATCGACAATCGGCTTGGTAAGAAAGTGGGTCATGTGGTAAAGGCCATTAGGTTGCGCCTTGTTGCGAGCAATCCCTAAACTAGTCTGAGAGTCTAGGACCTCGACTGTGGTCATAGTGAAGAAAACAACTCGCCCCAACTGGCAAAGCTGTTGAACCAAGAACTTGTTATACGGAACATGATAGACGTCATCCAACAAAGCGAGATTTGGACCCAGGTCAGTGGGAAAACAGACACAACCCTGGTTCTGAATCGTGACTTAAGGAGTTATTCCCTACATGGACACTCGTGGCTGCAGGGGCTTGGGAAATAAAAATGTCCACTCCAGGAGTCATGTGATGGATAGCTTCACTGTCCACAAGCCAAATAGGTACTGATGTGCTCGACTGTGATGAGTGGGTCTATGTACGCATCTCATTAGGAGGCAACTTGCAGATGTGAACGAGACTCACATATGATGTCTCTAAGGAGACGATGTGGGCCTTTGCAAACCAATCAGACAAACCCTCTGGAGTTGAGTAGTTCGTCGACTATGATGATGGACCGATGGCAGTGTGGGTCTGGCCTCGCCAATGTCCTTACTGAGGGCTGCCACCGCCTTGTTTCCCTTGTTGAGGGTTACCTTCACGTGCATTTTTTAGTATGGAGACCTTCTCCTTGCATGGTGTTGTCATCTCCAGCTTGACATCAACATCCTAGCCTCTTGCGACAGTCTACATCACCGAGTGTCAGTGATTTCATCACTCGTCTATCACAGGGGCTGTTGGGACCTGCGTTTTTTGCAGCCTGGCTCATCCTCTATCATTTGGCGTCATCATTATGCACTTGCTGTTAGCATTTGGCTGCTCTCTCTACGTTTGACAGCTGCAACACTTTGGGATTTACATTTTGCTGCCTAGGTCACTCCCCGGTATTAGAGGACTGCATTTTGCTCTCTTCAATGTGCAGATTTTCCATAGGTGCTGCCACCTAATTCAGACAAGACAGTGCAGTTATCTTCTGAGCTTTGGCTCTACTACATCAGCTTATCTTCTCATAGCATGATTCAGTGCATCATCACGGTGTTCTTATTGTGTTTTTGAGTTCCTCTTCTCTCTTAGTGTTTGCCGTACACATAGTGTTACTCCGTGCAAACCCTACTGTCTCTCTGCACTATCGCTTATTTTGACATGGTATTAGAGCATATTTGTTATTTTTGACATGGTATCTGAGCACAGGAGCTCAGTGAGCTAAAGACCCTGTTCATTAGAGAGGGCAATAACAAGTTGCGGGTTCGGCATTATCTACTGATTTTCCCCTATGCAGTTGGATTGTTCCTTCTCTCACCTGTGTTCTTTTTCATTCTCCTCTTCGTGTTCGCTTTCCTTTCTGTTGCACACTCTCATAAATAGAAATTCTGTGCTTTTTTAAATAGATTTTTGTATATTTGATGCTTTTTCTTAAAACTTGATAGAACAAAAGATTTCGGCAACACCTTGTTAGCAGTTTAGTCAGCTCATGAGCGAGTCTAGGTATGTACAGTTGTGGGCTAGGCATTGTAGATTTTTCAAGTGTTTTTTATTGTAATTTTTATAATGATTTTGGCCACTTATTGCTGGCCGATTGGTGCATGATGCTGGCTGACCTGATCTTTTTATGGCATTATTTTATGCACTAGGAATCTGCACACTTGCAGATTCCTAGTGCATATACATGACAGTCTCTTGTTTGGTATATGGATTCCATTTCCCGAGCATATCTCTGAGTTCCTCCTTTGCAGTGTTCTTTTGTTTTCTCTTTTATCTTGTGCTGTGCAGTCTATTACAGCAATCTTCTATGCTTCCATCTCTGGACCCACTTCTGATACACCCATGTCCACGCTCACAGACACCTGCACATGCACACCATCTTACACCTAGATTATGTAGTTATTTAGGTTTTAGCAGGAAATTGGTACTTACTGTCTAGCACAATTGTATGGTGCACCTTTTACCTATGGTAGATATTTCTAGCCACATCTTATGGGCTATATGGCACCTAAGCTGGATCATTATGTGTTCACTTCTAGCTACACACGAAAGACCATATGCTTGTTGTTTGCATTAGTTTATTCTTCTTACTTGATTTTATGAACAGATACAGAAGTTCTCCACTGTCTGTAGTAGGTTTAACCCCCTTATGTGATTGTATGAACAGATACAGAAAAATTCTATACAGATGTGCAAGAGAGAATACTTGCAGAATATGGCAAGACATTTGACTGGTCCCTAAAATCAAAAATGATTGGCAAGAAAGCATTGGATGCGGGCAGGATTTTTGTCCAGGAGACTGGACTTGAGAGTGTTCTCACACCTGAGGAGTTCATAAGACGAAGGGAGGAAATGCTTCATTCCATGTTCCCCCAATGTGAATTTTTACCTGGTAAGTTGTTTCTTTGTACTTATCTTCTGCAAACCCCAAAGTGGTTTTTATCTCTTTGTTCACATGCTTTCCTTTACAGGTGCTGAACGTCTCATTCGGCATCTTCATGCTTATAATGTCCCTATGGCAGTGGCAACCAGGTAAGCTTGACCTGATTTCACATGTGATTGTAGTTGGGCTGAACAGCACATTACCCTGGAGATTGTTAGAGTATTGAGTGCTTTCATTTTTATTCCGTATTATGGCACTACTTGAGGAATAATTTTGAACATGGCCTTGATGCTACTCACTCAATAAAGACTCTTGCTCTGATGCAGCTCTCACAAATACCATTTTGAGCTCAAAACAATGAGACATAAAGAACTTTTCTCCCTTATGCATCATGTGGTTGTAGGTGACGATCCTGAAGTAAAAAATGGAAAGCCAGCTCCAGACATCTTCCTTACAGCTGCTGGCCGATTTGAGGTATGCTGTTGTTTAAGATTTTAAAGTTTGAACTCCTGTTTCAGTCTCCTGGAGTGTATCATTATCATAGTTGGGGAATTTTGCAGAATCCTCCAAATGTAATGGCTAATGTTCTGTGCTTCGAAGATGCACCCACTGGTGTACTGGCAGCCCGAAATGCTGGAATGTAAGCGACTGGTTTGTTTGATTGATCATTGATAAGTCAAGGTTCTTAGATCTGTTAATTTAAGAGCTAGCTGTTAGTTGGGTGAAATGAAAAATAGGATCAAGTATCTCCTTTGCTCACATTACCATGTTTTCACTGATTAAGGCTAAACAAATGACTCAATGGAGGGGAAACAATTTCTGCGATCATAATTTGTGCACAATGATGACATTTCATTTCTATTGGTGGATGCAATTCTATGCATCATACATGACTGCTTGGCAAACTGCATTACAGTGGCTTCATGCAATTCAAGTCTTCCATTGGTTATTCTCGGGATGTCTTGAAGACACTGATCCTTCCTCCAGCACTTTCTCATTGACAGTTCAATGCACATGAAAATGATGTCCTGCGTTACCCTTCTAACCTCTTCTTTGTATGCCATGCTTGTGTTCTTCCTTCAACTT
The DNA here is from genome assembly GCF_053477565.2 of Lygodium microphyllum. Taxonomy (NCBI): domain Eukaryota; kingdom Viridiplantae; phylum Streptophyta; class Polypodiopsida; order Schizaeales; family Lygodiaceae; genus Lygodium; species Lygodium microphyllum. Next base: position 23,054,893 of record NC_141149.1, read on the forward strand.
ACTCTTGGTCCATCTTGCCTGTCCTTGCTCTCCAATTTTTAAAAATCTTTCCATCTTCGTTCTTTTACTGAACCTCCCAGATAGAGGTTGTCAAGCAAATGCACCATCTGATTGTGGAAAGGTTTTGTGACGGTCGAGAAGAATGTGGCCTAGTGATCTTTCCCTCTTCATTCTTTTGCTGAACGTCCCAGATAGAAGTTGTCAGGCAAATGCATCATCTGATTGCAGAATGGTTTTGACTGTCAAGAAGAAGCTGGCGTAGTTGAAAAGAGACTCCACTCCTTACATTTGCAGAAAATTTGACAAAGCTGTGTGCTGCTATTACAAGTCACTGCTTTAACATTTTTTCTGCTTTTGCATCCTCATACGTAATCTTTGAAGCATACCTTTTGTGAACTTGCAATGTGAAATGCTTGAAGCATTGAAAATTGCCAGACTATGTCCACTGTTTGGATATAGTGAAGTGTCTTTATATTTTGGTAGACATTGACATTATACTAGCTCTAGTATAGTTCACCTGATTCAGATTTTTGGTACATCTCATCAAAGCAGGCATCAAACATGATCTGCTGCAAGGTTTGATGGCCACCAGTGTCTTAAAGAACTGTGGGGGCTATAGATTTTGTGCTCTTTTTACAGACTCATATTGAATGCTGCTACCTTTTTCTATTGCTGGTTCAAACTTTTGCTCGTTCTCCAAAACTCGTGTTACTTGTGCAAACTCATATGCTTTTTGAATTTTATGCAACCAATACCTTTGATTTGGCAAAATTAATTGTGACTAATTATATGACTGAGAAGAAACTGAAAGAAGTACAAGTGCTCGACATTCTAGCTAGAGCTGAAAAAACCAAATCATATGGGGTAGTGCGGAGAACGTGCTATAGCCTGTACTAATCCCAGGTGCGAAGGAGCAATTGCTGAAGCTCCTATCGATGCTAAGAGTGTCCCAAAAGCTGCTCCTAGTGCCCCTGAAGGGAGTGAATAATGGAAGACTAGAGCTCTGCCAAGGTGGCATATACCAAAGGGCTCTCTCAGCAACAAGCCTTCCAAAATGTGCCATGTTGTGAGGCTCCTAATAACCTCCCACATCTCTGATCATGATGCCAAGGGTTCTTAAACCTGGCGGCTGGGCAAGGTGTCCAATCCCACCACAACACACAAAAAACCATTTATGATGGTGTCTTGCATCTCTCTTAGAGTAGATGTTGCCTTTGCTTGATTGACTACCAACATAAAGCTACCTAGGTGATACACCTGAGGTTGGGCTTTACTTTGCAGATTCCAGAGGGTCTTGCAAGTGCATCTCTCACCAACTAAGCTCTCTCACATGACCATAGACAACGCTTTGGGATCTCCTTGCATTGCCATGAGATAGCTGCTGAAAATGTCATTCTGGCAGCCTGTGTCAGCCTAAAATGACAGTGGTTGCAGGTCAAAGGAAAAAGAAGCTAGTCAAAGGTAGTCAAGGTCAAGGCAAACAAAGTCAGCAGAGGCCAACTGTTAAAGAAGGAAGTACAAAAAATTGCCAAAAATTGTAATTTCCAAAAATAGCAGCTGCTTAAAATGGTGAACTACTGAAAATAGTAGTGGGTGTCTTGAAGTTGGGAATATTAAGAAGACTAGTCAAGTGCCAGAAAAATAGTAAAATAATTCTTGGAATGTTTCTAGGCCTTGGCATTTCGTACTTTTAGTCATTTATGAATTCCATAGCAAAGAGTCATTTTTGTAAAATCTGAGCTTGACCTCGCTTCTTTAAGTATATTTTAATTTGTGGGGGAAGTCTGGTGTGTGCAGATAAAAGTCCCACATAAGTGTTTAAATGTACGAGCGTGTCAGTTAGGACGTAAGTCCAGTTTGTTGTTTGACACATAGAGCAATTGAAAAGGAATTTGGGAAGGTCTTTGATACAAAATTCAGAATAAATTGTGGGCTTGTTTCAAATGAGCTACGGGATGCTATAGAGATCTCCAGTCCAGCCCACTGTTGGAAAGGTGTCCCCTAGACAGTAAGGGATGTGTGAAATCTCCTTTAGGGTACAATGGTGTCTAGCACAAAAGCTAACACATACAACACTCTCTCAAGACCAGTGCCCTAGATGGAAGAGCACAAAATCCTCTCTGGTACAGAGTTGTAATCCCCCTTGAACCAAATAGAAGACCCACATATAGAAAGCCTTTTAAAGAAATACTGACCGGTATACAGGGATTTGGGATTTGTGTTACATCCTTGGACATTTAAGATTGGTGCTCACATCATTAGGTCACTCAGCATGGATGTACCTAGAAGGTTAAGGGTCTTGTAGTGTGGGCACACCAAAAGATAGGGTAGTTAAGAAGTCCTAGAAATGGGGCTCAGGGGCTCATTTGGGGACATCAAGTGTGATGACTACACTTGGGCTCTAGGCCCGAGGAACCCCATCCAAACACAGATCTTGTGGGCTGGGGGATCTTAGCTCTCGTGATGTCGTTAGTGAGCCCATTTGGCTCTATAGCTGGGAGGTGAGTTTGATGTCCATCCCTTCATGTCTTTTTTGTGTGCTTGTATGGCTTGTGCCATGTCATGTGTGAAGGTTGGAAATCTCTGGGGCATTATGGCTGTTGAGTAACTGTGTGAACCACCATGTGTCACTCAACTCATCAATTTACTTCAGCCTGCCAAGTATTGAAAGTTAGAGGTACTTTACCAATAACTGTGAATCCTGCAAGCAAAAATTGCAATGTGCAACAAGGACAATTGTTGATGAAGATCTACGAATGTGCAATGTGTGTACAAGCAACAAGAAGTGCACCAGTCATCAGTGCTGGGTCCAGCAAAGATTATGTTAAAATCAGTTTGAGAAGGACATGCTGAAATGGAGATAAATCCAACAACAAATGGCTAAAAAGGTTGAGCACTGTTGTTTCATGCACCAAAAAGATGGAATTCTTATAGTCACATGCAATGTGAACAGCAACAGCAACTGCCAACTTTATCGCAATGAAAGCGGCTAAAGATTAGAAAATGGAAACAGCTCGAAATAGTGGGGAAGTGTTGAAACATGTTTTCTTCTTCACTATCAAAGACTGAAAAGGAGAACTTTGAGGAAACACAACAATTTAACTTGCGAAAAGTGATACAAAAATCAGAAAATTGGGTGATGTCTGGGGCAAACATTAGGAAATGGGTGAAAAGGAAATGTGGAACAACAATGGCAACTTCGTGGAAATATAATTTCTGAATGAACAGGCTAGGAAATGACCACATTCTACGACTACGGGAGCTCCACACACAATTGCAAAGGAGAAGTTCAACAACCACGATGGACCAACAAATGCCAGAAATAAGCCAAATTACCAAGAGGACAACACTGAGGAAATTGCCCAGTATTCTTGGACTGTAACATCACAATGCCCCTCCTGCAATAGCAGGTTTTGTACTTAAGTAGACACTTCTCGAGTCTAAATAGACAGCTGTTAACCTTAAGCTTTAGTGCCACATTGCTTACTTTTGTAGACAATGACTAGTTGGGTGGTCAGGTGGTTACGATAGTAAAGCATACACTCCACTAATTGGAATTGTATTCTCACTTATAGACTCATGCATTTCATGGATCAGCAAGAACAACCAATCATGGCTTATCATGGTCTGTTTTTTTGATTGGTGAAAACAATTTTGTGGCCTTGAAAATTTCTGCCGCACCTGGCAAAGCACCTAACTGAAGTAGTTCAGGGCACTGCCAATCTCTTCGTCACTTTATCTTTTAGCTATTTACGTACCCATGAATAAAGCTATAGCCATTATGAAAGTGAACTAATGAACAGCAGATTGAGTTGAGAATAGGCTTGAACCCCCTTGAATGCTATGTAATACAAGATGGTGCTCTCTGCATATTTGAAAACAAGAAAAAGTAGTGACTGTCACCAACTCAGTCAGCATCCCTTGCCAAAGTCTCCATCTTGGTGGCTTATGTCAATGAGTACTGATGGTATGCCTTGAGGCTGGCCTGCAAATGTGCTTAAAAAGGCTGGGTGGGATGAAAAGGACCCAAGAGTTGGGATGATGGAAAAAGTATACTAGGTAAGCTTCCTAGTAAAGAGGCACCAAGTAAGAAAATAGGCACTGTAGTCAGCTGTTGACTCTGACAATATTCAAATATTGTCTTGATTCGTTTTACAACTCAGCTCTCCTCTGCAGCAACAATTTTGTCATCTTCTGTTGACCTGGTAAACATGATCATTTGAGCTGTTATTTGACTGATTAAGAGAGAATACAGAGATCTTGTGTATGGCTTGAGCTTTCGGTTTCTTTATGTAACTGCTGCTTGAACTTCTCTTTCACTTGTGTTGCATGCAGGCATGTGGTGATGGTTCCAGACCCTAACTTAGATAGAGCTCTTTGTGAAGGAGCAGATCAGGTTTTCAATTCACTGATAGATTTTGAACCATCTTTTTGGGGTCTACCCCCACTTTAAATTAATTGGGGACCACATGATGTGGCCACCCAATGCAGCTTGCATTTATTGATTTATTTAGACTATTCTTATCATCACATACCGAAAAGGTTAAAAATTGCAAGTGAGAGAGCTAAACTCTGCTTAACCTTTCTTAGGGGGGAAAAAAAAACTCTGCTTAACTTAGCCTGTCAACGCTTAATGTGCCTAACAATCCCGTGATTGGTATTTTTGCCTTGGGAGGCAAGTATTTTTACCTTTCTGAAGAATTAGTCTCTTCAAACATGTGGGGGGCAAGGCAAGTATGTTTGCCTTTCTATATGTACTTGCAGATTTAGACTCTCTGCCATGCAGGACCTAATTTTTATGTCTCTTTGAGCACGTTTATGTACTGTATTGTTATTATAACCATTATGGGTCTTCAATGAATTAAATGGCACTTCAATATGTGAACAACCAAGTGCAAGATAATTAGTTCAAGTACCAGAGTTTTATATACATCGATGCATTGCCAGTGGCAGCCGTCAACATGTAAAACGATGTCGAAAGTTACGACTTTCTTTGATGATGTGTTTATATCAGTCTTGTTCTTGCCTTAGTTCTGATTGTTCATTTCTAGTTCAAGGAGATGTAAATAACTGTTGCATGCTCTTTTAAGAACCATAACAGATGGTTGTGAATTCATGTTGAAAAACAGTGGAAACAAACAAAAACAGGTTTTGTCCAATTGAGTATAATTTACTTGGGTGGCACCCTTGAAAAGTACTTGTAAACTCTCAATAAAACAAGGGGCACTATTGAGCACGTATACTAAATCTCATCCTTAGTGACTGTACGGATAAGTCATAACAAGAGATCAAACGCATATCAACCTTAAAGATGTAGAGCCATGGGATTTCAAATTCCCTTCTTCGAGAGGATAGATAGCAAGTATTTGAAGTCTCTCAACCTGAAAGATGTAGAGCCGTGGGGTTTCAAATTCCCTTCTTTGTTGAGAGGATAGACAGCAAGTATTGAAGTCCCTCTATTAACTTACATTCATATACAGTGATTTGCTTTTGTGCGTTTCAGACTATGGCCGTCTCTTCCATCCTTTGGTGGCAAAGTTATCACCTGCATAGAAAGCGTCATTGATTCCATCATGATATTAAACATACGTATCTGATCTTCATCATCTGTTGATTGCTTTGATTCTGAGTTATTGGTATCTGAGGGTTGGAAGTGCATGATAATCCCACTCATTCATTTAGTAGCTATTAAGGCATCTTCTGCATAAAAATCTCAAAAACAAGAAAGAATTCTACACCCCAATTCATTGTTATCCATGTCTGAGTAGTTATTGATGCAGTGCATTGAGCGTGATTCTATTGACCCGATTCATTTTGTTGCGTCTTGGTACATCATTTGGTTCGACCTCCCAAAATATCCTGTTTCTCTCTCCATGGTTATCTTCATCCCATGCATAAGAAGTTGATCGCACCATTAACACAGTTCATGAACTAAGAATTTGGTTCAAGTTGCTCGTGTGCCAAAGTTTTTTTAATCACAATGCCTGCTCCATTGTGCTCACCTTTGCCATGGCTAGAGGCAAAGGAACTCCATAGCATCTCAAGCCAGTCTATACATATGAGCTATACAGAGAATAGTGAATACATGTGATAAGTATATATAAATGTAAAATAGATTTCATGATCAAGAAAAGCAGAACACACATTATTTGATTTTCACAAGATCAATAACAGATTGAATACAACTCAAGTAGGTGTATTTGGAAAGTTCTTGTTGTTTTGAATTAAGCAGCACATGCGTCAAAGTTCCTTTAATCACAGTACCCACACCTCATATTTGCTAGGGCTAGATGCAAAGCTCCATACCATCTCAATGCTCGGTAATGTATAGGACCTACACATGGAATAGTGAATGCGTTTGATGAGTATGTCTAAATTGAAAATAGATTTCATGATCAAGAAAAGAATAAGAACACAAATTTTTGGAGTCTCACCATGTCAATAACAAATTGAAAAGAACAAAGTTAGAGGTACTTGGAAGCGAAGAAGAAAGTTATTGATGCTTTGAAGCATCATATCATACCTATTGTTATTGTAAGTAGCTAAAACCTTGACTCTTTAGCCATGTACTATGCAAATGGAAACATGTTGCACAAAAAGAGTGTCACGTTCTTTGTCTTTGAGAATATAAAGGTGCATTAATTCTATATGTATTATAAGTGCAAGGATAGGTACTTGCAAAGTGTCAATGGATAGATTGAGTTTCATTTTGTTCCTTGCAAGAGTAGTTCTTTGTGAAGTCTATGAGAGAGAACCACATTTCCAAGAAACTTTTGTATGTAATTCTTGAATTGTTGAGATTGTCACTTAGCGGTAAAACTGTGTTTTATAAACTAGTTGTGCAATTTTGAAGGTTACGAACTCCTTATAATTAATTTTCTTGAGTACATCATCCTTGTGTTTCTTTGTGCTTCCCTTTTTAATATGTTTAGCACCTTAATTCTAAGCTAGACTACGTTGTTAGACATCTCCTTTGGACAAAGCATCAACTTACTTGACTCACATTCTTGACGTGTCCCTAACAAGGAATATTGCTTGTGATGTGAAGTTTGTTGACCTTGTGCAAAGCATTGACTCACATAATGTGCTGATACTATTGTTAGAATCTTTTGTAGCCCCATGTCATGATGACATAACATCTTTTGGCTTACATGTCCACATGTACAACTACATCCAATGCCTCGAATTACATGGCTATTTTGCCTCTAGTGGTTGAATGTTCCCTTCAAGAATATAACTTATACATGAACAATACAATAACACGTATAATTTGTATAATATATTTAAAAAAAAGTACACTTGGGCATGTATAACTTCCTATCAAAATACTTTGAACAATGGTTTTAATCCTAAATAGAATTTGCTTGATCACCTTCTATATGCTACGATGTCTTTTAAAATTACTTTTTGGTTTAAAGTGCCATACATGGCATGGATCACTCTATTTTTCATGTCACAAACTAGTTACATAGTATTTCTTAAAACATCATAGTAAAGTTAGAGCACTTTAAACTACATGCCAAAGTACTCAAATGGCAATCTTGATCCTAAGTAGTACTTGATTGACTATTATGGATACTTCGCAACAACTTTTTAAAAGTACTTTTTGATTTAGACTATCATGTAATGCATAATCTAGTCTATTTTTGGTTTCACAAAATACTTATTTAGTACCTTTTAAAATATTGCAATACTTTAGAGAATTTGAAGCTACCTACTAAAGCACTTGAGATGGTAGTGTTAATCCCTAAATTATACTTGATTGACTACCTTGATACCTTGCATCAGGTTTTAAAATAACCATTTGATTTACCATGGTTGATGTTTGTTTCACTTCACAAACCATTTCTATTGGACCCTTTTAAGATATTACACAATACTTCACAACCGTTAAGACTACCCCCTAAAGTATCAAAATAACATCATTAGTCCATAATTAGTACTTATTTGACCACATGGAGTAATGAGACCAATAGCCTTAATCATTGAATAGTACTTGGTTGACATGATAGATTTCTAGAGCCAATAGCGTAACGATTAAGAAGATTCATGGTCATTTGTCATCAACGTCTTGAAGCTAAGGGGAATCATCCATATAGGTGAATATGTAGATAGTAGTGTGGATACTCAGCACTTTCCAATAAATTCAAAGTCTCATGAATAGTGGAATATAGAAGGCATGAAAAATCTTTTAAGCAATGACTCCATGGTAAGTAAGCACGATAGAATCATGATCACAAAGAGAGTTGATGCTTACAAGAAAGTCACTCGAGCAATAAGGGAACATTGGGCTTTGCAAAAAGGTGAGGAACACAAAGGAGAAAAAGAGCATAATGCTGAGCACATTGTGTCGAATTTGACATTATATATTACAATGCAAAAAAAAAGATATACTAAAAGATATGTAGAATGATGGAAAAATGTTAGCAGGAGTAACCCAAGGAACAACATTGGCACTATAAGGGAGACATTTTAATAGCTTGCATGTTGAAAAGACAATCATATTGGGTGTCCAAAACATTATGAGCTAGGTGAAAGTGCGCCATTCAAGTAAAGTGCTCATGCTAAAGTGATCAACTTGAATGATGTTGATTACCGATACCTAGTGTGGGAGCTTACGCTCGACCGCCAAGACCCACAGACCGCTTATTGTTTCAAGTGTTTCAAGATAAGTGCAATGGCTACCTCTCACATAGCCGTGTACGCTCACATCTACGAGTGTAGTCACACATAGATGATTTTAGTGGCTATATCTCACCAAATGGCTATACTTTTATTTTTTCTGTTTTTTTTTTGAAATTCGAGTAGGTTGAGTTATAACTCCAAATTTTTTTATTCGCCAACATTTCTAAGATATATCGAGATTTTGAAGGCTCTTTCACCATTCATGTGAAATGGATATTGAAATAAATATATTAAATTCGCCACAGTATTTATAAGTTATGGGATATATATAAAAACATTCGCCACATGTACATATGTACTCATACACATAGTACATACATAGACACATGTCACATACTACTTATCCTTGCTCCTTCTTTACATACTCATACACATGACTCACACACACCCCTCTACACACACACATTACTCAGCATTATATCTACTCTTGTATTCATACATACATATACACAATTCTTAGAACCAAAAGTTTTGAGGTATTCATGGTCCAATAACTTGAGCTAGTCAAATCTTTGAAGCATGCATCTTGAAAGTTGCAAAGCAAGACAGAGCTCTACCTAAAACCTCGGGGCTATCACTGTGTACAAAAATGTGTATCACGTGATTTCAAAAAAGGGGAATATAAAAAAAGATAAGCTTACATATATACATTCATAGAATGAAATATTTTAAGACGTATAAATTTATTCACAGAAGGGGTTTTTATATTTCATATACTTGATTTTTACAGAAGGGTATTGTTAATTTACAAAACTGACATGGATCAGTTTACAAACGGGCATGATGAGCCTCAATAAGTAAACATAGTACTTTTGTTTTTGAGGGTACGAACTCCGGGGGGGGGGGGGGGGGGGGTTACCTTATTTTCAAAAGCACACTTTTTTAGGGAAGCGGCTGGGGGGGAGGGAGGGAAGGGGGTGTGTGTGGGGTGGAAAGGGGATGGGTGGGGGGAAGATGGGGGAAGGGGAATCAATTCCACCTACCCAATCTGCACAAAATCAACTCCCTTTCAGCTAAAGACCATTTAACTCATTCTTCCCCTACCATGAGTGATCTCATGTATTGGGATTTTGAAATGGAATGTGAAGAAGATGACGAGGATGAGGAAGAAGAGGTAGACAACCTCTAAGCTATACCAGCTATTAATGCTACCACAACCATCAATGAATATGTTGCCTCTAGTTCTACTCTACCATAGGACATCCCTAAATATACCCCTAATACACCACCTTCCATCCTTGGTCAAAGGAGGACTTTCACTGAAATGATGTAGATTTTTTCCATGTGCATTGGCCTTGATGAAGAGACATTATCAGAAAGATCTAGGTTTCACCAACATGACATTGAAAATCCCCTTGTGGAGAGACTATGTGGCATCTAGATGGCATTGAAAAGAATTGCTGTGAACTCACTGATGACTATAGGGGCATATATGGAGGCTATCTAGACTCTTCAAATGAAGAATCTGGGCTAGATGATCTTGCTAATACTACTACTCTCAATCATGAAGATGAAGATGTATAATATAATATAATATATATAATACATATATAATATATATAATATAACACACACACACACACACACACACACACACACACACACACACACACACACACATTATTTTAGATATACATTTATATATAGACATCAATTTATAAACATCGTTATAAAAGTAAAATATATATACATCAATATTTTTAGCTAAGACTTATGTTATGATAATATCAATACGTAATTTATATTTATACTGATGTAATTTATATAGACATCATTATAATAGTAATATCTATATGTCAATATTAAAGTTAATCTAATATTCATACATGTTCATCACAAGGAGCTTTTGAATAGTTCCTACACAGGAAAACTCTTGGAATGTAGGAAATTCTCTAACTTTTCCTAGGTACGTGTATATAGATTCCCTATGTATAACTAGGAAACTACTTTCCCCACATCCCATGCTAGGGAATCCTAGGCATGCATGTATGAACTCCTTATATATAACTAGGGAATTTATTCCCCACATCTTAAACTAGGGATTTGTAGGTCATATAACTAGGGAATTTAATTCTCGACATCTTAAACTAGGATTTGTAGGTCATATAACTAGGGAATCATGTTTCGCATACAACATAGTAGGGAATTTTAGGCCACACAACTAGGGAATTTAGCTCCTCACATTTCATACTAGGCAATTACAAATAGCCATATCAAGAACATATATATACTTCATGCAAAATTACAAATAGTTTATGAGAAATCGGTACCAATAAATTAGACCTAAATTAAGTAGTCACTCAATAATAATACATCACTTCTCATCCTTTTTTACAAAATGTTACAAAATTCTTCTTTTTATTTCTCCAAAGATTAATTGGTAATGCACTAGCCCTATAAAGGTAACTATGTTGATCAATTATTTCAAGCCTACATGAGGTTGAGTTAAAGGACACATTGCCTGTGTCACCTATAATAAAGTGTAATTGAGGTTATAAATACTAAGGATTGTAATGGACAAAGTGTACTTGGAGATCAAAGCCTTGAGTCAATGGATGCCTATTGTAGTAGAGGACTTGACACCTATTGTAGCAGAGAAGGTAGCTGCAATAGTATAATGTTGATTACCTTACTTCAAAAATGGTTGTACATCGAAAATGGAGAAAATCTTGCAGTCAATGCCTCGATCACATATATGGGTTTGAGCTTAACCTTCTTGACATTCAAAAAGGTTGTTGATGAGGTACATGCTCGAAGCTTGATGTGGTGGAACTCTCTTTTCCAAATACTATCCAAGTAAAACTTATAAGGATAAATCATGTACTAGTTTTTCTATTCTTGACCCACCCCACCTCTCTAGATGATGTTAGGATAAATCATGTACTGATTTTTCTATTCTTTCCTAATGTGACCCCACCCCACCTCTCAAGATGATGTTGAGTAAATTGTGCTTGATCAACACGATTAAAGTACTGGTTTCATATCAATACATATCAATATGACATCCTAGAAGTATGATACTAGCATGGGAAGTAGGTTATCTTGATTTGGATCACCTTATTTAGCATATGGCCAAATAGACATAGGCAATGTATGCAAAATAGAGGATTTTCTAGGACGACAGACATAAATTGTTGTCGATTTGCAATATAAGCAGATTAATAAGAAAATAATGCCTTATCTCATATTTGCCACTATGAGAATGTTTATTGCAAAAAATCTTGATCAATGATCTTTGTGCCTACACTCTTAAACTAGGATAGTACAATTTCCTAATAGGCAAGTCTTGAGTGCATTTTAGGTGTTCAATATTGATCTTGTTGCGGTTGTAGAAGTCCACTGATAAGGTGGCATTATAGCTTGTGCATGCAAGCCTGAAGCTAGATGACATGGTGGTAATTTGTTTCCCAAATGCTATTGAACAAGTTAGGATGAATTTGATGTTGGTTAAGTACCTACTATCCACTAGATAATATTGGAAAAACACTAATTGAACCAAAATGAGAATATCCTAAGCTTATGTTTATTTGTAGCTGTAGTGATCATTAGCACTGGTAATTCTTGCCCAGTTAGGAAGCTAGGGATCTCATTCTTGAGACTTATGCAATGGAAAAATCTAGTCATCAAAGTGGCATCCACCCCTCTAGTCCACACAAGCTAATGGTGGGTGAGAATTGAATCTACAAGTCCTTATTTTTCTTTTCCACTCACATGCAAAATTTCCCTACTTCCTTTATTTTTTCCTTGTAAAAATTTTTAACCTACCATGCTAAATCTAAATTTTTATTTGAGATATAATATTCAATGTAATAGATGCATTTGGTTATGGTGCTTACACGAGGGAAAGAGATCTTTGGATATAAGAGATATGTGACCTATGTCTATTTGGCCCCTGCACGACGCGGGCAAGACCTCGCCTCTCCCACAATGCCAATCCTCTTGGGGACCCTAACCAAGATACTCATCCTTGTCTATTTGGCCCTTGCGTGTGCATGCAAGACTCGCCTCCCACAAAGCCAATCCTCTCAGGCACCCTCACCAAGATCTTCATCCTTGTGGTTGCAACCATTTCCTCCACTCAGCACAGCCATAGGCTATGCCCTAATGGCAAGCTATGAACATGGTGCTTACACGAGGGAAAGAGATCTTTGGATATAAGAGATATGTGACCTATGTCTATTTGGCCCCTACACGACGTGGGCAAGACCTCGCCTCTCCCACAATGCCAATCCTCTTGGGGACCCTAACCAAGATACTCATCCTTGTCTATTTGGCCCTTGCGTGTGCATGCAAGACTCGCCTCCCACAAAGCCAATCCTCTCAGGAACCCTCACCAAGATCTTCATCCTTGTGGTTGCAACCATTTCCTCCACTCAGCACAGCCATAGGCTATGCCCTAATGGCAAGCTATGAACCCCCCCAACGCCCCCCCCCCCCCCCCCCCCCCCCCCCCACACACACACACACACACACACACACAAGGTCATATAAATGTTAATTTTGGTCAAATTTATTGCCTTTACAATATTGTCATGTGTTTGTGGATTTTAATGGCAATCTATGAACCAAATAACCCAAATGAGTATGATAATATAGATTCTTTCTCCACAAGATCCTAGCAACACTTGGAAAAAACTATTGAAATCTAAGTAGAAAAGTTTCCATTGTGTTTGAATTCTACGTGGAGCATGTGCTTACTAAATTGTTGACTTTGAAAAGTTTTGAGCTCATTGTTTCTATCTCATCTCCCATAGACGAAGAAGGCATCATTCAATATATCCACAAGGCAATCATTGGGCATCAAGATAAACAATTGAGATATTGATCCATCAAGCAATACCTCATCAAATGGCAAGTCCTACCCTTGGAAGAAGTCTCTTGGTGCCCAGCCACTATAGCGGAAGAGTTTCCTCACCTTTGAGAGGCCCAATAGGTAGAAGACTAGCTGGATATGCCCTATTTTGATCCCACATTGCTTGCAGGCTGCACACTGGTTTAGAACATTTTGGTATCTTAAAGTGTGATAGTATTACTTTCAAAAGAGAATAGAACTCGAGCTTTCTCATAGTCTACACACCCAATACAAAGTCCCTATGTGAAATTGAGTGGATGGAAGTAGGAATGGAGGGATGAGGAAGTGCACTAGTAGCAACATGTCATGTGGATTGCCTCCAACAATGTGTATCCCCACAACCACCCTTCTTGCATGTGTAGCCCTATAGAAGCTCTCATTGGCTACTTGATTTTGATCAATGTTTTGATTATTGAAGGGATGCACTCACCCTTCAAGGAGGGCCTATGGAAGCCCAAAGTTCTTTTGTGCCAATGAAGGGTCAATAAGGTGAACATTATATGTGCCATGTGACAAGCCTGTTATACTCTTCTCTTTCTAGTCTTGTTAATAGCTCTTCCTTTGAGTTTCTGCTCTATACAGATAACCTACAGCATGTATGCATCTTTGACATAAGCTTGGAACTCTCAAACTTGTTCAGGAGTACCATCGATGCATATGTATATGCTGGGAAGTCATATGGACTTGATGTCATGCATTGTAGCTGGGAGTTAATGCTAATTTTTTTTTCAGATCTGGAAATATTTAATGGTTTGAAACTGCTACTGAATGTAGGCAACAAGCATTGTCTCTTACTGAAGCATTACATGTCATTTTGGAGCTCTTGTCATTTGTATGACCCGACATATGTATGTTGAATGCTTGGAAGACTAAAGAGAGCATTGGATGCAACTGAGTATTGAAATCTGGGGATGAAACAAATGCCTTGACTTCTACTTGGCTGGTCATTTACAGTAAATGTAGTGTATGACATTGCCTCTCTACACTCCTAAAGAAAATAGCATCAGTTTTATCACTCATCAGGATCTCAAAGGAGTTGATTTCTTGAATGTCAGGAAGGCACCTGAATGTCAGATTGTAGGTTTTAGACTGCATATTCTCTTCAATGCAGTGAGAATACATGAGACAGAGATACAATGCTTGCAAAGCCTATGTATTGACTAAAACACCTACAGGTTATCCCACATGCTTGTGGATGTTTTTGAGGTTGTGAAGGGCTAAAATACCCAGTTTCTTTGGTGTAGAAAATTATTGCAGAAAACTATCCTGAACTGTAGGAAAACTGTTCTTGAATTGCAGGAAACTATCCGAAATTGCAGGAAACTAGTCCTGAATTGCAAGAAACTGTCATGAATAGCAAGAAGCTGGTCATAAACTGTCGGAAAAGGAGTCAGATACTTATAGGTTGTATATATCACTGAATACCTAAGCTGCAACTATGGCAAATGCTCAAGGCACTGACAATATCACTCAAATTGAGGGAGAAAAGCTGGACAACAAAAATTTTGCTTATGAAGATTTTTTTGGTTGGCAGAGGTTATTGGGACTTATGTACAGGTGATGAGGCTGAACCTGAAATGCTTGAAAGGAATCCGATAAATGATCAGAAAAGGGCTCACAAGCTATGGATTAAGAGAGCATGCAAGGTGTTACATTGGTTTCCTTATGTATATCAGATGCTATGGTTATACAGATTACTGGATGCAGTTTCCCAAAGGATGCATGGGACATACTCATGAAGAATTATGGAAATGTAACACAAAGATTCAGCTGAAGCAACAGTTCAATAACATGTCTAGGAATGACAGAAGCATTCAGGCCTAGACTACAGAGATCAAGAACATAGCGGATCAGCTTGTTACCATTGGATCTTCAGTGTCTGCGGATGATATGATTGCAGTGACATTTGTCTACGGCATGAGGAAGTTAAGCTTGGGCTGAATACAAGTTCTAGTACGTCTCAAAGTAGAGACACTATTCTTTACTCTAGCGAGCATGGCAGTGGCAGTAGAGGCCGTGGCTCTTTTTGAGGTTGAGGAGACACTTGAAATACTTATGGACAGCATCAACAGAATGCTTGGCATGGCACGAATACATAGGGCCAGCATGGATTTGTGCAGTTTTCGAGGCAGGGGGAGATTCCCTAGAGGTAGAGGAAGACCATGGTAGTCAAATGATCAGTCCAATAGGGACAAGGAGTGTCATTGTGGTAGATATGAGCATATAGCCAAAGATTGTCATAAGACGTAGGCTGACATGAAAGTCAAGGGTAGATAACATGGAAATTATGCTTCATCTAGTGGAGTTCCTGATGATCAGGGTGATAGGTTGTTTGCCATGCAGCATGTGTCTAAGAATACATCTAGGAAGAATAGAGATGAGAGATGGTACATTGATTCAGGGGCTTCAAATCATATGACACCCCATGGAGAATGGTTTGATGAGATGGTTGCAGGTTCACATGGACATGTTTGTACTGGGGATGACACCTAGCATACTATTTAACATAAAGGAGTTGTACCTTTGTTGATGCCTAATGGCAAGAAAAAGAGCCTGCATGATGTACTACATGTACCTACAATAACCAAGAATCTTTTGCCAGTTGGATAGATGGAAGAACAAAATCTACAAGTGAGATTTAATAGAGATGGATGCTTTGTTGAAGAAAATGGTAATGACTGAAAATTGATTTTGCTAGAGGCTGAAGAGATGGCAGAATGTTTACTCTTGATGTGTCAATTCCAGAATTGAAAGCAACCAAGTTTGCACATGATGGTGGTGCTATATGGGATGTTGAGATATGGCATAAGAGGATTGGCTATGTGAATGTACAAAAGCTGAAATCTATGTAGTAGAAGGAGATTGTGCTTGGATTGCCTAAGTTCAAGTATCATGACTTTGGATATGTATGTGATGCATGTCAATTTGGAAAGCAAGCAAGGTTTCCATTTATAAGATATGTATGGAATAACTCACGACCCTTGCAGTTGGTACATTCAGATGTATGGGGTCTATCTCATAATGCTTTGTTTGGTGGTGCTTGTTACTATGTATCCTTCATTGATAATTTCAGCAGGTACCCCTGGCTTTACATACTAAAACATAAGGATGATGTGTTTGATGCATTCATGGATTTCAAGAAGCATGCTGAAAATGAGTTGAGATATAAAAATTCATGTCTTAGATTAGATGGAGTTGGAGAATATGTCTCTAATTACTTTGAGAGGTAACTTGCTAAATATGTGATTAGAAGACAATTAACTTGCAACTATACACCGCAACAAAATGGTGTAGTAGAAAGGAAAAATAGGCTACTGATGGAATCGACAAGAGCTATGATGAATGAGAAGAGTTTGACAAATGGTTATTGGGCTGAAGTAGTATTGACTACTGTCTATGTGCTGAACAGAACCCCTACAACAGGGATTCATGATGTAACTCCATATGAGAGGTTGTATGGTCATAAGCATGATATTTCACACTTGAAGGTATTTGGCAGCATTGCATATGTCCATGTTCCTAATCAAAATAGAGATAGAAATTGGATCCTAAAGCTGTCAAGAGTGTGTTCCTTGGTTATACACAAGACTGGAAAGCTTACAAGTTGTATGTACCATCTACACATGAGACATTGATTAGTAGAGATGTTATTTTTGATGAGTTGGCATTGTGGTATGGTAATCCTATTGCAGTGACTCTACTGATGGATTAGCCAATACTAGTAATGCTAAAAATACACCTACAATGAGTATATCTATGAGTAGTCCTATAGGTGATGGGTCACTTATAGTAAGTCCTTGGTCAGGATGCTTGCGGAGTCGTACTCCTACGTCCACTGACACGGATATGTCAGTGAGGGGGAGATTGGATAAGGGAAAAGAAAAGATGCTTGAAGATGTGACATGTCCACTTACAACAGGTTATGAGTCATCTAACAGCGGCACTTTGGATAGTGAGTTGGGCATTCCGTCTATTATGACACCTGGAGCAAGGCAGAGTCATTATGTACCGCCTCATGAGAGGCAAGCTCAGAGCGAGCCACAGTTATGGAGATTTGAGAGAGTCAGAAAACTAGTTGACAAGTTTACATACACTAGTTATTCAGCCCACCATTATGCATATATGGCTAGTGTGACAGGTTACAAAGAACCTGCAAAGTTTGATGTTGCAGTTATAGATGATAATTGGTGTGTTGCCATGGATGAGGAGTATGTAGCCATGGCTGAAAATGAGACATGGGAATTGGTTGAGTTACTTGAAGGCAAAGTTCCCATTGGCTATAAATGGGTGTACAAGGTTAAGTGCAAATTAGATTGTTCGTTAGAATGCTATAAGGTCAGGCTGGTTGCAAAAGGGTATGCGTAGTAGTATGGCCTTGACTATGAGGAGACTTTCAGTCCGGTGACTAAAATAGCAACAGTCAGAACTGTCATTGCTTTGGCAGCATGCAAAGGCTGAAAATTATAGCAAATGGACATCAAGAATGCTTTCTTGAACGATGATCTGGTTGAGGAAGTATATATGGAGCAGCCTGAAGGCTATGTTCACCCAGACTTTCCTACACATGTATGTAAGCTGAAAAATGATTTATATGGGCTCCTTTTCTCTTGCTCTCTATTTTTTATTTTCCCTATCTCTCTTTTTCTCCCTTTTTCTCCCCTTCACTTGCTAGCTCTCTCTCTTTTTTTAACTCTCCTTCCTCTCTTTACCTCACCCTTTTGTCCACCTTTCCCTTTACTCTCCGTTTCTTTTTCTCTCCCCCCTCTATTTCTTTCTCTCGTTGTCTTTCTTTGTTGCCTCTCTCTTTGTTTCTCTCCATCCCCTCATTGTTTCTCTCACTCATTCTCCTCTCTCCCTCTTTCTCTCTTTCTTTGTTATCTTTCCTCTTTTCTCAATCTCTCATTCTCCCTTCCTTTTCTTTCCATCTTCTCCCTCTGTCCTTTCCTCTATTTCTCTCTCAATACATCTCATTACAAAGAAAAACAAAAAAAAGAAAATAAGAAAACACAAGAACAAAGCAAGAAGAGGCAATGTACCTACCGCAAAGGCCCAAGGATGGACTCTTCCTCTCCTCTTTGTGACGTCCCTTCTTTCTTCCTCGTTTACTTCTCCCTCTTCTTCGTATATGTGGTAGTGGTGAGAAGCTCTCCCTCTCTCTCTTTCTCTCTTCCTCTCCATATCCCTCTCAAAGCCATGATCTCTCTCGCTCTCTCTTGAAAATGTTTGCAGCAAATGCCACGCTTAAGTTTTCGGTGCTTTTTTGTTTCTCAAAACGGTGTCGCTAATAGCAATGCTAACAACGTTGTTGTTGGGATGCTAATAATGATGCCACTATTTTTCATTGCAAACTGCCGTTGCTATTTGCCCATTCCCTTGTAGTGAAATTTCATGCTTGGCACGTACTTTTCTCAAAGCTTTGGTTAAAAGTTTGAGATGTACATTGAGGTGAAAGTATCAAACGTTCTAATGAGATGCTTGCACAAAAAAGATAATATCTCTATAAATTGCAACTTGAAACAAGAGTCTTAGGTAAGTGACTTGCGAAAGTAATGATGATATTGTTAGGGGAGTGGACTCAACCCTTGGATGAGCCTTAGGTGGACAATAACCTTCTCGCATGGAGGGCACGGTGATCATCACAACATAAAAAATTTAGTTATGATTGGTTCTGATGTAGTGGGCATGAACTTAATGCACCTCCTTGTCTCAACGTTGTATTCCCCACATCCTGAGGTGTGTCTAACACAATGCCATCTCAAGGTGTAGGCAACATCAACTACTTTGAGCTAGAAGTGAGACTCAATATCCCAAGGAGTATGAGTGTGGGATTTAATCATATTTTTTCAAGTTGGATGGTTATCATGTCACCCTTGAAATGTATGTAGCTCAATTGCCCCAAGTTATCACAAGATGGTTATGTCTCGAGTGAATTAAGAGGGGCTTATATACATCAAGTGATAAAGAGAGACTATGTCATGGGCAATCAAGAGAGACTATGTCTTGAATGATCAAGTAATCTTCTCTTTGTCTCGATTATGACACTTGAGTGTGGCTTCTCATGTCTCAAGAAATTGAGCTCATCGTCAATGTGCATTTGCCATGCACATAGATCGCACCTCATCTTCGTTTAAACTAGCCAACACCAAAAGCTTTACCAATGCAAAAGGCTTGCTAATGTTAAAACTTTTTCCTTTTGTCGTGTGAAAGCTTCATCATCTCGAGTCAAAGAGCTTTTTCTCCATGTGTGATTTTGTCCCGAGCCAGGAATTGTTATCAAGATTTTGAGTGGACCTAATAGAATATCTTGAGTCAAGTCGATAAGGCTTATCATATTGAGTCACAACAATGTCTTGATGTGGTGCAACTATGTCTCAACAAAATTATATCATGACACCCTGATGATCAACACCTTGACACCATCATGTCTCTATACCAAGTCTCAACTATCTCGATGCAATTCATGACCAATGTGGAGAGGATCAATGTCTCAATCATTGTGAGGTGATCCACATCTTGAGCATACATGGAGGTTGTTTTGTCTTGAGCCGTGAAGGCCAAGTTGGCTTGTGGAATCTGAGTTACCTCGAGCCATGAACAATGCTACATGTTGAGCCATGAGGCCACTTGCCTCAAGTCATAAGCCCATTATGCATCGAGTGGTGGGTCTACTGTGTGTCTCAAGCCCACAACCAACCATTTTCTTCAAGCTGTGAAGGTGTGCCATTGGCCTCAAGCCATGAAGGCGTGTTGTTTGCTCATGGAGTTTGAGTTGTCTCAAGCTATGATGTTGCTTGTTGTCTGTGATCCTTTGGGTTATGCCTCAAGCCTATGGAAGGAAAGTTTGTCAAGTCATGAAGGCCATTGACTATCGAGCCGTGAGGTTACTTGCCTTGAGCTTGGGGGGTCCATCTATAAGAAATAAACTATATAACATGTGTTCAAAGCATATTAAGAAATACTATTTCTTTACATGCTATAAGGCTTTTAAAATATATCTTTTACTTTACTAAACTTATAGCTTTTTTTCAAATTGCAATTAATAAACCCCTTTTGTAAATATAATCTTGTAAATTTTACTAATATAATACCCTTTCTTTTGAACTTACGGGGTATCTTACATGTTTTATAAGGTGGACTCCTTGGGACCTTGAGGCACAAGGGCATGTTGTCTTGAGCTGTGAGGCTGCTTGCCTCGAGTCACAAGGAGCATTTGCCTTGAATGATAACGTGGAAACCTTTATGTTTTTTAATGCACTTTATCAAAGCAAAAGCATGCGATGCTTTTGCTTTTCTTGCCAAGAAACAAAGTGAACTCTTTGATTGCATTGAGCAATCAATGATCTCGAATGGTTTGTATCAAGGAGAACATCGTGGGAAATGGTGTGTGTCTATCTTGATGGGAGTGGGATTCACCTCGATTACAACTTGGTAGATCACATTGAGTGGTAGGGCAGTGGCTATTTGCTTGAGGGAGTCGGTGATCAAGATCACCTCGAGATGAAGGTGGTCACTATTGGTGTAAATACACTTGAAAGCCTTGAGAACTTAAAAGGCATGACATACTTTCATATGATGAAGAACATTTACTATTTATGTAAGCAATACTTTGATGAATAATATCAATCATCTCTTTCTCATAATTTTGTGTGCCTCCTTTTATCTTTCAATTCTACACCCTGTCTCTGATACTCCTCTTTGTCATGTTTTCTCTAACAATCTTTGATTGGAGGCAAACCCCTGGTAGCCTTCATGGTATTAGTCACTTGGTACTTGCTTGGGGCATGATGCCCATCCAATGAGAGGAAGATGAACAACCTACTGCTGGTTGTGCCAATTGTTTTCGCATATCCAATTACAAACATCCATGCAAAATCAGTGAAGTGACAGGAGAAGACAAAGACAAAGTAGTTGTAGTGTCCTTCCTCACTGTCTCTTGATGGCCTTAGTCCTACAACTGACAACATAGAAGGAGGTCTTGCTGTGGACGCAGTTGCCCTTTTTGCCAATGCTTCCCCTGAATTTGATTAAGATCTTGATTCTATAGCAGGCAAAAACGTTTTCCCTACAATGATTTTTCTCTTACTAAAGGCATGGCCCTTATTGTTACGGATCATGTATTTGTTGTTCTTTATGATACTATTCATGGAGCACCTCATTTTGATGCTGGTCCTACTATGTATTTCAATACACAGGGGGTTGCTATGCATGCAGTTTATTTTATAGTGCCTCGTACTCCTACTAATCGTGATTCTCGTTTAAGCATCCATTTGATGGTTATCCAATTCATGTTGTTGTTGTTCACAACTCCAAGTTACCTACAATTGTTTCCATAGGCCATGCAAAATTTTAGGACTAGCATATAGATCTAACATTCTTATTTGTAGATTTGGCCTTCCATGTCTACCTTTGCAATGGTGGCTGCCGATGCCTATGTTGCACTATATCAGTTAGTTTCAATCAAAGGGGGAGAGTTACACTATATCAACCTTAACAATCTTATTGCAAGTACAAGACATAGTTTGTGGATGCAATAGGTTCAAGGGTGCACATCAAGATGAAGCATTCTCATTTAATTTCATCTTTTCATGTTCATTAATTCCTTATTAATCTTGGATAATTGATGTAATTGTCTATAAGCTCAAATTATAAATCTAACTGAAACTCTTTTCTCTTTCAACACTTCCATCACTTGATAAATTTAAAAAAAGAGAGCACAATCTCATACCATAAAGGCACAACCATGCACTTGTAATAGGCTCAAAGCAATGAAAAAAAATCCTCTCTCGGCATTCAGCTGGGGGGGGTGTGTGTTGGTGTAAATACACTTGGAAGCCTCGAGAACTGAAAAGGCATCACATCCTTTCATATTATGCAGAGCATTTACTATTTATGTAAGCAATACTTTGATGAATAATATCAATCATCTCTCTTGTCTAATTCTATGTGCCTCTTCTCTCTTGTTAGTTCTACACCCTATCTCTGATACTCCTCTTTGTCATGCTTTCGCTGATAATCTCTAACTGGGGGCAGCCCTGTAGTATGCGTTTAGTCACAATGATAGCCTTGAGCGAACTCTCATGAGTGATGGTCTCAATGGAGGTATCTTGAGATGGCAAGGTGTAACATCTCAACCAAGTGGTGCATTGTTGCCCTTGTAAAATATTACACGGCGCAGCGAACAGAATCTGAGAAAGAGATAGAGAGTACACAACAGATAAGAGGAGAATCAGTAAAATTCTTTAACTCCAAACAACTGATACAAAGATGGCTCTGTCCACCCGTGCGCTTCCAATGAATGAAGCTTAGATGGCGATCTAGACAGAAGATAGGTGAAGAGCTTAAGGCTAGCTGGAACAACAACTCTGACTGGGTGAAAGATGAGTGTAAGATGGCTGCGAAGGGGTTTAGCTTTTATAGCCCGCGAAGGTCGTTAGGTCGGCCTGCTGACCGACCTACCATATGAGCCTCCACTAGTCGGCCAGGGAATATTCCAGGGAATATTCCCTTTACCATCGGGCCGGGGGCGCTGCCCCCGGACCCCCGCCAGGGGGGCTGCTGGCCCCCCTGGGACCCCCCAGCCAGGGGCCGCTTCCGCGGCCCCCGGACCCCACAATAGGGGCCCCTTTTAACTCCCTTACCACGCAACTCAATGCAATGTGCCTCGAGTTGCTACCAGCATAACCACTCCGTCTAACCCAAAGATTAGACCCACAACAGTCACCTTTTTTGCCATCCGGTCACATAGACCTCATCTGATATACAAGTCAGGACTCAACCAATGTCCGGGCTCACATTTGGCTTCTCCTCATAATGGGGGCCTTACAACTTTGAGCACCATGGATCATTGGTAGCACCTAATGAGGGTGGGGCATTGATCATATCTAACACCCCCCCTCAATGTCCACCCATAGGTGAACTATCTCCTCGGCCCAATGCCGAGTCTCTGAAGATGAACTTGAAGCAGATCCTTCGTAAGTGCTTTGGTGAAGATATCTGCTCCATTCTCCTCTGTTGGACAGTAGACCAATTCCACTATCCCATCCTCCATCAAATCACGCACATAGTGATACTGGATCTCTATATGTTTGGTGCGTGCATGAAACACTGGATTTTTGGCAATGGCGATGCAACTCTGATTGTCACATCTCAGCACAGTTGGTTCTTCATCCTGCACTCCCATATGCCATAGAATCCTTCTCAACCATACGGCCTCACATGCAGCAAAACAAGCTGCCTTGTACTCTGCTTCGGTAGAAGACAATGCCACTGTTGGTTGCTTCTTACTAATCCAAGAGAAAATTCCTGAACCCAAAGAGAAACAATAACCAGAAACTGACTTCCTGGAATCAATGTCTCCTGCCCAATCTGAGTCACAGTTCCCCACAAGAGAAGTTCCGAAACTGTATGTGATACCATAGTCAAGAGTTTTCTTCAAGTATCTGAGCACCCGCATCCCAGCCTTCCAATGACTCTCATGAGGTTTGTTTGAGAACCTGCTCAAAACACCAACAGCAAAACTGATATCTGGTCTGGTGTTACACAAGTAGATTAGACTGCCGACCAACCTCCTATACCTCCCAATGTCTGCTAGTGCTGATGTATCCTCAACGGATAACTTTACATTCACCTCCATAGGTGTAGCTATCTCCTTGCACTCGGTCATGCCAAATGCCTTCAAGATCTCCCATGCATACTTCTTCTGAGAGATGAAGATCTTTCCTGGCTCTTGCCAAACTTCAATCCCCAAACAATAGTGCAGCAAGCCCAAGTCTGTCATTTCAAACTCAAAACTCAAAGCCTTTCGAGTTTGGTTGATCATATCTTCATAGTCACCTGTAATAAGAAGGTCGTCCACATATAGGACAATCACTACAGACTTTTTACCATCCCTGTAAACATACAAGTTAGCATCTGAGGCACATCTTTTGAAGTTTAGGTTTAAAAAGAACCTATCTATCCGCTGGTACCATGCTCTGGGGGCTTGTTTCAGCCCATACAATGCCTTCTTCAGTTTACACACTTTGTTCTCAGAATGGGGGGCCTCAAACCCTGGTGGCTGAGCCACGTACACCTCCTCCTTGAGGTCACCATTTAAGAACGCTGACTTAACATCCATTTGGTACACTGGCCACTTCTTGTGGGCAGCCACTGCAAGTACCGTGCGAATAGTGGTCATTCTGGCAGTTGGGGCAAATGACTCTTGAAAATCAAACCCTTCAACTTGTGAAAATCCTTGGGCAACCAGTCTAGCTTTGTACTTTTCTAAGGTACCATCAGCCTTGTACTTTACCTTCCAGATCCACTTGGTGCCAATAATCTTCCGCTTTGCTGGCCGATCCACTAGCTCCCAAGTGTCATTCTTCATTATGCTCTCATACTCCGCCTGCATAGCAGCCTTCCATGATGGATCTGCAAGTGCTTCTTCTAAGTCAGTTGGCTCCTTTACTTCTCTCATAATCTCAACCATCAAGGCCATGTTGACTATGTGAGCCGAAGCCCTCCTTTGCTCCTCTATTCTCTGAGACCTCCTTGGTCCGTCTGCCTTCTCCTCAACAGATGCAGGCATAGGATTATTGTGGTCATAGAGCTGCTTCACCCAGCGCGGCAATGGCTTTTCCGGTGGGGTGATGTCAGGTTGGTGAACTTTTTCCTCATCATCTGAAGATGATGCTTCCTCCTCCTTAAGGATAGGGATAGCTCTCGGGACAGGTTCATAGTGGACTACTTCTTCGCTTGATGATAAAGTGGAAGACCTTGCCTTCTCCTCCTCCACTGTATGCGGCTCCTCCTTGAACACCACATCACGGCTCGCGATGATCTTCTTTGCCTCTTGGTCATATAACTTGTAAGCCTTCTGCTCATCACTATAACCCAAGAAGATACATTTTCTGCTTTTTGGTTGTAACTTGTTTCTCTTCTCATCTGGAACATGTGCATAACATTCACATCCAAAAATTCTGAAATGTGAAACAGATGGTTTCTTACCAGTGTAAGCCTCATGAGGTGTTTTTCCCTTGAGAGCCTTTGTGTAGCTCCGATTTAGAATGTAGACTGCAGTATTAACAGCTTCAGCCCAAAAATGGTTAGGCAATCCCTTGCCCTTTAGCATGCATCTTGCCATCTCCACAATGGTACGATTCCTGCGTTCCACAACACCATTCTGCTGAGGTGTGTGAGGCGTCGTCAATTGACGCTTGATCCCTTTGCTCTTGCAAAAGCCTTCAAACTCCTTTGAGTTGAACTCACCACCACCATCTGTTCTAAATTTCTTCACACTTTTCCCTGTTTCATTCTCAACAAGTATTAGCCATTCTTTAAACTTACCAAAAGCTTGAGCCTTATCACGAAGGAAGTACACCCACATCTTCCTACTGTAGTCGTCGACAATCAACATAAAATAAGAAGATCCCCCCAAGGCCTGTGTAGGCATCTTACCACACAAGTCAGCATGCACCAACTCTAGAGGAGCATGTGCTCTATTCTTGCTTTCTTGTGGAAATGCCTTTCTCTGTTGCTTGCCCATCATACAAGCTTCACATGGTTCCTTCAATTCAGTTATTGTAGGTAGGTGAGCAACCATACCTTGCTTTTGCATCTCCTTCAATACTGCAAATCCGATGTGTCCAAACCTTTCATGCCAAAGCTTACTTGTGCCCACTCCAGCGGTGGCTGTAAGAGCACTTAGCTCATACAGGTTGTTCCTTCTTTCTCCTTTGCCAACAATTGTGCCAGCACTATCAATAATTTCTGCACCTGTCTTCTTGAACCTCACTTCATGACCAAGATCAGTTATGGCAGCAACTGATAAGAGATTTCTCCTGATTTCGGGAACATACAACACATTTGAAAGCTTTTTGACTTCACCATTTGCAGCAACAAAAGAAATAGTACCTGTGCCCGCAGCAGGGCATTTAGCATCATTTCCAACCGTCACAGTGATGGATTCTTGTAGAGGCTGCATAGAACTGTATAGACCTTTCTTGTTGGTCATGTGACGGGAGGCCCCACTATCCAACACCCAAGAGTCAGTGGTAGATTCTTCTTGCGCCGAGGAGCAGACTTCCTCAATGGTCGCCATGAATAATTCCAACTCTGCTTCAGCCGTATTGGCTGTCTCTTTCCCTTTAGTTTTAAGGGTACCATTCTTTTCATCTGCCTTCTTGACACGACAATCTGCAATCGCATGTCCTTTCTTCTTACAGTAGAAGCACTCTCCTTGAAACTTCTTCTTGCCGCCCTTTTTCTTTTTGTCACCATCATTTTTGGTGGAGGAAACACCTTTGCCTTTTGCATTGGCAGAGAATGCAGCATCTCCATTGTTGCTTCCTTCTCGGGCTTTCAGCCTCAACTCCTCCTCCATTAATAATGCACAAAACTCCTCAAAAGTCAAAGCTTGAGGTCTCATCTGAGTATTAAGGGCAGTTACTAGTCCATCAAACTTTTGTGGACAAATCCGAAGACACCTCCGAGCTAGCTCTTCGCTAGTCTTTTGTATCCCAGCGCCAGCCATCTGGTCGCGCAGATTCTTAATCCGAGTGATGAATGCTTCAACCGTCTCTCCTTCAGCAAACTTCTCCGCTGCTAGTTGATTCTCCAAGTTTTGAATCCTTGTTTGGTTTCGTGTTTCATACTGACTCCTTAGTACATTCCAAGCCTCTGACGCTTTGGTTGTATGCTGAATCAAAGTCAAAACACTGTCAGAACAGCTTGTAACTAAGGCACACAATGCATCTGCATTCCTTCGTTTCCAAGCTCGTAGAAGATCTGCATTCGGAGGAATCATCACACTAGGATTTGATGGGTCGGGGGTAGGCTGTGGTTCTGCGTCAGTCCCCAGCACAGTCTCCAGAAGCTCATAAGAATCAAGGATAGTAGTAATTTTGAACTTCCACAAGGTGTAGTTTGTACCATCTAACTTGCCTTCGCTGAAGGTTGGTGGACGAATCCTCAGTGTTTGAATAGCCGGTACAGCAGCACCACCTCCTGCACCGCTTCCTGATGCGCCAGAACTGCTTCCCGGAGTCGACATTGTTTCTCTTTGCTGTTGAAGCCTTTGCCTCTTGCACTCTCTCCGATCTCTAGAGCCCCCTGGGCTCTGATACCATGTAAAATATTACACGGCGCAGCGAACAGAATCTGAGAAAGAGATAGAGAGTACACAACAGATAAGAGGAGAATCAGTAAAATTCTTTAACTCCAAACAACTGATACAAAGATGGCTCTGTCCACCCATGCGCTTCCAATGAATGAAGCTTAGATGGCGATCTAGACAGAAGATAGGT
Source organism: Lygodium microphyllum (assembly GCF_053477565.2). Lineage (NCBI taxonomy): Eukaryota > Viridiplantae > Streptophyta > Polypodiopsida > Schizaeales > Lygodiaceae > Lygodium > Lygodium microphyllum. The sequence goes on from NC_141149.1 coordinate 23,082,712, forward strand.
GAAGAGCTTAAGGCTAGCTGGAACAACAACTCTGACTGGGTGAAAGATGAGTGTAAGATGGCTGCGAAGGGGTTTAGCTTTTATAGCCCGCGAAGGTCGTTAGGTCGGCCTGCTGACCGACCTACCATATGAGCCTCCACTAGTCGGCCAGGGAATATTCCAGGGAATATTCCCTTTACCATCGGGCCGGGGGCGCTGCCCCCGGACCCCCGCCAGGGGGGCCGCTGGCCCCCCTGGGACCCCCCAGCCAGGGGCCGCTTCCGCGGCCCCCGGACCCCACAATAGGGGCCCCTTTTAACTCCCTTACCACGCAACTCAATGCAATGTGCCTCGAGTTGCTACCAGCATAACCACTCCGTCTAACCCAAAGATTAGACCCACAACAGTCACCTTTTTTGCCATCCGGTCACATAGACCTCATCTGATATACAAGTCAGGACTCAACCAATGTCCGGGCTCACATTTGGCTTCTCCTCATAATGGGGGCCTTACAACTTTGAGCACCATGGATCATTGGTAGCACCTAATGAGGGTGGGGCATTGATCATATCTAACAGCCCTGAGGAGAGATTTGATCCATCTCCAGTAGCACAACTAAGGTTTGCTTTGAGTACAAAGTGGTGAAGATAGTACCTCCATCGTGATCATAAATTGTCTCCAATGGAGATAGGCATTGCCAAGTATGTATTGCCATGCAAGGCAAAGGAATAGCTAGGCATAATAAGTGATTCAAGCTAGTTATAGAGCAATGGTGGTGGCTTGTTTTGAGGAGTAGGTGGACTACCTTGAATTGAAAGGATCTTGACTACCTTGAGTATGACCTAATCGGTGATTTATCCCAAGTGGTAGAGGAGACAAGGCTTTTCTTAAGTGAGTGTGAGGGTGGTAGATGTCTCACTTGTAACTTCGGAGTTTCCTCAAGTGGCAAGGTGTGCACCACCTTGAGTGTGGTGGCAAGGTGTGAACAACCTTGAGTGTAGACAATAATGGTCTACTTTGAGCACAAGACTAGGACAAATTGCTTTGAGTGACTAGAATATGACTTCTTAGAGTGCAATGAGGTTTACAACCTTTGTTCTTCACCAAGCAATACTATAGTTGCTTTTCTTCTTCTTATTGATTTTATCTTCCTTGTGTAGCATTAAAGCTCTCAGAACTCATTAAAGTGTGATTGTTTTGGGTGTGGAGTGGTTAGTATTTGAAAAGTATTGGGCCTTTCCTTGAGAGTACCAGTGATGTTTGCATCTAGGCAGCCAAGTCTGTCTCAAGTGTCAAGCAATAGTAATTGCCTAGAGTGAAGATGGATCATTGCCTCAAGTGGTCAATGGGCTGCCCTAAGTGCAAGATTCCTAACCACTACCTTGAGCATTATGATAGTGAAGGAGTGATTTTTCGTATTGTCTCAATTAGAGATATGTGTTGTTTCAAGTTGGTGAGGTGTTTGTCCCCGAAAGGAGGTGGTTTTGATTTCTCAGGTGATTCAGTGAAATATATACCTTGGGCTCATAAGGTGCTTGTCTACAAAGTGATTTTAATAGAGGTTAAGAGATATTGAGTGTCTTGAGTGCATGATGGGGAGTCCTACATCAAGTATCCACCTTGGGCTCAGAAAGTGATTATCTACAACTTGTCTCTAATAGAGTTTGGGAGATATTGAGTATCTTGAGTGCATGATAGGGAGTACTACCTTCATGTAGGCATGGTTACACAGCTGTTTAGTTCATGCCATCAAGAACTTGTGTAAGTCCACACTCACTTTTGTGAGTTCACACTCATAGAAGCATCAAAAACTTATGTAAGTCCACACTCACTTCTGTGAGTCAAGGAGCATGGGTCAAGGGGTACTCCAAAAAACAACCCAGCAACACTGTTGATGACTAGCTATGACTAGCTAGTCATTATCACACTACTTCTCATGATTTGTTCTAACCAAGATATTAAAAATTTACAATTTTCTTTGTGTTTTCAAGTTATGAATAGTCAAATTTTAAGAATAATGATTTAGAACTCATGTGTAAAAGATCTTCCAATACATAGCCTTTTAACACAATTGTTGATTCGCTAGTCATTGATATGCCAATTTCCATGAATCATTTTAACCCCAATTATCAAGATTTCAAAAAATTCATCAATTTCTTAGAAGGGCATTAGTGAAATATACCACAAGTAATTCATAACTCAACAAATTTTACTCAATCACACCCTCTTAATGTGAGACTATGTTCCCTATCAATGATGATATGTGCCCTTCATGCATGCATCTAGCCAGTCTACTTCAAACCACGATTTTCATTGTATAACTAGCCCTTTAATCCTAAAATTAGACCACTATAAGAAACATGCCTCATACTAAGATTCAAAGTGATGCAAATATTCATTAAAATTTTTTTTCCCATCATCACTAAAAGCGTCGATATAAGTGTCTCTACAAATTCATCATGGAGGGCATCACTATAGCATCAAAGCGATGCTAATTGCGACCCTAATAACGACCCAAATAGCGATGCTAATTGCGATGCTCATAGCAACGTGTGCAGTAAACTAGCGACGCAAATAATGACGGTTATAGATGTTTTTTTTTTGTAGAAGGGCAACTTGCTGCCCTACCACCTACCATAGCACCATGTGTTGTATAATATTCTGCAAAGCAATTACATATTGGATACACAATCATCATCAAGAGGAGCACAAAAACTATTGAAAACCACAAGACTGATAACTTATAAAATAAGTACAAGACTAGTGATGAGAACTCATGAAATTACATGGAACTATGGAGAGGAGAGCCAAAACAAATATGAAAATCTATCTGTAAATATCATAAAGTGTGATTTTATACAAAGGATGATAAGTACATCAAAGGAATGCTACACGGGAGAGGCTTGCAAAGATCAAAGGACCAAAAAAGAAGATGATGTGTGCTCCACAAATCCAAGCACATGCTACATATCCTCACCATTTCAAAGCTCATCATGACTCAAAGGAGTGTCGAACAGACTCTACAAAATGAACAACCAGACATTAGTCCACTATACATAATGCATCATTAAAAAAAACTAGTGACTACCAATAAGAAAGAGGATTGACTTACTTGGCCACTGCACCCGTACAATCTATTGATAATAAGTGTAGTGAGGCTGTCTCTCTCTACATATCAAGTCTCCAAACCTCTGGGATCACAGTCTATGATGGAGTAATGCAAAGAAAATAGAATAGCATTATTAGAGACACGATTATTAGTACAAGTGATATTCCAAATAAGAAAGTGAGAAGAACCAAAAGAAAACTTAAAAAGTCCTCCAAATAAGTCATGTGGTCGCTACTCCCCTAGCTGATGCATGACCCCTACCTCCAATCGTGGCCTCGCTACCTGCTGGTGCTACTGCCATCGTCCCCTAAAGAATCTGTGGCCTCCTCTTTAAGTTTTCCCCAATCCTCTACATCTAGCCACTCGGGCTTTGAGCCACTCTTAATTGCCTTGCGTGTGTCTGATCGTTAATGTGATATGTATGCACACATACACTCCATCATCCACCCACTGAAAAACGTCTTTGCCTCTGTACGTACCAAAAATCCCTAATCCAAAGATGCCACTACATAGTCCTTACTTCCCTCAGTTATATTCTTCCAATGGTCTAGAATGTTGTGACAGAATACTTGTTGGCACAACTCCCTCATGCGAGACATCACCCTTGTCCCCTTATCATTCATGATTACAACACCTGTCGTGTCATCTACGAGATAGTCATACCCTACTAGGGTATGTCTAAGGTGTGTCCTCTCCCACCTGCGACCATGCTCTTGGGCATAACTAGGAGACCCATGTATGTCTGACATGCCTATAGGGGTAGTATCTCTCAGAGTAGCACCCATAGGGGTGCCACTTGCGAACGGTTGAGAAAAACCCAGAGTCATGGGAGTAGATGTCCCTACAAGTGTGACAAATCTTGGAGGTGACAAATGTCCACTAAATTGATGAGACAGAGACACTGCATCAATGCCTCCATGACACCCACGTGAGCCACCCTCTCTGGAACTGGCACAAAAGTGAGGAGTAGCGATCCTCTCTAGAACCAACCGCATGCTCACAGCATGCACATCTCTGCAGTACCCCCTAGAACCACTCCCTCCATCCGGGGCTAGTCTAGAGTGATGACCTCATCCTACTGAAAATCAAAGCATCAGAGCGTACCAAAGTAGATCTCACAGAATGGCTTGATGATGTCCGTGATAACTCATGGTCCACCATATCTCTAAATCAGACCATCTGATTTGGAGACATATGTGTGAATATCTTCTGTAACTCCTCATCGGCCATCCCTCAACTCATCCTGATCTCAAGGTATTGTCTCAGAGGTAACTTGCATTTTAAAAAAAATGATGTTAGCATAATCAATATAAAGATTTAGGTAAACCATGACAATATAACTTTGAAAAAAATGATACTAATTAAAAGGCATATACTAAAGTACCCTTAAAAGGGAATCATCAACAAATTGAATAAGCAGATGCAAATACAACTCAACCTATGGCCCCATGTCAATCTCTTGGCATAGCTTGGCATACACTGAAAGGTCTATAGATAGGTCACCACAGAAAGAGGAGTCCACTTCATTCTCAAAAAATTCTTGGCCTCCTATCTCTTCATCTACATTACATGTGCATGTCTCCTCTACATGCTCCAAGCCCTGTTCAGCTCTACCCTTAGGCTATGCAATATCGACCCCTCCACCTACATACTCTCCTTGTCTATGCTGGGAATATTGCTTTCATCATACACTTGTGCACTCTGAGGAGTTGACGACACAACATACCACCATCGAGGTATATGATATTCAATTACTTTGCGAATGTAAAGCATGGGCACGTCTAATATTTTTGTATATGATATTCAATTAATTTGCGAATGTAAAGCATGATTGATACAAAATTTTCTTATCATTTGCTCAAAGTCTGAGATTGCTTAGTCAATGATCTCCGATTGAAACTTTCCAAAGCATTGTGCTACGTGTTCTATGTACAAGGGACACTTTTTTCTGATTGCCAGCTTGCATTGAGTGCAATGACACAGGACACATTGATTAAGATACGCCTTGCGATCTTGGACATCAAGAAGATCATCATTTTCCATTTGGTTTATGTTATGGCAAACAATAGGTTTTTGTTCCTCTCATTGGTGATCTTCCTCCATTTTAATCTCTACTCCTCTTTCTCTCCCTTTCCCTTTATTTGTTTGCCTCCCTCCATCTCTCTTTGTCCATTTGGCTCCCTTCATCCTTCTTTGTTTCTCTCCCCACCCTCTTTCTCTTTTTTTATTTTCTTCCCTTCATCCTTCTTTGTTTCTCTCTCCCCCCCTCTCTCAACGTTTCTTTCTCTCCCCCATCTTCTCTCCCACTCTCCCTTCTTCTCTCTTTTTCTTTCCCTCCCTTCTTCTCTCTATTTCTTTCTCTCTTTTCCTCTTTTTTGCTTCTATTTTTCTCCCTTTTTTTTGGATGTGGGGGGATCTCTCGATTATCTTTATTTAGTTGATTAATCAAAGGGGATTTTTTATTTGATTTCCTAACGGGGAATTTTTGTTTTTATATTAGGGTTTAGAAATAAGAAATGCCTTGCAAGATAATACAAATTTTTTTACTTCTATATTTCTCCCTTTTTTGGGGGGATTCAGGAGAGGAGGGGGCGCAGAGGGAGGAGGGACTTTTATTAAGTCCCCTTTTTTCTTTTTCTTTCAGATCCTTCCCTTTTATATATGTATACTATATTTATATATACTTTCTTTTTAAATAAATAAAAAAAGATCAAATTAATAAGTTATAAAAGTGAAATAAACTTGTTTGAAACTAATTAAAAATTAAAACTGAATTTGAGATATTTTGAGGGTATTTGTACTTTATTTTTTAAAAAATAATTAAATATTTAAAATAATTATTAATAACTTAAAAAATAGAAATGAAGTTATAATATTAACTCAAAATTATTAATAAGCTATATAAATCTAAAAATTTGAAAGTAATTCAAAAAATTGAGACAAATTATTATAAGTAAAAAATCAAATTGAATGAAATTAAATTTAAATAAAATCATGATATATAGAAATATTTTTCATTTATTTTGAAAAAAAAATATTTTATGTTAATCAAATAGAAAATAAATTAATTTGAGCCTCTACGATTATATATAAACATATATGAATGTAAAAGTCATTAACACTGTACACGACGTAAGTTCTATAGATCACTTACATTGATCGATAACCCAACCCTAAATTGGATTGGTGGAAGTCCTAGTTATTAGACGGATCTCAAGACATCTTAGTTTTAATCCTTAGGATTAATTTCTTGTACTAGCTCTTAGTCAACCATGAATCAAACATGAAATTATTCCCATATATCAAGCATGTCATTGGCGTAACATGTAAGTACTTGATAAGATAAGTGCTAGATGATCTCGAGTAACTAGACTCCAATAGGCCTTGCATTGAGCTAGAATCTAGGTTTTCTTAATATTTGGGCTCTTGGGCTAAGTACTTTTGAAGTATCCAAACTTTAAATTTGGACTTTCCATTCATGATTCTTAATGTTTTATTCTGTTAGCAATTATGCTATTCATAACCCTTGACTAATTTTTCCTTAATTTGCTCTATTAGCATAAGCCGTATGCAACTAAGTTGGGTTAAAAGGAATGATCAAAATGCCAAATCATAACAATAGGAATAAATTCAAGCTACTCCATTACATGAATTCATGCACATGTCGAAGCGATATAGCCTATGACTCACGAATAGAGAAGATGGCAATTAGTACCTCGGTATTCAGAGATGAAATATCTGTACCCAACATTGTACACGTATTAACTGTAATGCCTTGACCTATGGTTCCACTATTGGATGATGCAAGATTTCCATTGGTGCATGTCTCCCTCCATTTGGGAGCCATACCTTCAGCCTATAAATCTCTCTCTCTCTCTCTCTCTCTCTCTCTCTCTCTCTCTCTCTCTCTCCCCCCCCAAGAGAATAGTGTGTCGGGATGACTCTCTTCTATTGCGAAAGGGGGGGAGATAAACTCGCGGAGATGAGGTGAAGGGTAATCGTGTGTGGTCACCCTCTAGGGAGGGGAAGAGAGAAAAATCCTTAGAATATTCCTCCTTTCCCTCTCTCTCTCTCTCACCCTCTTTCTTCCTCCCTCTCTTTGTCACACACACACACACACACTCTCTCTCTCTCTCTCTCTCTCTCTCCGTTTCTCTCCCTCAGCTTTTGTTTCTCTCACTCTTTCTAACTCACTTGGAAGCAAAGGGGGAAGAGGTGGTATCTCCTTCCTTTTTTTATGATGGGGGGGAGGGGGGGTTTATAGGGGAAGAGTGGGGTATTATTGGGGTTCTCCCCACCTCCACTTGGGAAGCCAAAAATGCCCTACTGCCATGTAGTCAGTGTTGGAGGGGGGGAGAAAGAAATAGTGGGGGGAGGGGGTAATTTGGCCATGTGGCCTCCCCCTCCATCAATGATGTCATCATCTTCTCCTTCATTGTCTTCTTCATCGCCTCCTCATCCATGTCGCCTCCTCGTCCACGTCATCTTCTTCCTCCATGTTGCCTCCTTGTCCACATCATCTTCTCCTTCCATCGTCATCATCATTACTCCTCTCTCATTGTCGTCTCCGTTTTCTCCCTCCTCGGCATTATCCTCATCCTCCTTCCCCTTTCCACCTATCAGCCCTCGACATCATCTCTTCTTTCCCACTTGCCACTTGTCAGCGATGGTGGGTGGAGAAGATTTTTAAAAAATTTCAATTAATTTGATTATCTAGGGGGATTCCTACGCAGAGAGGAAGAGAGGATATTTTATCCTCTCCCCCTTAGAGAACTCGTGATGTTCTCATCTCGGAAGAACCGAGAAAGACAAGCATTAATGGGGCTTAAGGCCTATGGGTTAGGACCCACCATGCATCTGCTGCACTACTCTTAATAACTCCAGTAGTGAAACTCATATTTTTGCAATCAACCGTAGGTATAAAAGTAGGTTTTATTTCCAATGTAAGTTGTAGTACATGTCAATACGACTTCTAGGGTTTCTAGTCATCTTGATAAGGTGTAGTAAATTCTAGGTCTTCGTCTTCATCTGACTCCTCTATATATCTGAAGACTGCACTTGTGTAGCTTCATTTTCTTGGAGGCTCAATATCTTCTAGACTTAAGTCATCATGGCAGTCTTCTTGGACGTGCCCTAGCTCATTATAGTGAAAATATTGGTGGTTGGGACATCTCCTACAGATGTGCCCTATCTCTCCATACATGTGGCATCTCTTGTCCTGATCTCAAGAATCATCTTTACTACAATTGCCTGATTTAAGTTCTTGGACGCTTGGATTCGCTCAAAGTAATGCATCTTGCAAGTCTATTGGACGGATTGCTTCAAGACACTGGTTTAGAGGAGTGTTCAAGCCATGGAAAAACTTGGATACTTCTTGTGCAATATCCATAGGTGGCACATACTTTAGTAAGGTTACAAACTTTGAGTAATAGCTTCCAAGGTTAGTTCCAGCTACTTGAACTTGAAGAATTCATTGATCTTCAAAGTTTGGTAGGTTGGCGTAAGGTATCCTCCACATACAACATCTTTCAGTTGAGCCCAAGTGACAGTGGCTTCAGAGACACCTCGATCTTTACACCATTGCTTCCACCATATCTGAGCCTAACCAACAAACTTAAGTTTGGCTATCATTGCTTGATTGGTAGAAGCAGCTCTCGAAGCAGAGAAATAATCATCCATTGACTCAATCCACATCTCTGCCTTTGATGTGACGTTTATCCCTCCTCCACCAAACTCGGGTGCCTTAATTTTCTTGAGAAGGAATTTCTTCTCTTGCATGTCAGTATTCATGGGTGGAGAAGGTGCTTGAAAATCAAGCCATACAACTTAGGTTACTCTGTTTAGGATATGTCTATGAACATAATTACGAGGTTTCGCTCTAATGCCAGCCATAACATGCCCGTTTATCGGTTGTCCAGGCACATTTTTAACAGTTCATTGAGAGACGGATCTAAGTGACACTGCCCGGCACTCCCATGGAATGTTGCAAGGTTTGTCGCCTAGGGTTTCTTGAGTCTGCCTTGCAACATAACGAAGCCACTAGGATCAACTTGAAACTTGGGTCCCTAGTGATCAAGGTATCTTGATAGCATTCTAGCATCCGGGTCTTACACATCCTACTTTACGCAGAGATACCCAAGCTGAAGCAGACCCATGCCCCACTTGGTTTAAAGAGAATGGGAAACGAGAGGGATGCGCCGCTCAACCTCTCTGCCCATAGGGCATAGTCCCATTTGAGGCCCCTAAAACGGCATGAATCAAGTTCTAACCTATCAATACCTAAAGGTCAAACCCTTGTGAGAAGCCTCCCAGTTCTCTGGGACCACCTTGCCATAGGACAGATGTGTTGGGGTTCCACCCATCCACTTCCCTTGAGAGCTTTAGTTTTCTAATTAGGTTCTACCACAATTATGAGTGAAATTTAAATTCAATACGAAAACAAAGCAAGTAGTCATTTTGTCAAACAAGTTTCTTAACTTATCTTCAAGTTAATCTTTGTCCCCTGCCCATACAGGAGAAATTATATATCCCTTCTGCCCTACAGAAGTACCTGATCCACATCACATGGCACCATAATTTCCATCCATTATCTAGAATAGGATCTTCCAACGCCACATATGTTGGGCTCACGGTAGACTTGAACTCCGTTCTGGACGGGTAAGGGGTGTCCAAAGCTCCACATGACCTCAAGTGACCTAGGAGTGAAACACAATTTCCGTGGTTGGCCTTTCCACCACTTGACCTTCGGTGTGTGAATTGAGCAGTGCCCTTTTCAGGTTAATCTGTGATACAACCTTTGAGATAATCCACCCGCGTAAAATATCATTTCCTTAATTAATCCAATTAAGAATCAAGCACAACCAAGGAATTCAACCTAATATCATTCTTCAAGAAAACATTGCTTTATCCCCATGGCAACTTGTCATCACAGACCCCCACCATGAATTTACCATAAATCACAAGCACTTGGAATAATCATCCATGGATGATGACAACCAACAATCAATTGAATGTAAAAGCATTTAGGATGTTTTTTTTAATTAACCAACAAAACCAATTGTATTTTTCCAAACAATGCACAAATCGACGTGATAACAATTCATACTCGTTCTCCCCCTTGGGATCCAAGAGATTTTATGCAAAATTTACTTAACACTCCCTACCTCTGGCTAAGGCATATGTTAAGGGTTCAAACACTGTACATGTCAGAAGTTCTATAGGTCACTTACATTGATCAATAACCCAAACCTGAACTGGATTGGTGGAAGTCCTAGTTATCAGACGGATCTCACGACATCTTAGTTTTAATCCTTAGGACTAATTTCTTATACTAGCTCTTAGTCAAGCCATGAAGCAAACATGAAATTATTCCCATATATCAAGCTTGTCATATGCGTAATGTGCAAGTACTTAATAAGTGCTAGATGATCTTGAGTAACTAAACTCCAACATGCCTTGCGTTGAGCTAGAATCTAGGTTTTCTTAATATTTAGCTCTTGGGCTAAGTAGTTTTGAAGTATCCAAACTTTAAATTTGGACTTTCTATTCATGATTCTTAATGTTATATTATTTTAGCAATTATGCTATTCATAACCCTTGACTAATTCTTCCTTGTAATTGCTCTATCAGCATAAGTCGTATGCAACTACGTTGGGTTAAAAGGAACGATCAAAATGCCAAATCATAACAATAGAAATAAATTCAAGCTACTCCTTTACATGAATTCATGCGCATGCCAAAGGAAAGTTCTAAGATTGGAGAATATCCCGATTTGCGGCACCAATTAGAAGTAGTTAATAAGGTCAATGAGGCTAAAAATAGAAGTAGTGGTACTGTCAAAGAGGAAGAAAATCAATGAAAGAGTGTAGAATTCATAATACCCTTGAAGATTTTGAAAGTTTGATTTTTAAAGCCACTTTTTACAAAAATTTCGTCCCTCAATGGCAAAAACAAATCACCATCTTGATGCACGTTCTCTATGTGAGAGACTAATTCCACTATCTTCTAAAGCTAGAAAGAGCTATATCATTCTACCTAACTATCTCCTAAATTTTGAAAAGAATAAATAAAAATTATAAATATCAATGGAATATTTGGCTTTCATAAAAAAGTTTGTAAGCATTATCAAGTGGGAGATTAAGAAGAAGCTCCAAGAGTCATGGTTAGGGGAGGTCAGCAAGAATAAAAAGGAAAAGAGCGGGGACTTGTTTGTAGACACACAACAGCAAGACACATGGGACACCTAGTGTACTGATAACCCTTTATTTTTCCAATTGGCAACCCATTAGAAGCTAATAGATGGAGTGTTCTTCACAACATATGCCATTAAGAACCTCCAAAGTTGGTACTACCAAAATGATGACACTATGGAAATTCTCAAAAGAATGAATTTTGATATCTTCAAAATAGAATATATTTTCCTCTACAATGGCATGAAAAGGCTATGAAAAGAAATAAGTAGAAGAACTGTTGGCAAGAGAGTCTTCCAAAAGACTAAAGCTCTTCTATTTCCCTTTTATGGAGCACAACCAAACTAGGTGGAGCCAACTCCTCGATGAATGATGCAGTAAAGAGATAAGCACTAGAATGAACCTAAAGGTATGTGAGAAGAGAAAATGTAAAAATCAAAGCTAAGAATAATGTAGCAATAGAAGCCTCCTTTGATATTCTTGCGATACTCTTCATAGAAGTCCCAATGTATTCAATTCTCTGTGAACTTCATAATCATGAAGGGAGTGGAATATGATATCTTGCTAGGTAGACCTTAAATAATGAATGCCCGAATAATATAGGATTGGGGTAATGGCTTGATGTTCTTAGGCAATAGATCAGAAGCAGTCCGAGGACACTTAAAAAACCTCACCAGTGGACCTATATGCCATCTCTGCCATGCTAAAGGGTGACTCAAAGGATAGAAGCCATTATGGACCTATAATAAAGTACACTCCTTGTCCTGAGGATGAGCACAACTAGATGCATGTGTTGGTGACCATTGATCTCCCATTTTAGGATGATAAGATGTAGCACAATGAACTTTTAATCATTTCCTACATAGAATAACTTTTTTTTCCCTCCCTACCAATTTCCTAGTTGTCACGTGCCTACCTAACCATTCCCTGGTAGCATGTTTTAGTGGTCCATCGGGGAACTATCCTAGACGGCTTTGGCTAGCACTCGCAAGAATGCACAGGGTGTATTGTCTAGGTTTCCTAGAGTCCGCCTGGTAATGGAAGGTACCCGTTGTACCCACAAGGATCAGCTAAGCACAAGGATTGTCTAGGTCTTGATGCATCAATTAGCTCCATTGGAGGTGTCCCACAAGGGCTTCTCGTCCAATTGGAGCGATCGTAGTTACCCTTGATTCATGGAGTGCAACGCTTTTTTCTAGCAACTGGTTAGGATTCAACCTTAACACAGTTCTTGCACAGTCGCCGCACCTTTCCCCTAAGATAATTATTGATTAAGGTTTTAAGACTTGTCCCTAGGTAAGTCAATGCTCTGCTCTACCTAATATTTCCTAATTACATTTCGTTCAATCTCTTGAGAGAAGCTTCCAACTTACCGGGACCACCCATCTGTAGGACGGATCCGTCAAGGATCTCGCCCACCCAGATCCCACAAATGGTTTTCTTTAGTTTTCGAATTACCTATCACATTAAGTTATGACATATGAAAGAAACTTCGTTAATTAACCCGTTATCACAGGTTCCTTCGCATAATTTTATGGCACAACACAAAGACAGAGAAAACAATCTTTTGGCAAATGTATTTTGCAAAGTTATTTACAATGCTTTTCCCCTTCTGCCTACGCAGAAGATAAACCTTTGTTTATTGGAAAATCCCTTCTGTCTGTGTAGAAGAAAACAAACCCTCCAAGATTTTCGTCCCTTCACTAAAACCAGGGACTCTAGGATCCCATTTTGATTTGCGTGAGAGTCAGGCACTTCTTAGGAGCGATCAAGAGATTTACAGCCAGAGCCCCTGGCATTCCTGCCTCCTCCTACCTAACAGATTTGTCACTGAGCGACCTCTCCCCGTCAGGGCCGGGGTTCAAAGCTCCTCATGGCGGTACAAAACAATCCCCCTTTGAGTAGGGTTTCGCATGCAGCCGTGGGGGAGGCATAGCCCAATCTTTCCTCTTATTATCATGATTATATATTTACAATCAAATCTAACTGCTGCTGCAAGCACAATCAATCTTTCCTATGCAACCATTAATGCATGCACAAATCAAGACAATTAGTAGCAAATTGTCACGTGCCTACCTAATAGTTCCCTAGTAGCACATTTTAGTGGTCCATCAGGGAACTATCCTAGATGGCTTTGCCCAACACTCGCGAGAATGCACATGGTCTACCATCTAGGTTTCCCAAAGTCCACCCCGTAACGAAAGGTTTTAGTCGTCCTTGCGAGGATCAACCTTCAGTGTCCTAATTTGACAACTGAGGTCTTGATGCATCAGCTAGCTCCATCAAAGGTGTCCCACAATGGCTTTTTGTCCGATTGGAGCAATCGTAGTTACCCTTGATTCACGGAGTGCAACACTTTTCTCCAGCAACTAGTTAAGATTCATGGAACCTTAACAGAGTTCTGGGGGGCACAGCCGCTGCACCTTTCCCATAAGATAATTATTGATCAAGGTTTTAAGACCCGACCCTAGGTAAGTCAATGCTCGGCTCTACCTAATTTCTCCTAATTAAGGTTTCATTCAATCTCTTGAAAGAAGCTCCCAGCTTACCAGGACCACCCATCCGTAGGACAGATCCGTCAGGGATCTCGCCCACCCATTTCCCACAAACAATTTTCTTTAGTTTTCTAATTACCTATCACATTAAGTTATGACATATAAAAACAGCTTCGTTAATTAACCCATTATCATAGGTTCCTTTGCGTAATTTTAAGACACAACACAAAGATAGAGAAGAACAATCTTTTGGCAAAACATATTTATTTATTATTTCGCAAAAGTTATTTACAATGCTTTTCCCCTTCTACCTATGTGGAAGATAAAACCTCCGTTCATCGAAAAATCCCTTCTGTCTATGCAGAAGAAAGCAAACCCTCCAAGATTTCTATCCCTTCACTAGTACTGGGGACTCCAGGATCCCATCCTGATTCCGTGACGGTCAGGTAGTTCCTAGGAGCGATTGAGAGATTTACGGCCGCCAGAGCCCCTTGGCACTCTCGCCATCGGGGCTGGTCCAAAGCTCCTCGTGGCGGTACAAAACAATCCCCCTTGGAGTAGGGTTCTGCATCTAGCCGTGGGGAAGGCATAGCGAGATCTTTCCTCTTATTATCCTGATTATATATCTACAATCAAATCTAACTACTACAAGCACAATTAATCATTCTTGTGCAACCATCAATACATGCACAAATTAAAAAAAGAAATGGCAGCAAGTGTTTTTAGCATAGGGAGCATCCCCACCCAATTCTAGGGTTTCTCTTTTAAGGTCCCACCTTATTCTTAGGGTTTTGCTTCCTACTTACAACTCTTTTTTCCGGATCTACAAGTTTGTATTTTTGCCCTAAAAGATAATATGGACATTTATACCTATGGCAGGAAATTCATGCGCTGCCCTAACCCACAGTTAGCAGGATTTCAAATGCTTTTCCAAGTCTATTTAGACATTAGAATTTGTATCGACAAATTCTTATCAATGTCCAATAAGTCTTATAGACTTTCAATATTTATTTAATTTTCTGATACTAATAGTTTTAGGGTGTTAGATATGATCAATGCCCCACCCTCATTAGGTGCTACCAATGATCCATGGTGCTCAAAGTTGTAAGGCCCCCATTATGAGGAGAAGCCAAATGTGAGCCCGGACATTGGTTGAGTCCTGACTTGTATATCAGATGAGGTCTATGTGACCGATGGCAAAAAGGTGACCGTTGTGGGTCTAATCTTTGGGTTAGATGGAGTGGTTAAGTTGGTAGCAACTCGAGGCGCATTGCATCGAGTTGCGGGGTAAGGGAGTTAAAAGGGGCCCCTATTTTGGGGTCCGGGGGCCGTGGAAGCGGCCCCTGGCTGGGGGGCCCCCCTGGCAAGGGTCCGGGGGCAGCATCCCCGGCTCGATGGTAAAGGAAATACTCCCTGGCCGACTAGTGGAGGCTTATATGGTAGGTTGGTCAGGCCAACCTAACGGCCTTCGCAGGCTATAAAAGCTAAACCCCTTCACAGCCCATCGATCATTCATCTTTCACCCAGTTAGAGTTGTTGTTCCAGCTAGCCTTAAGCTCTTCACCTATCTTCTGTCTAGATTGCCATCTAAGCTTCACACAATGGAAGCGCACGGGTGGACAGAGCCATCTTTGTATCAGTTGTTTGGAGTTAAAGAATTTACTGATTCTCCTCTTATCTATTGTGTACTCTCTATCTCTTTCATAGATTCTGTTCACTGCGTCGTGTAATTTTTACATGGTATCAGAGCCCAGGGGGCTCTAGAGATCGGAGAGTGTGCAAGAGGCAAAGGCTTCAATAGCAAAGAGAAACTATGTCGACTTCTGGAAGCGGTTCTGGCGCATCAGGAAGCGGTGCAGGAGGTGGTGTTGCTGTACCGGCTACTCAAACACTGAGGATTCGTCCACCAACCTTCAGCAAAGACAAGTTAGATGGTACAAACTACACCTTGTGAAAATTCAAAATTACAACTATCCTTGATTCTTATGAGCTTCTAGAGACTGTGCTGGGGACTGACGCAGAACCACAGCCTACCCCCGACCCATCAAATCCTAGTGTGATGATTCCTCCAATGTAGATCTTCTACGAGCTTGAAAACGAAGGAATGCAGATGCATTGTGTGCCTTAGTTACAAGCTGTTCTGACAGTGTTCTGACTTTGATTCAGCATACAACCAAAGTGTCAGAGGCTTGAAATATACTAAGGAGTCAGTATGAAACACGAAACCAAACAAGGATTCAAAACTTGGAGAATCAACTAGCAGTGGAGAAGTTTGCTGAAGGAGAGACGGTTGAAGCATTCATCACTCGGATTAAGAATCTGCGCGACCAGATGGCTGGCGCTGGGATACAAAAGACTAGCGAAGAGCTAGCTCAGAGGTGTCTTCGGATTTGTCCACAAAAGTTTGATGGACTAGTAACTGCCCTTAATACTTAGGTGAGACCTCAAGCTTTGACTTTTGAGGAGTTTTGTGTATTATTGATGGAGGAGGAGTTGAGGCTGAAAGCCCGAGAAGGAAGCAACAATGGAGATGCTGCATTCTCCGCCAATGCAAAAGGCAAAGGTGGTTTCTCCACCAAAAATGATGGTGACAAAAAGAAGAAGGGCGGCAAGAAGAAGTTTCAAGGAGAGTGCTTCTACTACAAGAAGAAAGGATATGCAATTGTAGATTGTCATGTTAAGAAGGCAGATGAAAAGAATGGTACCCTTAAAAGTAAAGGGAAAGAGACAGCCAATACGGCTGAAGCAGAGTTGGAATTATTCATGGCGACCATTGAGGAAGTGTGCTCCTCGGCGCAAGAAGAATCGACCACTGACTCATGGGTGTTGGATAGTGGGGCCTCTTGTCACATGACCAACAAGAAAGGTCTATACAGTTCTATACAGCCTCTACAAGAATCCATCACTGTGACGGTTGGAAATGATGCTAAATGCCCTGCTGCGGGCACATGTACTATTTCTTTTGTTGCTGCAAATGGTGAAGTCAAAAAGCTTTCAAATGTGTTGTATGTTCCCGAAATCAAGAGAAATCTGTTATCAGTGCTACCATAACTAATCTTGGTCATGAAGTGAGGTTCAAGAAGACAGGTGTAGAAATTCTTGATAGTGCTGGCACAATTGTTGGCAAAGTAGAAAGAAGGAACAACCTGTATGAGCTAAGGGCTCTTACAGCCACCGCTGGAGTGGGCACAAGTAAGCTTTGGCATGAAAGGTTTGGACACATTGGATTTGCAGTGTTGAAGGAGATGCAAAAGCAAGGTATGGTTGCTCACCTACCTACAATAACTGAATTGAAGGAACCATGTGAAGCTTGTATGATGGGCAAGCTACAGAGAAAGGCATTTCCACAAGAAAGCAAGAATAGAGCATAGGCTCCTCTAGAGTTGGTGCATGCTGACTTGTGTGGTAAGATGCCTACACAGGCCTTGGGGGGATCTTCTTATTTTATGTTGATTGTCGACTACTACAGTAGGAAGATGTGGGTGTACTTCCTTTGTGATAAGGCTCAAGCTTTTGGTAAGTTTAAAGAATGGCTAAAACTTGTTGAGAATGAAACATGGAAAAGTGTGAATAAATTTAGAACAGATGGTGGTGGTGAGTTCAACTCAAAGGAGTTTGAAGGCTTTTGCAAGAGCAAAGGAATCAAGCGTCAATTGACGACGCCTCACACACCTCAGCAAAACGGTGTTGTGGAACGTAGGAATCGCACCATTGTGGAGATGGCAAGATGCATGCTAAAGGGCAAGGGATTGCCTAACCATTTTTGGGCTGAAGCTGTTAATACTGCAGTCTACATTCTAAATCGGAGCTACACAAAGGCTCTCAAGGGAAAAACACCTCATGAGGCTTACACTGGTAAAAAACCATCTGTCTCACATTTCAAAATTTTTGGATGTGAATGTTATGCACATGTTCCAGATGAGAAGAGAAACAAGTTAAAACTAAAAAGCAGAAAATATATCTTCTTGGGTTATAGTGATGAGCAGAAGGCTTACAAATTATATGACCAAGAGGCAAAGAAGATCATCGCGAGCTGTGATGTGGTGTTCAAGGAGGAGCCACATACAGTGAAGGAGGAGAAGGCAAGTTCTTCCACTTTATCATCAAGCGAAGAAGTAGTCCACTATGAACCTGTCCCGAGAGCTATCCCTATCATTAAGGAGGAGGAAGCATCATCTTCAGATGATGAGGAAAAAGTTCACCAACCTGACATCACCCCACCGGAAAAGCCATTGCCGCACTGGGTGAAGCAGCTCTATGACCACAATAATCCTATGCCTGCATCTGTTGAGGAGAAAGCAGACGGACCAAGAAGGTCTCAGAGAATAGAGGAGCAAAGGAGGGCTTCTGCTCACATAGTCAATATGGCCTTGATGGTTGAGATTATGAGAGAAGTAAAGGAGCCAATTGACTTAGAAGAAGCACTTGCAGATCCATCATGGAAGGCTGCTATGCAAGCGGAGTATGACAACATAATGAAGAATGACACTTGGGAGCTAGTGGATCGACCAGCAAAGCGGAAGGTTATTGGCACCAAGTGGATCTGGAAGGTAAAGTACAAGGCTGATGGTACCTTAGAAAAGTACAAAGCTAGACTGGTTGCCAAAGGATTTTCACAAGTTGAAGGATTTGATTTTCAAGAGTCATTTGCCCCAACTGCCAGAATGACCACTATTCGCACGGTACTTGCAGTGGCTGCCCACAAGAAGTGGCCAGTGTACCAAATGGATGTTAAGTCAGCGTTCTTAAATGGTGACCTCAAGGAGGAGGTGTACGTGGCTCAGCCACCAAGGTTTGAGGCCCCCCATTCTTAGAACAAAGTGTGTAAGCTAAAGAAGGCATTATATGGGCTTAAACAAGCCCCCAGAGCATGGTACCAGCGGATAGATAAGTTCTTTTTAAACCTAAACTTCAAAAGATGTGCCTCAGATTGCTAACTTGTATGTTTACAAGGATGGTAAAAAGTCTGTAGTGATTGTCCTATATGTGGATGACCTTCTTATTACAGGTGACTATGAAGATATGATCAACCAAACTCGAAAGGCTTTGAGTTTTGAGTTTGAAATGACAGACTTGGGCTTGCTGCACTATTGTTTGGGGATTGAAGTCTGGCAAGAGCTAGGAAAGATCTTCATCTCTCAGAAGAAGTATGCATGGGAGATCTTGAAGGAATTTGGCATGACCGAGTGCAAGGAGATAGCTACACCTATGGAGGTGAATGCAAAGTTATCCGTCGAGGATACATCAGCACTAGCAGACATTGGGAGGTATAGGAGGTTGATCGGCAGTCTGATCTACTTGTGTAACACCAGACCACATATCAGTTTTGCTATTGGTGTTTTGAGAAGGTTCTCAAACAAACGTCATGTGAGTCATTGGAAGGCTGGGATGCGGGTGCTTAGATACTTGAAGGAAACTCTTGACTATGGTATCACATACATTTTCGGAACTTCTCTTGTGGGGAACTGCGACTCAGATTGGGCAGGAGATAGTGATTCCAGGAAGTCAGTTTCTGGTTATTGTTTCTCTTTGGGTTCAGGAATTTTCTCTTGGATTAGTAAGAAGCAGCCCAACAGTGGCATTGTCTTCTACCAAAGCAGAGTACAAGGCAGCTTGTTTTGTTGCATGTGAAGCAGTATGGTTGAGAAGGATTCTATGGCATATGGGAGTGTAGGATGAAAAACCAACTGTGCTGAGATGTGACAATCAGAGTTGCATCGCCATTGCTAAAAATCTAGTGTTTCATGCACGCACCAAACATATAGGAATCCAGTATCACTATGTGCATGATTTGATGGAGGATGGGATAGTGGAATTGGTCTACTGTCCAACAGAGGAGAATGGAGCAGATATCTTCACCAAAGCACTTACGAAGGATCTGCTTCAAGTTCATCTTCAGAGACTCGACATTAGGCCGAGGAGATAGTTCACCTATGGGTGGACATTGAGGGGGGGTCCACCCTCATTAGGTGCTACCAATGATCCATGGTGCTCAAAGTTGTAAGGCCCCCATTATGAGGAGAAGCCAAATGTGAGCCCGGACATTGGTTGAGTCCTGACTTATATATCAGATGAGGTCTATGTGACCGGATGGCAAAAAGGTGACCGTTGTGGGTCTAATCTTTGGGTTAGACGGAGTGGTTAAGTTGGTAGCAACTCAAGGCGCATTGCATCGAGTTGCGGGGTAAGGGAGTTAAAAGGAGCCCCTATTTTGGGGTCCGGGGGCCGTGGAAGCGGCCCGTGGCTGGGGGGTCCCAGGGGGGACCAGCGGCCCCCCTGGCGAGGGTTCGGGAGCAGCGCCCCTGGCCCGATGGTAAAGGGAATATTCCCTGGCCGACTAGTGGAGACTTATATGGTAGGTCGGTCAAGCCAACCTAATAGCCTTCGCATGCTATAAAAGCTAAACCCCTTCACAGCCATCGATTATTCATCTTTCATCCAATCAGAGTTGTTGTTCTAGCTAGCCTTAAGCCCTTCACCTATCTTCTGTCTAGATCGCCATCTAAGCTTCACACAGTGGAAGCGCACGGGTGGACAGAGCCATCTTTATATCAGTTGTTTGGAGTTAAAGAATTTATTGATTCTCCTCTTATCTATCGTGTACTCTCTATCTCTTTCTCAGATTCTATTCGCTGCGCCGTGTAATTTTTACACAGGGTTGTCCAGTATTTCATAGTTGTTTTTGCTTCAACATCCTCGATATTTTAGGTAAGGTTTTCTCGTTGATTCATATGTGGGTCGACTCATGATATTGACGCTCTCGCTAATATAACCATTAATATTAACATTATGTGTGTTTTTAGCAAGAAAATAATTTTTACTTTAATTTGCTTGTATTCTATGGTTTAATCAATGATGTCCGACCATTTGTCGAACTTCCAATATTATCTAGGAAGATCAATTTTCATTTAGCTATGTTATAAATGTAATGCTAATTGTTTTTCTGAAAACTTTATTTTAAGCAATGCAAAAATCATAAGTGTAATTTTTCTTTCATCTTTCAGACATCGAATTATATTATTACGTATCTAATTTATGCACCTCTAGTATATATTTTCCTATACAAATTTCTGTTGATTTAATGCATTAATTATTTCATGATATTATCAAAATAATTTTTTATACATTATTATAAGACTCATATGCGTTTGTTTATCATTAGCAAAATGAAATAGAGATAGTCACTTTCAGGAAAAAATTATAAAATATTCCCTGCTCTAACACCGTTTACCTTTTTTAACGAAATAACAATAAATATCACAAAATAAACCATAATTACGATATTTTCTTCATGATAGGCATATAATCCTTTTTCAAGTGAAAGAGTCTTTTCATTGAATAGTTTATTATTATATTACTTAGGCCATTTTTCTAAGCGACAGTTCATATGCATCTTCTTTAAAATGCGTTTATAATCATTTAAAGCCAAATATAGTGATAAGCTTATAAAAAATTATTTTTTTCCAAACCGACAAGATGTTATCTCTATCAAGTTTGTAGTAACAGGGGTCTTGCCAATTTCTATTGCGTCATTTTCTCCATCGATCACGTTTCTTGCTTCTGTTGCTTGAAATGGGCTTCATGAATTTTTGCAACCTCATGGAGCCATGGATGTCAGGTGAAATTAACGTGGTAGCTCAGGGAGAGTTGGTGGTCATTTAGAAAAATTTTGCCAGCGTTTTGCTTAGCGATATGGCTGTATGGAAAAAAGGCGTAACAGGGGGTAGAGAAAATGGAAATGAGGTAGAAGAGGGGGTATTTTCCTTCTTCAAGGCTCAAGCTAGAATGGAAAAGAGACGTAGATAAATTTTTCCATCATAAGGAGGTCTTCCTTCTTGCTTTCTTTGTGAATGAGAGGAGTTGTATTTATAGCCATGAGGGGGAAGCATGTAGTCACTCATTCTTTTGGCTACTTGTCAAGAGCTAAGTAAGCTTGATAAAAAATGCTCTTTGATTGCCTGTCTGTTGGATAGTGGCATGAGGATGATTTTAAAATGATTTCTCTCCCTCCAAGTGTGAAAAACGTCATGATTTTTTGCCTATTTTTTCAAAAATGTATTTTTTTCATCAAAACGACTTCATCTGGTAGTTTTTGGCCAAGTTACCTCATGACTTATCTAGTTTATAAAGTCATGCCATACTCTTTGATACTTAACTTACTCAATATCATGCTTATTCTTACGTGTTCTTTGTCTACCGATTAAGGCTTTTGCAATTTGTCTTACGGTTGTTAAATCAATGTGATCTTTGATGCATTAAATGGAATCGGGAATGCTAAATCAAATATAATGTAGGAAATATTATGATCACGCCGTCGTAATATTATTTACGAGGTGTATTTGTTTTTTTGTTGGCTGGGTTCATTGAGGCGTCTTCTTGTGTCGGATTGCAGAATTGATTTAATGTAAGATTTGATATTACATGCGATTACTTATGTGATAACTCAACGAGTAATTTTTAAAACATTTTAAGCCCGAATTTGTTTTATGAAGTGTTATGGTGGCGGGAATATTATACAAATGTATTAGATAGGAAGTTAGCTCTACCCAAATCTAGGGTTTCTCTTTTAAGGTCCCACCTTATTCTTAGGGTTTTGCTTTTTACTTACAACTCTTTTTCAGGATCCGCAAGTTATTTTGCAAATCTGAAGTCTATTTTATCCTTATGAAAATTTGGATCTTCACTCTAAAAGATAATATGGCCATTTATACCTATGGTAGGCAATTTATGTGTTGCCTTGCTCTAATCCGCGTTTAGCAAGATTTCAAATGCTTTTCCAAGTCTATTTATACTTTAGAATTTGTATCGAAATTTTTTTATCAATGCAGAATAAGTCATACATACTTTTGATATTTATTTAATTTTTTGATACTGATAGTTTCAGGATTGTCGAGTATTTCATAGTTGTTTTTGCTTCAATATTCTTAATATTTTAGGTTAGGTTAACTTTCTGATTCATACATGGGTCAACTCATGATACTGATGCTCTTGTTAATATAATCATTAATATTAACATTGCATGAGTTTTCAGCAAGAAAATGATTTTTATTTTATTCTCATTTAGCTATATCCTAAGTGCAATGCTCAATGTTTTTTTGAAAACTTTATTCTAGCCAATGAAAAAATCATAAGTGTACTTTTTCTTTCATCTTTCAGACATTGAATTGTATTACTACAAACCTAATTTATGCACATCTAGTATATATTTTTCTATACAAATTTCTGTTGATTTAATGTATTAATTATTCCATAATATTATCTAAATTATTTTTTATAAATTATTATAAAACTCATATGCATATTTTTATCATTAGCAAAATGAAATACAGATAGTCATTTTTCAGGGAAATTTTTATAAAATATTCCCTTCCCTAACACCGTCTACATTTTTTATGTTATTTCACATGCGTCATTGATGAAATAACAATAAATATCACAAAATAAACCATAACTAATATATTTTCTTATTGACAAGCATATAATCCTTTTCCAAGTGAAAGAGTCTTTTCAGTGAATAGTTAATTATTATATTACTTAGGCTATTTCCTAAGCAACAATTTATATGCATTTTATTTAGAATGTATTTGTAATCATTTAAAGCCAAATATAGTGATAATCTTATAAAACATTAATTTTTTTCAAACCGATGAGATGTTACCTCAGGGGTTCCGCCAATTCCTACCGCGTCATTTTCTCCATCGAGCGCGTTTCTTACTTCCTTGCTTCAAATGGGCTTCTTGAATTTTTCGACCTTGTGGAGCCATGGATGTCACGTGAAATTAACGTGGTAGTTCAAGGAGAGTTGGTAGTCATCCAAAAAAAATTCGCCAATGTTTTGCTTAGCGATGTGGTTGTATGGGAGAAAGGCGCAACAGGGGGTAGAGAAAATGGAAATGAGATAGAAGAGGGGTATTTTCCTCCTTCAAGGCTCAAGCTATAATGGAAAAGAGAAGTAGAGAAAATTTTTCATCATCAAGAGGTCTTCCTTCTTGCTTTCTTTGTGAAGGAGAGGGGTGTATTTATAGCCATGAGGGGAAGCATGCAGTCGACTCATTCTTTTGGCTACATTGTTAAGAGCTAAGTAAGCTTTATAAAAAATGCTTTTTGATTGCTTACATGTTGGATGGTGGCATGGGGATGATTTTAAAATTCTTTCTCTCCCTCCAAGCATAAAAAAGTCATGATTTTTTGCCTATTTTTTCAAAAATGTCTTGTTTTATTCAAAACGTCTTCGTCTGGTGGTTTTTGGCTAAGTTACCTCATGGCTTATCTAGTTTATAAAGTCATGACATACTCTTTGATACTTAACTTACTCATAGCATGCTCGTTCTTGTGCATTCTTTGTCTACCAATTAAGGCTTTTGGGATTTGTCTTGCGGTTACAAAATCAATGCAATCTTTGATGCATTAAATGAAATTGAGAATAATAAATTAAATATAATGCGAGAAAAATTATGATCAAGCTGTCGTAATATTATTTACGATACGTCTTTGCTTCTTGTTGCTAGGAACATTGATTCGTCTTCTCGTGTCGGATTGCAAAATTGATTTAATGCAAGACTCAATATTAAAAAAATTACATGCGATCACTTATGTGATAGCTCGACAAGTAAATTTTAAAGCATATCAAGCCCAAATTTGTTTCTTGATATGAAGTGTTATGGCGAGAATATTGCACTAGTTAAAAATACACATAAGTAGGAAAAGAAAATAATAGGGAAAAATGAACATTTCCTAGTTAGAGAAACTAGGGAATCACATAGCCTGAAATTTCCTACATAGGGAAATTTTCCTATGTAAGAATTTCCCTACATAGGGAATTTTCTCTATGTAGGAATTTCCTCTAACTAGGAAATGTTTCATTTTTCCTATCATTTACTTTCTCTACTTATGTATATTCTTAACTAGGGAATTGATAGGGAATTCCCTTTTTTTTCCTATGTAGGGAATGATTAAAAGTTCCTTGTGAATATAAGAGTTGGCATTGGAAAAAGGGATTGGAACAATCTATCTATAGCTATTATAGGGAATGCTATGGATCAAGAGAGCAATATATCTATAGTTATTATAACAGACCTACTATAATACTCTTAATGCCTCTAAACCTACATTTTTTGACTAATAAGACAAATTTGAAGCTTCATTCACTAAAAGAAATGATAATTTGTCACCACTCAAAGCATAAGAAGCATAACAATACTCAGAAAAAATAAACCTAGTGAACAACAAAAAGGCCTCCAATTTTGAAATGTTGTAATCACACTAAAGCTTCAAACATTGGCAAACATAAGAAGGTTCACCACTAGCAACATGAGACACCTACTTGTAACAAATAACTTTTAAAATTATAGACATGCAAGCAAATACTAAATGATGTATGGATTCAAGTGAGTTGAGAGAAATAGCATAAGAATTTGATTGTTAGTACTAACAAGCAGGACCAATATCACCATCTAAAGCATGATATAACATACATAAGAGGATTCATCACTAGCAACATGAGACACCTACTTGTAGCCAAACTTTTAATATTGTAGATGGCAAGCAAGTACTAAATGATGCATTTATTACAATGAGATCATAGAAAAATCATAACAATTTGATTATTAGTATTGACTGAGAAGACCAATATCGCCATCTAAAGCATGATATACATAGCTATGATGGATAGAATCTCAGATGAACTAGACATATTAGACAAACTATCAACAACTATACTTATTCTCACAACTATAGATTGAGATGCTCATGCCTTGAGATGAATATGGAGCATCCCAATCATGATAAACATGCAACCTCCAACTGATCTGTAATTATTGAAAGTTAGGAAAATTTTAGAATTTTAGTCACAATGATATGCATGGTACATCTTCTCCATCATGCCATTAAATATCTAATTATAACCTTCAACTCTCAAGTAACATAGGCCCCACAAGTGTATATACACTTTGGCTTGTATCTATTCTTATCTACTCATGTAAGAACTTGTTTTCCTAGACTTCTAAACTACTTCTAACTACTACAACCAATTTTAAATGTAGCATTAATATCCCTCCTCTTCCAAAATCTTAGAGATGGAAACTGTTGGGGCAATTAATTTCCTTATTGATTTCTTTCTACCATTGTAATCTCTTGTTACCATAGAATTTATTCCAAAAGGATAAACCTTAGCAACATGGAATGACATAGATTTTTGTAAGTTTAATATGTTTCTTTGGAGGCTAGTTATAATATTGAAGTTTCCTATAGTGGTAAGGCATAGTATGTTTATGCTTATTTTAGAACATTACTCTTTATGCAAGATTGAAAGATAGGATTATTTTTATCTCTTTTGGCAATGCACATGGATTAGAAAGGTATGGAAGAGGATGCACAAATGGCACACTATAATTGGTTCCTAGCTTTTATAAGTATCAAATTAGGTTGAAAGGTGGTCAAAATTAAATTATTGATCAACTACAAGCTCTTTCATAAGGCTTGATACACTAGCAAATAATTTTAGAGCAATAGAAGAATTTTACAAAAGCTCATTAAAAAATGATGAGAAGCAATCCCATACCAAGTGAGCATGAAAGAAATAAAATAGGCCCATGCATACATCTTAATTAGGGAGTTTCATCCCAATTGACAGGGGTAGTTTGTGGCTCTTAGGATGTGGCATATGTGCATTTATTAAGCATTGCATGACTCATGTGTCTTTCAAAGCATGCTCCCCATTTCTCAAAATGTTGATGCCCTGTCACATGGTCTTACCTAAGGGACTCTATATTAATATTAATATGCATTGTAGTATTATGACATACAAGGTTAAATCCTTGAAGAATATTGGCCATTACAATTGATATTGTATGGCACTCCTAGTCATAACGATGTATTGAATAGGTTTTAGGCATAGGGACTTCTTACGAAATTAGGTCATGGCATTATGGCTAGGCTTATGGGGCCTTGCTTTATAAAGGGGTCCATGGCACTTGGGATCATTACCTTGGATTATTTATAGATTTGGATTCTTGATTTCTTTTGAGAGCATGCTAGGTATAGGTAGATGTGACCTTAAGGCTTTGGGTTTATGTGAAAGATAACATATATCCCTTACAAATGGATGAAATGTGTCTCTTAACTAGAATACTCAATTTGAGGGCTCAAAACTTTATCATATATAGTTCCAACTTAAAAATTTCTTGAACATTAACTTACTTTGAGGGCTCAAAACTTTATCATATATAGTTCCAACTTAAAAATCTCTTGAACAAACTTTATCATATATAGTTCCAACTTAAAAATCTCTTGAACATTAACTTACTTTGAGGGCTCAAATTAACTTTATCATATAGTTCTAACTTAAAAACCTCTTATTAACTTTAAGGCATAACTATTATTCATTGTACAAAATCATATTAACAACATAAGATTAGTTGTATTCCAATAATCTAGGCATATAAATGTGGTATGATGTAAAAACATTGAACCTTTCAGCCATAATTATGTGTGGAGTCACTCAACATAGTTATTATTTTTAATTCACTACAAAATAGCAAGTTTATTTTTTTTAAAACACGTTGTTGTTCCTTGTGTGACCACTTGGTTACTTGAGATTGTTGACATTATTTCTACCATTGTTTAAATCTAACACTTCCAATGTACAAACTGAGGTCTCAAGTTCCATTTTCATGATACTACCCATGGTTCACTTTTAAGCCATGCATATGCTTGTTGGAATGCTAGTGCTAGATGACCATTTGTACATGCAATTACTCATGTAATAACATTAATCATGAAAACAAGAAGACATTGTAAAACTAGTTTCTAACTAGTCATCAATCTATGTGTAAAGTAACATGGATTATTTTTTAGAATCTATAAGTGACATGGGATTGAGTGACTATTAGTTTAACCCTTATTTGTTTGGTAACCATTTTCTACAAAGTATATCTTGTTATGGCTACTTGTAATTTCCTAGTATGGGATATAGGGAATTGAACACCCTAGTGTGGCTTGTAATTCCCTACTATGGTATGTGGGGAACTAGATTCCCTACTTTTATGACCTATAAATCCCTAGTTGAATATGTGGGGAATGGAATTCCCTAGTTATATGTTTGAATTTCATATATGAATACCTAGGATTCCCTACTATGAGATGTGGGAAATGTAATTCCCTAGTTATATGTAGAGAACACATATGTATATACCTGGGAAATAGTAGACAATTTCCTACATTCCAGGAGTTTTCCTATGTAGGAATTATTCAAAAGCTCCTTGTGTAGACTCAGCTAGCAAACCCAACAAAGCCATAACTCAGGTCAACGGCTGGGCCGCTCAATAATTTTCAAACATTTTTTATAGTTTTTTTAAAAAATATTTATTGCAAACAGGTCCCCCTATTTATTAACGGGGGTTCACACGTGCAAGCATAGGGCTCAGATTTGTGCAAAAATACACCTAAAATTTTGGGATATTTCCCAGATTTGATGTTGGTCATGCATAATAGTGACATTTGACCCAAATTTTGCAGACACTTTGTGTGCATTTGCTTCAAAAATTTGGGGCTTTTCTTATACAAGTGAAATTTTGCCTAGCTGGGTCAATTTCATTGTTATTTGTGCACATTTGGACCCCGAAATTTGGGGGTTTTGTAGAATTTGTGAAATTTCTACAACATTCGTTAGTATTTGACACTCGAGATGATGAACTAATGCAATTGGGGTAGATTTATTGCAAAAATTTTAGGGATTTTTGCATTCGTGATGCATTTTGAGCCAATTTGTTCTTTGATAGTGAAATTACACTAGATTCAATGCTGAATGGTAGAAATTTGGACTTGGGATGTATGAAAAATTGTGTGTACAAGTGTGTGTACTTGCTATTATATTCAGCAACCTTGCCATTGGCTGAAAGTATTCAACATTTAATTGTAGTCTTTTATTGCTAAAGATGGCTAGCAGTGCATCTACAGTTGACATAAAGAATCTTTTTGAGATTCATAAATTTGATGGTAATGGCTTTAATCTTTGGAAAGATCGTATGCAGAATATACTTTTTCTGAAGGATTGTGATGATACTTTGGTAGAACATAAGCATGTTGCTTTGCCAGATGAGGATTGGGCCAAAAAGAATAAGAAAGCCATTACTTACATTAAAATGGCTCTCTAGAGGACATCTTGATTGATATCAAAGGACTAACCACTGCTTATGCACTTTGGGGGAAACTCAAGGCTACACATGAGAATACAATTCTTGTTAATCAGGTCCATCTCATGCAAAAGTTAGTCAACATGAAGCTTCATGAGTCTAAGCTTCCCTTAGAGCATTTAAATGCTTTCACTAGTATTTTGAGTCAGTTTACAGGATGCCTGCTTGCCAATTTTTGATCCTAAACTAAGGGCTATTTTCTTGCTCATGACTTTGCCAGATTCATGGGAAGCATTCGTTGTGTCATTGAGCAATAACCCCAACTTGACATTTGATGGTGGACATGATTCTATTCTCAATGAGAATATCAAACATAAGGCAAGTGGGGAAAATAGTTGATCAGCCTAGAATGTAAGAGAACAAACTAAAAAGAGGACAAATATTGCAAATAAAAAAAGCACAACAAAATCAAGGAAAAATAGCAAAATGTCACTTGCTATTAACGCGGATGCAAAGAGCATAAAATGCCTTATTGCAGGTGCTTTAAAAAGGAGCAAGAATGCAAGAAGCAAGCTAATGCAAAAGGAAAAAAGAATGAGAAGGATGGCATCTCTACCCCTACAGAAACAAAAAAGGTAAATGTGGTATTAGTAATGTTGTTATTGAGGAGACAGAAGAAGATAAATATGTTAATTTGTTGGTTGTATCTTTAGATCCACATGCTATGACAGTGGAAGACATGTATATCACTAAAAGGAATCTGATAGATGCCTTGTTGTGTGCTCATGATGGTTTTTTGCAATCTGGATTGTTGACAGTGGTGCTTGATTTCATCTAAGTCCATCTTTGGAATGTTTTTGTTCTTATGCAGCAAGTAACCTTGGGAAAGTCTACATAGGGAATAACCATGCATGTGATATTGGAATGGGCACCATACACGTGGCTTTCAAAAATGGTCAAGATTTGATTCTTCATGATGTTAGGTATGTACCTTGCATTAATAAGAGCTTGCTTTCTATTGGGTAGCTAGACAGGAAGGGTTACTTCACTACCTTTGGTGGTGGAATGTGGAAGATACAAAAAGGATCTATGCTAATCACTAGAGGCAGTAAAAAGGGAACTCTATATTATCTTCATTACAAAAGGCACTTCTTAGAAATTTTGTTGCAGTTGTTGCAGAAGTGCAGTCACACATGGAAGTATGGCACAAGTGTCTTTGACACACATGAGCCAAAAGGGTTTACACACACTTTCTTCACTTCGAAGAGTTGATGTGAAAAACTCAAAGCTTGACTTTTGTGATGACTGTGTTTTGGGAAAACATGTAAAGAATTCATACTCTCATGGAGTCTCTAGGAAGGCATTTATCTTGGATTTAGTCCATTTTGATGTATATACCATCCCAATAAAAACTCATAGTGGTTTTCGTTATTTTGTGTCTTTTATTGATGACCATTCGAGAAAAAGTGAGGCATTGGACACCTTTAAAAGGTTTTATTTTACTTGCTTAAGCAAAAAAGGTTTTAAAAGGTTATTTTGTGTCTTTTATTTTACTTGCTTAAGCAAAAAAGTGAGGCATTGGACACCTTTAAAAGGTTTTATGCATTTGTTAGTACTCAAAAGGGTTTAAAATTAAAATCCATAAGAACAAACAATGGGGGAGAGTATGTATCTAGATAACTCAATAAGTTTTGTGATGACAATGGGATTAAACGGGAGCTTACAACTCCTTATAATCCAATGTCAAATGGTGTGGCTGAGTGAATGAATCACACTTTATGTGAGAAGATTCGGTGCATGTTGTCCACAGCTAATCCCCTGCAATCATTTTGGGGAGAGGCACTTAAAACAATCGTACATATTTGCAACCGATCTCCACATCATGCACTTGAAAGTGGCATCCCTAAAGAGGTTTGGTCGGGAAAACCTGCTTCATATGACCACTTAAGGGTCTTTGGCTACAAATGTTATGTACATGTACCTATTGATAGTAGAACCATACTTGACATGAAATCCCACAAAGGCATCTTCATGGGTTATGGAGAGGAAGGTGAAATGGGTTGAAGAGTTTGGGTTCCAAGCATGAAAAAGGTGCTATGCAATCGAGATGTGGTATTTAATGAGTCAAAGTTGCTAAAAATTCCCACATCTAGTGATCTAGACAAAAAGAAATTAAAATTTCAACATGAGTTGAACAACCATCAACCCCACTGAAAATTCATCTCCATTTGATGTTGGTTACGATAATCAGTGCATCATTATTAAGCCATATAATGACTTGGTGTGTAGGCTTAAGAGAAGCTTGTATGGTTTAAAACAAACTTCTAGAGAGTGGTATAAAAAGCTTGATGCCTTGTGCTCTCACATGGGTTTAAAATAAGCAATATAGATCACTACTTATATATAAAGAAGGCTAATGATGGAAGCCTTATAATACTTGTGATTTATGTGGATGATATGCTTATTACTAGTAAGCATAAAAGCCAAGTTAATGCATTGAAAAGACACCTGAATTCAGCCTTTTCCATGAAGGACTTGGGTGCAAGGAACACATTTTGGGCATGTGTGTGATAAGAGATAGAGAGCAGCAACTCTTATTTCTCTCACAAGAAAAGTACATCAACAAAGTACTTAATTGTTTCTCTATGGCAGATACTAAGCCACTTGGTGTTCCTTTACCACCATCCCTTTAGCTTAGCAAAGCAGATTTCCCAAAAGATGATAAGATAGCCAGGTCTATGAAGGGTGTTCCTTACACTTCATCTTGTGGGTCACTCATGTATGCTATGGTTGCCACTAGACCTAACATTGCTCATGCACTGAGAGTTGTGTGTGAGTTTATGTCAAATCTTGGCAAAACACATTGGGAAGTAGTGAAATGCATCTTCCGGTACCTTAAAAGGGCACACAAAGAAAATGCATTTGCTATGGAAAGGATATGTTAGATCTGCAAGGGTATTGTGATGCAAATATGGGGGGTGACTTGGATACTCGCACGTCTACTAGCGGATACATATTTACTTTGACACGAGGGGCCATTTCTTGGTACTCTAGATTGCAAAAGATAGTAGCACTTTCTACCACTGAGACTAAATATATTTTAGCCACTGAAGCTTCAAAAGAGCCCACTTGGCTTGGTTGTTTGATCAAGGATTTTGGGCTACCCACCTAAACACCTGTACTTAGATGTGATAGCCAGAGTGTTGTATGCCTAGCTAAGAATTCCATGTTTCATGCACATACCAAACATATTGATGTGCAGTATCACTTTATCAGATAGGTTCTAGATGATGGTCTAGTCACATTGACTAAAATCAAAACACAAGATAACCCTGTAGATGTTCTCACTAAAAGTCTTGCAAAGGCTCAACATGAGCATTGCATTCGGCTAGTGGGATTTGGTTAAAGGTTGACTTAGGACCTTTAAGTGGGAGGTTGTTGTGTGTAAAGGCCCTTATGCTACTCTCATGTATATATTTGTTTACACATGGTGAACAAACCCTTGTGGGTGTAAGTGTGCCCTATCCTAAGTATAAATACATTCTTTTATTCTTTGTGTGCACCACACTGGTAAACACCCATCTCTTGACCTCCACCCTCTCTTTGCAACTGCACTATTGAATATACCTCGATTGACATACACACTGAGTATTTCCTCTCGTGACGTTCATACCATACAAACCTATGTCAATTTCAGTACCTCCGCATCAATCGGCACTCAATGGACATCAACTACCTATTTCTACCTATCTACAATTACCATGTCCTCCTCCTTATCCACCCCTACCCTCATCATTAGCATCTTATCCTCCACCCTACCCCACCCATACATCTTCACAGACACCTCATGGTTCTAGCTCCTCATCTACCAAGCATGCTTTTAATGACAATACTCATTTTAATGAGTCAAACTACATCACTACCTCATCCCACACTTGTTCCATAAGAGGTCATTTGCTCATGGAAGGCTCATAACACCTTTTCTATTGTTGAGTTTATGTAGGGATTATTGCTTGAGTTTCACTCTCAGCTTCAGTATTTCGATGTAGCATCCAAGTATTGGGCATGTTGTGTGGCTCGAGATAGGAGTCGTCACATCAATTAGGATCATGAGCCCTAAAACTTTAAAATCATAGATAAGAATGACTTGAAAGTCAAGTTGGTTGAGTATTGGTGTCTTCTCACAAAGTTTTGAAACAGACAACTCCTAATTTCTCTGAGATCACGTTACCCTATTCCTTAACAAGCTGCCAAGAAAATATTTCCATTTTGTGCAACATGCAATTTCATAGCCTCAGATGCCCACGTTTTATGAGTTTAAGTGTTAGCTATTGCATTATGGACCGTTGTTTGATCAATTTCATAATGGATCCTTGATAAAGGGACTCTTATTGCATCTTCTCAGAGGGGCCAATAGGGCAAGGACAAACAACACTCGAATCAAAATCAAAACCAAAATTGAAACAAGATTAGTGAATCCCGAGGAACCACTCAATCTACTCTTAAACATGGATGGTAGAATGTACCTAAGAAGAATAGGTATTGTCAACATTGTCAAAAGGCTAGCCATTATGATGACGAGTGTTGATCTAAGGAAAGAGGCACACAACCAAAATTAAAGAATCAGACTCCCATATCCTAGTCAGGTAAGTCAGGTAGTCCCCAGCAGGGGTAGTGGCAACCCAAACCCACAATACCACTAGTTAGCCATCACATTTGGCAAACTACTCAACTTTAGAGGGTTTTTTTGACTAGTCTGTAGGGGCCTAGATCTTCTCCTTAGAGACATTAGATGCGAGTCTTGTTCACATCAGTGAGTTGCCTCCCTATGACGTGACTGTAGAAGCCCACTCATCACAGCCAAGCATATTAGTACTTGTTTGGCTTGTGAAAAGTGGAGCAACTCCTCACATGTCTCCTATCAAAGGCATTTTCATTTCCTGAGCCCTTGCAACCAAGAGATTTCGCGTAGGAAATAACTCCTTGGTCAAGATTCACGTATGGTTCACATTATTTTTCCCATTTACTAGGATCTGTAGCTGGCTTCATGAGGTCCTAGACCCTCAGACTAGTTTAATGATTCCTCACGGCAAGGCACAACTTAATGGCCTTTACCACATGACCCATTTTCTTTCCAAGCTGACTACGGTTGACTTGGGGTTCCATTCCTTTTAGGCCTTGGCCAACACATAGGAATGCACATACTTTAAGTGTCTTTAGCATTTTTGCTTAGGATATCTTGGCTATGACTCTCTTTATGAGCCATCACATCAAGTGATGGTTAAGTGCCTTCCATTGCATAAAACTATATTGAGAGGTCTGAAAATGTGGAAAATCAGAGTGGAAGCAAAGATTGAGGTGTGCGCAAGAGGGAGAGAAGAGCTCACAAGTACAAGAACACGTCTTGCTTATTCAGTTGCTCATGAAAGTACAACTTGGGTCACTCTCACTCTAAGGTTGATGTAGACCCCTGGGTTGTTTATATAGCCCCAATTGGTTAGGGTTAGGGTTTTCCCTTCCCCTCATGACCATTCAGACATACCTACCCTTATTCACTCATGTATATACGCATATACTTTCAACACCCCCCTCAATGCCATGTGGCATTGGAATACAAAGCATAAGAGAATGCCCCCCGTTAACCCAAATTAGGATGCCTTTATAAAACATGCTTACAAGGATGGTTATAGGCAGAAGGGATACATGACTCAGAAGAGTCGATCATTTGTGGATTGGGAGAAAAAATTGGCCTCCAATTCCTTAGGCACTTCAAGATGGTTAGGACATTTACTTGTAATATGTTCTATCTTCTTGCATTTATTACATTTCATATTTTTTGGGTATTTTTTACAATAGATTTTTGCAATATGCCCCTTCTTTTCACAAAAAGTACACTTATTTATAACTGTATGCACCAAGGCTTGGTCACAGGATGTTGGAGTAGATGTCTGATTGGTGCTTCCTTCTTTGTGATTCCTTTTTCTTCATCCAAATAGGATTGGATGGTACTTGCTAAGGTAGGATTGGGAATATTAGTAAGGGTTTTACAAGTTTGGGAAATACCTTTTTGACTGCTTCTAAAAGAATGGCAATAGCATCTTCATCATGGATTGGTGCTTGCACTAAAGAAAGCTGTGTGTCATGAGGCCTTTCATATGAAAAATAAAATTTCCCAAGCCTTCTCCTTCTCTATATTCCAGGCTAAAGAATTCAATCATCTTAGTGTTTTTACTTGTAGCACTGTAGAGCTTTTCAAGATCATCCCATTTTTCATTTGCAATGGAAAGCTGATCAACAAGATGAATCAAGGATTCATCTAAGTGTAACATGATTATTGCTTGAGCACGTTGATCATCCTCCACATCAGACAGATTTATAGGATCAACACCTCTAGTCCCTTGAATGAGAGGCCAATAACCTCTCTCCATCATTTTGCACTTAATGAGTACTTACCAAGGGTGAAAGTCTTTGCCATAAAATTTACAAATCTGAGGACGAAGGTCCGCATAGGCTGAGGCCATAAGAAGGTCTTACTATTTGCTTAGGGCAAGTAGCAGTGTCTACTCCTTTACAAGGGCCACTAGTGCATGACAATAATGTAGATTTTACAATTAAAACTTCAAGGTGGAGAATGGTTTAAAATCATACATATGGAGTATTTCAAAATAGGACTTAGGTGGTCCTTGCCTTTAACCAAAAACCCTTCTTTTTCCTTGGCTTTAGTGAAGTAAGCTTAGATTGTACTTCTAACTCCTCCTGATAATGTGGCCTATTAGAGGAGTTCTTGGTGGAACATGGCTTATCAATCAACTCTATGCTATGGGATGAATCAGAGGAGAGTATAATAATACTCATTTCTCTAATTTACTAGCAGCAAACAATAGGAAACATCAGCTGAATGCATCAGTAGTGCTAAGAAGCACTTGTACCAACTTCCATTCTTCTACTCATAATGAAGGTTGATCTTTCTGAGCTTACTACTGCCCATGGAATGAGAAGAAACTCTGCATTTAAGCTCCACATGGCAGCTAAATATAAGAATTCTCAAATGAAAGTTCAGTATGAAAAGAAAAAAATTATTACATATTTCTTATTCATCCTAGATCTCTAGCTATATAGAACCGTCAGTAGGTTGAATCGGTAACGGTAGGGGGAAGAGATATCCCCCCTTACCGTTACCAATTCGGTGACTCCTGCTTATTATGCTTCGAACGACAAACAAATCTTGGTTGGATCCTTTTCCGTTTTCATAGTCTCCTCACTCTAGAGAGGGAGAAAAGTCTATTGAATTTGAGAAGGCTAATAATATGGTCTAGGGGGTCTGGGATGTCATTCCTCCCAAAGGATCGTGGTGCTTCAACATCCTGTTTGCCCACAAGGAACCCTTGATAGATATGTGAGCGAGCAAAAATCTTGACAAGGGTTTTTCAATTATATAATCACTATTGATAATGCCCAGATTGAAAAAAGTGAGAATAGGAAAGCTTGAAGCTTTCTAGCTATGGCTGCCACCAGGAGACCCATAGCTAGGGTTTTGATCATAGCAAATTGTAGGAGAGGAATTAGGACAAACCCTCTTAGATAAAGATGGTCCACTGTAGGAGCTATAATAGCCCTATGATAGCCGAGAATATTTTGCTGCTTGCAGGTCATGCCATGCTCTGGAACTTCACGCTCCCAAAAATGCACCGATTTTTGGGAACTAAGCAATGTTGCCCTCCACATTGCCTAATCCTAGCGTTTAATGCACTACACTGAAGTGCCCTGAGTTGGGGAGAAGATCTCCAATCAGAGCTGAAATGCTCTCCTTTGCTCTCCCCAGGTCCTCCAATAGAGGTGGGTCAAGCTAGCTATGGTTGAAAAGAAGATAAATGAGAGGGCAAAAGTTCTTCTTGTGCATGTAGGTGTGTAAAGAGGCTGAGGGAAGTTGAAGGATCAGAGTTCGCTCTAATAATATGTGGAAAATCAAAGTGGAAGGAAAGATTGAGGTGTGCACAAGAGGAAGAGAAGAGCTCACAAGTACAAGAATAAGTCTTGCTTATTCAGTTGCTCATGAAAGTACAACTTGGGTCACTCTCACTCTAAGGTTGATGTAGACTCTTTGGCTATTTATATAGCCCCAACTCGTTAGGGTTAGGGTTTCCCCT
Organism: Lygodium microphyllum; assembly: GCF_053477565.2. Taxonomy (NCBI): domain Eukaryota; kingdom Viridiplantae; phylum Streptophyta; class Polypodiopsida; order Schizaeales; family Lygodiaceae; genus Lygodium; species Lygodium microphyllum. The sequence goes on from NC_141149.1 coordinate 23,119,762, forward strand.
TCCCCTCAGGACCATTCACACCTACCTGCCCTTATCCACCCCTGTATAAGGAGAGTTCATATGCCTATACTTTCAACAAAAAATGGGTTATAGACTATTACAACATGATTAAGTATAATCCAAACATTACCAACTGCAAGTTGTTGAGTAGGTCTATTAAGAAAACTAACAAGATTTTTTCCACAATGTACAAAGTCTTGATCATGAAAGACATATGCATGTCCTCCAAAAATTCTCCATTTTAATTTCCAAGCACATAAATTAATAAAGAGTTGGCCTTTATGATTTCCAAGGCAATTTCCAAGCATGAGTTTACGTGCTCTACTGTCTCCATCTAAAGCATGCCAAACTTTAATGTTTAAAGACACTAGGTGTCAAGATTGTGGGAGAGAAGGAAGGAGTCTCACTTGTAGCTTTCTTGCTTGCACAATGGGAGAATACACACAATGGTGGAGGCTGAAAACAATTTTCCTCTTCTTAGTTGTGTAAGCCAAAAAGAACTCAAGTACAAAGAAATAGAAGAATCCTATATATGGGTCTCAAACCAAACGCAACTAACTAAGGTGGCATACTAACTGAGATATGAACTAGAGTAGATAAGGATAGCTCTCATCTAGCTATTATTCATGGGTGGTGTACCAACCGCATATGCAGCTAACAAGTCGGTGACATAAATGCACAATGGTCACCCTGGCATATCACGAGTGGAGCTTGATATCTCAACACTCCCCCTCGAGCTCAATCCCAATTCCTGCACACCAAGCAGGTCTCTGAACTTGCACAGCTTCTCTACGCCCAATGCCTTCGTAAATATGTCAGCTACCTGATCCTCTGTGCTGACATAAACTAGATCAATAAGACCTAGTAAAACCCTCTCCCGCACATAGTGATAATGCACCTCAATGTGCTTTGTTCTAGCATGATAGACTGGGTTATTTGCCAAGTGTATACTACTCATGTTGTCACAATAAATGACAACTGGCCCATCTGTAGGAGGCTGATGCATATCATAAAGTAGCTTATGCAACCAAGCTACCTCACATGCAGCCATTGTTGCACCCCTGTACTCAGCCTCTGTGCTCGACAAGGCAACTGTAGGCTGTTTCTTGCTGCTCCAAGTGACTGCAGCACTCCCAAAAGAGAACACATATCCACTAGTAGATCGTCTATCAGAAATACTACCAGCCCAATTAGCATCAGTGTATCCATGCAACTGTATCTGAACCCCAGTCTCATAAAGTAGTCCATACTGCAATGTGGACTTCACATACCTGAGTACGCGTCTAGCCGCATCCAAATGCGGTTTCCTTGGAACCTGCATAAATTAACTTACCAATCCAACAGCATAGCTCAAATCTGGCCTGGTAATAGTCATATAAATCAAACTTCCTACTATGCGTCTATACATAGTAGGGTCTTCCAGAAGCTCACCTGCATCTGTGCTCAGCTTCACATTCTGCTCCAAAGGAACTGAAATAGGCTTACATCCTGCCATCCCATATTTGGACAGCATGTCCAATCCATACTGCCTCTGCAAGAGCCGTATCCCACTTGGTGATCTAATCACCTCAATGCCCAAGAAATAACGCAACTCTCCCAAATCCTTCATCTCAAACTTCTACTTCAATAGCATTTTCACATGAAGGATATCTTCATCACTGTCACCTGTCATAATCAAATCATCAACATAAATGACAAGTAGCATAATACATTTCTCTGTTTTTCTCACATAAAGTGAAAAATCTACCTTGGAAATCTGAAAGCCAATAGTGACAAGATACTGTCCTATCTTGTCAGACCATGCTCTAGGTGCTTGCTTCAAGCCATACAAGGCTTTCTTCAACCTGCAAACAAACTCAGGATGAACAGCGTACACATAACCTGGTGGCTGCTCCATATAGACCTCTTCTTGCAAATCACCATGCAAGAAGGCATTCTTTACATCCATCTGATGGAAAGACCATCCCTTTGATGCAGCCATAGCAATGACTGCTCTTATGGTTGCCATCCTTGCAATCGGACTGAGTGTTTCTTCATAATCAATGCCATATGTTTGTGCATACCCCTTGACTACTAATCTTGCCTTGTATCTATTCACAGAACCATCTACATTGTGTTTCACCTTATAAACCCACTTACGACCAATTGCATTCTTATCTTTAGGCAAAGGTACCAATTCCCATGTAGCATTTGCTTCCAAGGTATCCATTTCTTCATCCATGGCTTTCTCCCATTTTTCTTTTCCCATGGCTTGCTCAAAAGAAGTGGGTTCTGGTTCCTGTATCACTTTGACCATATATGCATAGTGAATGGCTATAAATCCATCATATTTCAGCCTATGCACAGGATACCTAGCTCTGGTAGACCTGTGCAAAGTAGGTTCACTCTCAGGTGCTCTCAAAATATCCCTGGTCTTCCTTACTCTAGGTGTAACAATAGAAGGAATACCCAACTCATCATCAATGCTCTGTTCTGAGCCACTGGATTCACCATCCACATAAGAGTGACCTACATTCACATCAAACATGGGCTGATCTACCTTCTCTTTTCCTTTTCATGATACCTACATACCACTATCTGCATTGCTTTGAGAAGATTCTCCTGATCTCAATCTGCTTGTCCATGGCGAAGAATGTGAACCACTGCTAGAGGACGCTCCAGGTCCACTAATATCTTGTGACTGCTGCTGTGAATTCTGTGCAGCATTACCATTTTGTGCATCTACATTATCAATCACATTTGCTGGTTTATACCAGCTACTCATCTCATCAAAAACAACATCTCTGCTCACTGTAAACTTACGAGTAGAAGGGTTATAGCATATATACCCTTTTTGCTGCAGAGAATAACCAATAAAGATGCACTTCTCAGCTTTTGGATCCAATTTGGATCTCAACTCATCTGGCACATGAACATAGGCAATGCAACCAAAAAATTTCAAATGAGAAATATCTGGTTTCCTACCAGTATACCTCTCCTCTAGAGTCATGCCATGTATTGCTGCAGTGGGAGTCCTGTTCATTATGTAAACTGCTATAGCAACTACCTCAGCCCAGTAAAAATCTGGCAGGTCTTTTTCATTGAGCATGGCACGAGATACCTCTCCAATATGCCTGTTTTTTCTTTCTGCAATTCCATTTTGCTGTGGGGTATGACTACATGAATATTGCTACTTTATGCCATGCTCTTGCAAGAACCTTGCAAACTCATTTGAGAGATACTCTCCCCCTCCATCTGACCTTAGGCATTTTATTTGCAGGCCTGCTTCTTTTTCAACCATAGCTTTAAGAGTTTTGAAATGCCCAAAAACTTCACTTTTCTTTTTCATAAAATACACCCAAACTTTTCTGCTATAGTCATCAATAAAAGTGACAAAATAATGACAGCCTCCAATAGATGCAACTTTAGTAGTCCACACATCAGAGTGGATTAATTCCAATGGCTTCTTACTCTCTTGAACATGTCTAGGAAATGGTTTCCTTACCTGTTTTCCAAATTCACAGGCTTCATATACCTTATGTATTTTTGCAACCTTGAATTTAGGCAATCCTGCAACAACATTTTGGGCTTGCATTGATTTAAGTTGTTGTACATTAACATGACCAATGTGTTTATGCCAGATATCAATATCTGCAACTACACTGGTCCCATGTGCAAACATTGCTGCACTCAATTCAGGCATGTCTGCATCCAACGTAAACATTCTGCCCTTCTTCTTTCCTTTTGCTATCAAGCGACCTTTATTTTTCATATCCTCAACAAAGCATCCATGAGAATTAAATCTGACCTGCAAGCCCTACTCAACCATTTGACCAATAGAAACCAGGTTCTTGGTGATATTCGGGACATGAAATACATCCGACAGGTATTTCTTTTTCCCATCCTGCATAGACAAAGAAATTTTTCCAATCTGCATAATAGGATGTGCAGTATCATCACCAGTCTCCACAAATCCTGGTTTTTCCATTTTCCTTGCATCTTGCATCCATTCTGCATGACCTGTCATGTGGTTTGATGCACCTGAGTCAACATACCACACATCGTTGCTTTCTTCTACACTTGTCTCATAGAATTGGTCATGTGCTGCACCATAAACAAATGCTCATTTCTGTCATCACCCTGTCTACTAGAAGATGCATAATTCCCTTATTGCAATTTTCCATTCATGATGTCATTCTGCTTTTTATAGCAGTCTTTAGCCATATAAGCCATTTTACCACAGTAGTAGCATTCAACATTGTTGTTTGCATTTTGGCCTCTTTGCCATCCACCACGACCTCTTTGGCTCCCCCTGCCTCTAGAGTTACCACGTCCTCCTCCATAGGACTGGTTTTCTTGAGTTTGCTGCATATTCTGATTTCTACCACGGCCTCCAGATCGGCCTCCTCTACCTCTGTCTCTACCTCTTCTAGCATTTGAGTAGAAGACAACTTCTTTTGAAGTTCCTCCTGAAGAAGATGCACCACCATTTCTCTACTCCTCAGAAATTAGAAGAGAAATCAACTCCTCAAAATCAGGAAATCTTTCACGGACGGAAATCGATGTTCGAAACTGTGCATAATCCTTTCCTAGACCATTCAATGTCACAGAAACTAAATCATCATCTTCCACTGGCGACCCAATGGAAGCAAGTGCATCTGCAATCTTCTTCACCTTCATGTGGTAGTCATTGATGCTCATACTTTCTCTTTGCACATTGTGCAACTCTTCCTTGAGCTGCATTTTCCTGGCTTGCGTATTTGTGCTATACATTTTTGACAAAGTATCCCATGCCTCCTTTGGCGTACTTGCATCCTGAATATGCACAATCATAGAGTCTGAAATGCTGATAGACAGCTAGTACATAACTTTCCTGGCTCTCTCATGCCATCCTTTAAATGCCTGCATTTGCTGTTGATTGGGAACAACAGGAAGAACTGGTTCTTCTTCATTTCTTGCAACGAACTCCCAATATCCTTTTCCCATAAGAAAATTCATCATTCTAAACTTCCATGCTTGGAAGTTGTTCTTGTCAAGCTTTTCAGTGACAATCTGTGAAAGAGAATCAGACGCCATTACAGAACACTGCAAAAAATTCGGTCACTGCAAAAAGCACAGCTTCAGCCTCACAAGGGCAAATCTGCAAAACTGACGAAAGTTGTATTTGACCACATAGTCACTTCTAGTGACAATTTTGCATCAACAGGCAACAAGATGATTCTGTAACTCCCAATGTCTCTTCGCACAGGCATACGATGCAATTTCTACAGTAACTTTTCACTGACCTGTAGAATAGTGGTCGCACAGCAAAAAACAGGGCATTTTCCTGAGTGCGTGCGGAAAACTTCCGCCTCCAAAACATGCACCGAAAAGGCCTCGAATAAAAAAAACAGGGCAACCAAGGGCTAAAGCCCAGACCCGCAGCATATACTGCCCTCTTGCTACACTGCGAGGGGTCTCTCAATCTAAGACAATGCACTCTTGCACTTTCCGACTGTCCTCCCTGCAGAGACTTGCTCCCAAACTCAAAAAATGAAAGCAACACTAGTCCTCTTACTAGAACACCGTGAACTTGGTTTGCTTTGTTGAGCTCCTTACCACGAACCAGGCTCTGATACCATGTCAAGATTGTGGGAGAGAAGGAAGGAGTCTCACTTGTAGCTTTGTTGCTTGCACAATGGGGGAATACACACACAGGTGGAGGCTGAAAACAGTTTTTCTCTTCTTAGTTGTGTAAGCCAAAAAGAACTCAAGTACAAAGAAATAGAAGAACCCTATATATGGGTCTCAAGCCAAACTCAACTAACTAAGGTGGCATACTAACTGAGCCACGAACTAGAGTAGATAAGAATAGTTGTCATCTAGCTATTATTCATGGGCGGTGTACCAACCGCATCTGTAGCTAACAAGTCGGTGACATAAATGCACAACGGTCACCCTGGCATATCACGAGTGGAGCTCGATATCTCAACACTAGGTATATACACACTACATTGACACTTCAAAAAGTGTCCACACCACACAAATTACATGGGCACTATCCAAAATTGGAAAATTCTAACACCCCTCTGTAGTAGTGCTAGTGTGATGAAGTACAAGGATGATGATCAATTACCAAATCATAATAAGCCCAAGGATGTTCAAAAAGCCTCAAACTTCTCACATGGTAATGCTTTGGTGAAAATGTATGTAACATTTTCCTATGTGGATACATATATCAAGTTTTTCTCTCTTGCATAGCATCACTCTTTGATATAGTGGTAATGCATCTCAATGTGTTTTGTGCAAGAATGAAACATAAGATTTTGTGCTATTGTGATAGCACTCTAACTATCAGAATGAACGGTTGTAGGATCCCCCAATGGTATATGTAGATCAGCAAACAATCTATGTAGCCATACACATTCCATTGTTGCTATAAAGACTACCTTGTACTCAGTCTCATAAGACAAGGTAGCCATTGCATGTTGTTTTTTACTTAGTGATGAAATGGATGAGCAGTCCAGAAAGAAATAGTGTCCACTAATAGATTTCCTAGTGTGTGAATCACCAACCCAATTTGAATCATTGTAATCCTATAGATGCAAGTCTCTCCCCTTGCAGATTAATAATGCATGTGAGTACCTTGCAAATATTTGAAGATCTGCTTAGCAACTTGCCAACGTATGGTACGTGGGTTGTGCTTATACTTGCTCACTTGAGATACTAGATATTGAATATTAGGGTCTATGTTGCAAAGATAAATAAGACTATTAATAGCTTGGTGGTAAATTGCAACATCAGACATCTCTCCACCATCATGTATAGACATCATTAACTGTGGCTCCATAGGAATGCACATAGGTTTGCAACCTTGCATGTTAAACCTATATAAAATCTTGTCCACATACTTTGACTATGACATGATGATGCCATGTTGATTTTGGGTGAACTCAATTGCAAATAGCAAATGCATTTTTCAATTCAACCTTAAAATCTACACTTTTGTCCTTTTTAGGTCTAGTGAGCAATATGTCATCTACATAAAGAACAATAATCATCAAGTTCCTGCCTTCATTCTTAATGTATAGACTCGGAGTAGCATTGAACCCTTTGCTGGACAAATAAGCATCGATTTTAGAGTACCATGCACAAAGGGCCTATTTGAGACCATAAAGAGCTTTATGCAACTTGAAAACCATGGGTTCATGTATACATCCTCGTCATTTGGCTCCTCCACATAGTGGATTGGAGCATTGCTTTGTGGGTGGGTTATGAAGAGTCATAGTGGCCTAAGTATGCATGTTGGGTTGATTTCTGGGTTGATTTCCATCCTAGGAATAGTTGGTTTTGCATCATTGGGCACTGGGAGAGCTAATGGGGCTCCCTTTCTAAAGAAATTTGACGGCGTATTCCCTAGCTATGGTGGATTATATTGTTGGGCATACGAAAATCTCCTTGGTAGCCTGCAGTGCATGGCATCATAGTTGAGAACCTACCGCAATTAGCACAGGGCCCAGATCTAGGATGCTAACACTTTGTTGGGAGGTGGTTGCCACCATAATGCATGCATTGGATGTGTGGACATGTTGGTCTCCTCACCATTTCTTGTAGCCTTGCTATCTCCATCTTCATCTCAATTAGGACTTGGCTTTGATATACACTCTTTTCCTTGTCTTGGGTGCTAGAGGGCTGATTGCTCACTAGATGTAGCAACTCTCTTCGAGCATCTAGAACTAATGATATCTCAAGTTAAGCTCCTAGAGCTCCTCTCCTTGAGCTGGTCATCCACTCTTATGACTTCATCGAAAACCCTAGCTAGTAGAACGTCTCTATGTAGGCTAGAGTTGCTCGCTAAGGCCTTATAAAGCTCTTCATTGTGGATCCCATTAATGAACACCATGGAGACCACTCATTCATTGGGTTGTTCATTAGATGAGATTCTCTTAAAGAGACTCTGCACATGGGTAACATAGTCCTTTATGTCCTCTTTGTCCTTTTGACTGACGTTCATCAGTCCCAACTATGAGGTTGTCTAAGTACCATGTCTCAAAGAATCTCTTGATGAAGAGATCATTGACGTGGTTGAAATCGTTCCACTCTGCTGCGCCTAAGCTAATGCACCAAGTTCTACCCTTTTCGCCTAAGCAAAGACTAAATTCTTGGGAGCATTGGGCAAGGTTTGTGAGACCATTAGCCTAACAAACCTGCTCAAACTGATCTACAAAACTATACGGGTCATTGCTAGGTTGGTACTTGTCCAACTGCTTGGCTACTGCTACAGGGATCTTGGACTAGCTCTTGGAGCCTTGGCTGACTCCTAGCCCTGCAAAGCAATGAGGTCACTAGTGCTATTGCACTTTGTCATCACTTGTATTGTCTATGAGTCACTTGGTAACAATCTTGCTTAACTTCTAGTGCTTGTTCCCTCTCTGTGTTACGTCCTATCCTATTTCTACTGGTGGCTAGAGCAAGGACACATTGGACTTCTTGCACTTCTATATGCTCTTGTATCTTCCTAGCCCTCTGCTCAGGGTATAGGTCCCTATGCTTTGTAGCACCTTCCTAACTAATCTTCTCTCCTCCTCGAGGTCTATGATAATCTTCTCTATTGGCCTACTATGGTGCATTGTAATGGCTAACACATCTCATTATCCTACCATCTGCTGGATTTTGACTGGAAATTCTCCCAAGTCTAGCTGGTCGTCTCCTTGATTTACACAAGCTCTTGATATATTGGCGACTTTAAGCTCCATGAGATTGCTAATTAGCCTAATCAAATCGGGTATCTTTTTGTCTTCAATGATGCTGGCATGTGGTCCCTTCTGTTGTCTTCGAAGGTCCCAGAATTGGGGCTCTCGGCACCCTTCTATGTCTTGGGTCTTCTCCTACTCGTGGGTTCCTTCAGCTTATTTAGTTTGGGTGCATTTCTTCTTATTGCAACCAATTCTCAAATTATTTACACTCAATATGTGTGGTGCTCTTTAGTGCATCGTGCAAAATTAGGCTTTCATATTTTCAGTGCACTTGAAGTGATAAAATAAATGTGGGGTGCGAATGCAAAATGGAAAATGCAGCTCATGCTATTCCCCTTTTCATTCGCAGCCTAATGTGGCTCTAAGCACGTTCTCTAGTTGTTCTTAAGAATTGTGTAGGGTCTTTACTATTCTCTGCTTAGTCAGGGTGGAATTGGGATCTATGAGTTAGTTTCAGCTCTAAGTGGGATTGGACTCTCGACTAGGTTACTAGAGGTTGCCTCTAAGCCGTAGGTCACAATTTCTCATGTTCTCGGCTTTTGTAAGCCAGGTCATTTATCTAGGGGGTTTTGGGGTCTCGTTTAGCTTGTTCTAGTCAGAGAGGTTGGGTGGTTTGTCACTGTTTTTATGTTTTGCCTTCAGCGTCTATGAGATGCTGTTAAGCCTCCCTCACCCACTCCCTCACCTTTTCTATGGCCTCCAATTGTCACTTTGGATGAGGGTATTCCCCTATCTTAGCGCTTCCCTTTTCAGTTATCTTAGGGGCTGAAGTCACTGACTCCGCGTCTGAGACTTTCTTCCCAGTAGGTAGAGACGTAGCACTCTCGGTCTTCAATGCGACCTTAGCTTCCGATCTCTTCTTTTTCTGCCTACGGCTTTTCTTTCCTATTGAGGTAGCGTCAATATTGCTAGGTCCTGGCAGAGAGATGCCGGCCTACTTCGTTTGGGCTCAGGTCATAACTCGCAAAGGAATAGGTGTGGCCTCCCCGTCAGGGTTTTCGACACCAAACAGCCCCAATGGGACGGATGGCACATTAGCTGAGCTAGAGGACGGCTTCCGCTTTGGGCAGTCTATGAAAAGATGGGTGATTCCGCACTCTACGCACCTTTGGTCAGCCTTGTCCCTGTTTTGCTGCTCTCTTTCAGGGCAGCGTGATGAGACATGACCGGGGTGGCCGCAAGTCCAACAAGTGACCGGATCCTATGGCTGCCCTCCTAGGCCTCTACCCCGTCCTCGTCCTAACGCCATCACTAACACAGAGTCGATAATCCATGAGGACCGCATTGCCTTCGTCGTCATGCGAGAGTAAGGGTATATGTAGGTCTCTTCGTCACTAGGCTCCTCCATGTATTGTACTGGAGCGTCGCTCGGTGGGTAGGTCACATAAGGACCAGGCGGTCTAGGAATGCCAGTAGGATTTATGTCCATTCTAGGGACAGTTGGTTTCATATCGTTAGGCGCGGGTAGAGCCAATGGGGCTCCCCTTCCGAAGAATGGCTGCGGCCTATTGGCTAGATAAGGCTGGCCGTAGGGCTGCGAGTATGGAAGTCTTCGTGGTAGTCTGTAATGTGCGACATCGTGGCCGAACCTACCGTAGTTAGCGTAAGGTCTTGACCTAGGGTCTTAACACTCGGCTGGCAAGTGGTTTCTGCCACAGTACACTCACTAGATGTGCGGGCGTGTTGGTCGTTTCAACATGTCTTGTATCTTGGCTAATTCCATCTTGACCTCAGCCAAGCCTTGGTCTGTCTCGGTGGCCTTCCCCTTATCTTGGGATGATGGGTTTGGCCACTCACTAGAGGCTGACGTTCTCTCCAAGATTCACGGGTTAGTCTCTTCTAGAGTTGAGCTCCTAGAGCTTCACTCTCTCAGAGCTGGTCATCGACTCTGATGGCTTCCTCAAAAACTCTAGCCACTACGTCCAGCTGCAAACTTGAATTGCTTGCCAATGCCTTATATAACTCCTCGTCTCTAATTCCACTGATGAATATAGTTGAAACTGCTCTGTCAGTCGGTCGCTCGCCTAGAGGGATTCTCTTAAAGAGACTTTTCACATGGGTCGCGTAGTCGCAAATGTCCTCCTTCTCTTTCTGCTTGACATTCATCAAGCGTACTAGCAGGTTGTCAGAGTATCCAGGCTCAGTGAACCTCTTGACGAAGAGATCCTTGAGATTATTGAAGTTGGTTCACTCCACGGCATCCAGGCTTATGTACCACGTCCTACCCTTGTTGCCTAAGCAAAGCCTGAATGCTTACGAACGTTGAGTCTAGTCGTTGAGGCCGTTGGCTTCGCAGACTTGCTCAAACTGCTTGACAAAGCTGTATGGGTCGTCATGCAGCTGGTACTTGTCGAGTTGTTTGGCAACAATCGGTATTTTGGCCTGGCTCTTTGAGCCCTAGTTTGCCCCTAATCCTACAAGCAGAGATGTCACTAGTGTGGTGGCACTCTGCTCTACTACGGTGTTATCGAGCAGCCATTTCATGAGGAGCTCACTCAACGTCAGGTCTCCCTCTAGTGCTCTCTCATGGTCTGTTCGGTTCCGGCAAGCCAAGTTCAGCACTCGTTGCACCTCATGCAGCTCCATGCTTTGCCTTTGGCTCCTAGCCTATTGATCCCTATTATAATCAGCTATGCCTTGCGGGCTAGCCTTCTCTCCTCCTCTTGGTCTGCAATGATTGCATCTGCTGTCCTACCCCAGTGCTCGTACCGGGCGTGCGCGTCGTAACTACTCACCATCTGTTGTATAGCATCTAGGAATACACTCAAACCGAGCTCCTCATTAGACCAATGGTCTGAGCCTTCTTCCGTCATGGTCGAATTCTGGTGCCCCGCTGTGCTGTTAATGAGGTCGAATAGCCGTTGACAGATCCTCGTCGTTGGCGCTCCTTGCTTGGTTCTACCCTGCGCTTCGCGTGTTTGTCTATGTCTTGGGTGCGCTCCTATTGGTGGGTTCCTTGAGCGACTTATCTGAGTGAGTTCCTTCGATTATTGAATACAAACCTCAATTTATGGTCACTCGATGAGTGTGTTGTTCCTCGTGCACTTGTGCCCAATCAGGATTTCAGTTTCCTTAAGTGTACTTCAAGTGCAAAAATTCAATGTGAGTGCCGCAAGCAATTCCTCGACGTCGAACTCACTCTCGCTTGTTTCGGGCCTGATAGGCTTGTAGGTCCATTTTTCGATCGTTTAGCCAGGGTTTAGGGTTTCCTTGTATGTTTCCTTGTTTGCTTTCGATCGATCAGGTCTTGTGGTTCAGCAGCTCGCGTCCTAGTCCTTGGGTCCCTCAACTGTCTACTACCAACTGCTATGCGACTGTGTACTACAATTTCTCTTATCACATGTGCCAGAATCAAGTTCTGAACGCCCGAAGGGTTTCGATAAGTTGCGCTAATGCGTGTTTGCCGGGTCGGGTCAAATTTCTGACAGATTTGACAAAAACTTGCACTCGGACCAACTGGTCTGAATTGCAGGGTCTGAGTGGGTCACTCAGACGGGCCGAATGGCACAGGGTCAAGGGCCGAATCTCTAGATCTGACTAGGACGATTTTTATTCGGACGAGCTAAATGGCAGGTTCGGACAGGATAACTCAGACGGGTCGAACCGCAGTTGGTCGAGGGCCGAATCCCGGGTGCGGCCAAGTTCCGAATTTGGGACTCGGACGGGTCGCTCGGACGGGTCGAATGGCACAGGGCTGAATGTGCCACGTGGTCAAAAAGTTCTGGCTCGGACAGTCCGAGTAGGGTTACTCAGATGGGTTGACTCGCCGACTAGGGTTCCGGGCCGAGTGGCTGAATGGTAAGGGGCCAAGGGCCGATTCTGGGACTCGGCCCAGAAGCAACCACTCGGGCGGGCCGAAAGCAACGCAACAGAGGCAACGCGATATCGGTTTCGATCGATTCTTGGGATTTACACAATCATACCAAGCACAACCCTCCAGATCCTATCTAGGGGGATTGAGGAAGGGATTCATATACCTAAATGGGTCAGTGAGTGCATCGGTGATGCGATCGAATCACATGGCCTGGGGCTCTCTCTCTCTCTCTCTCTCTCTCTCTCTCTCTCTCTCTCTCTCTCTCTCTCTCTCTCTCTCTCTCTCTCTCTCTCTCTCTCTCTCTCTCTCTCTCTCTCTCTCTCTCTCTCTCTCTCTCTCTCTCTCTCTCTCTCTCTCTCGTGAGCACCATTGGTGTGAAACAAGGATGCCCACTCTCACCGACTCTATTTGGGCTATACATTGATGAGATAGCAGAGTTTATTCAACAACGAGCCGGTGGAGGTATAGATCTCAGTGGAGCCACAGTTCATATCTTACTATATGCAGATGACATTGTGTTGGTCTCAGATTCAGCTCAGGGATTACAGCAGCATTTATTAGCATTGGATGATTTTTGCATACAGAGAGGCATGACAGTGAACCTTGGTAAAACCAAGGTTCTTATATTCCATACATCAGCTTAGATACGCAGACAGAGTATTTTCATGGCAGCAGGAGGGAGTATTGAGGTCACTGGATCATATGTATATTTGGGAGTCACCTTTACAGCAGCTTCAGGGATTTTCTCGATGACACAAGCAGCTCGTGACCGCCTCACTAGAGGATACTTAGCATTGGCTCTTATGGAGCGACAGTGTCATCAGGCACATTTCCAGGAGCCCCGCACCAAGGGGTGGCTCTTGGATACTCTAGTCACTCCAGCACTGATGTATGGAGCAGCTATATGGGGGCCAGGCCTTGCCGATTATGTATGGACATTGATGGAGAGACCTCAGGTGATCATGATATCTAGATTGATTCGCAGCAAGGCCTCAGTCCCACATGACATTGTGCGAGTAGAGCTTGCCACAACGCCCATGCTAGTAGAGGCACTATTTCAGACAGTCTGCTTCCTACACAGATTTCAGGATATGGACAGAGATCGCATTGCATACAGAGCATATATGGCATCTCAGGAGATGGCTCGAGCGGGGGATACCACATCATGGTATGCACAGACTAGAGCTTGGATTGACAGACATGGGCTGGACATTGATAGACTCCCACCTCTTCTATATGATACTCAGGCTCCCACTTACACCCTCTCTCTCTCTGAGAGGGACAGAGTCATCAGACAGGAGATATGGCATATTTATATACAGAGGACATGGGTCAGCCCTGCACAGCCACTACCATCGAAGATGGCACATTATTATACACAGTTCTTGAGCATATCAGAGCAGGGATTCATAGAGATTCCGAGATATATGCAGATCTATATGCCACATCGATTGAGAGTTCTTATTGGACAGCTCAGGGTATCATCACATCAGCTTATGATTGAGAGTGGCAGAGCCAGTGGCATCCCACGAGAGGAGAGGATATGCCCCCTTTGCAGATCAGAGGTGGAGAGTGAGGAGCATTTTGTTCTCAGATGCCCGGCATACTCAGAGTTGAGATCTAGATACACATTGAGCAGCTCACTTCAAGGATGTATGACTGATATGGATCAGAGATCATTTGGCCATTTTCTGGGAGAGGCATGGCACATCAAAGAGGGGCACACAGCGGGTCCCAGTCAGAGAGGGGCCCACCCAGACGACTATTACACAGTTCTTTCAGACAGACAGAGTGAGAGCTACTGTACCAGCCTCCAGCCAGACCTCCGGGCTCACACTACAGCAGGTTGAGGACCAGCGTACCCAACGCCGCACGAGGATCCGTGGGTTTCAGACCCCACAGCCACACCGACAGGAGATCCGGAGGATTCTTGATCTACATCGACAGCAGACTGAGATCCGACGACACTTGACACACTGGATCTCAGACCTCCAGTTTGCTCTTTCTCCACCGCCGATGTACCACATCCTACATCCAGGAGGGATCACCTGCTATTAGCGACTTCGACGACTGCTACTACATCCCAGGATAGTATATCTCCCTGCATCTGTTACATATACACATCGCACCACTTTATCACAGCCGACAGTTGCTCCCCTATCACAGCCGACATTTGTTCCCCTTTTGTAGCCATTATCTGGAGTACCAGAGCTACATATGCACATACACATACACGACACTTATCACACTCACAGCACCGTATTTTCAGTTTCCAATTTTTAGCTTTTCATTCAGCACTTTTATTTTGGATAGCTGGACCTCATCAGTTGTATCACAGTTTGTCTCATAGGCTAGTTTTGGTCTTTAGAAGACGTTAATATAACTTTCTTTCTTTCTTTCTTTCTCTCTCTCTCTCTCTCTCTCTCTCTCTCTCTCTCTCTCTCTCTCTCTCTCTCTCTCTCTCTCTCTCTCTCTCTCTCCCTCCCTCCCTCCCTCCCTCCCTCCCTCCCTCCCTCCCTCCCTCCCTCCCTCCCTCTCTCTCTCTCTCTCTCTCTCTCTCTCTCTCTCTCTCTCTCTCTCTCTCTCTCTCTCTCTCTCTCTCTCTCAAATGGCACAAATGAGCTCTCTTTTGGCCTCCTGGCTCTTATATGCCTTCCCAGCTATGGCATTGATGCCCCCAATCACTCTCTTGTCGATCTTAGGCCTCATTAGCGAGCATTTTGTGCATTTTGCATGATTTTTTCCCTGTTTTTGCCTTGTTTTGAAACAATGAACCTACCCTTTTCCGGTTCGATTTCCTACTCTAACCTACGCTAAATGCAACAAAAATCGAAGGCAAAAAACTGAAATAGATCCTCCATGCTTTCCAATCATCAAACAACCAAAATATCCCAAAATACTTACTTGTTCTGAAGATTAAAAGCACCCAACTTCCTACCTATCTCAAGCTCCGTTTTGGGGATGAATACCCTACTTCGATGCTCGATGTGAGGCGCGCAAGTGCTCAAGCTTGAATCCATTGGTCCCGGCAACGGAACCAAAATGCGGGAGCTTTCGCTCAACCACCAAGACCCACGGACCGCTTATTGTTTCAAGCATTCCAAGCGAGCTCTAATGGCTATCTCTCACCTAACCGATGCGCCGTCGATCCTACGAGTGTTGTGAGCGTACCTTGATGCCCGATCGAGTGCCCTTCTCTCTCTTGTACTCCGGTAGCTCCACGATTCTTGATGATAGCTCAAGCATCCTCAAGCCTCCTCCATCTCCAAGATCCATCCTCCATAGCTACGTGCGCAAGAGAAGAGAAGAGAAGAGAAGAGAAGGGAAGAAGAGAAGAGGAGATGGTGAAGAGCTTCACCCTCTTGATCCCTCACTCTCACACACTCTCACTCCCTCACACTCTCACACTCCCTCTCTCAAGAGCACACACAAGCAAGAAGGAGAGAAGAAGAGAGGAAGAAGAAGACTCTTTTTGTCACACACCAAAGAATGAGCTTCTCATTCACTTTTCAACTTTATATACGAAACCCTAAATCCTTTTTGGGCGGTCATCCCCTTTTCCCTCTTTTACATGGCCGGCCGTAGCCTAGGCCCTTTTTCCCATTTCCCACCATTCTAATTTATCCTATTCCCACTAATGCATACACTTTGCACAGGAGCGAGCCTGGCACTCTTTTACACAGATTCGGGGGCGCTTCCGCATTTTAATGGTGCACCTTTTTCCTCTTTCGTTGCCGTGGCCCGACACCGAAGCTTCTTGAGGGTCGTGTCCGAACATTTGAATTTTTCACGGATTGGTTGCCGGTCAAGGCGCCTTTTTCTGCTTTTATCTTTTTCTACTTTTATCCTGCACCTTTTTTTGCTATTTTCCCTTCTTCCCAGTTTTCGCTCCTTTGTGATGCGGAAACACGGTCGGAAACACAGTAACAGCTACCCGATTTCTTTTACATGTCATCCTATTTTAGAAGTTGTCTACAATTTTTGGATTTTTACAAGGGATAATATCTAAAGTATCAAAAATTGGCTAAACTTGTCCAAAAATCTAGTATTTTTAAACCATCCACACTACAGGTATTGACATTGATGGCATTGGCTCTCTAGATCAGTAAGAAAACCGCACTCTACAGTTTTTTGCATTGTGACCATGTAACGGTACGACATCCACCCCCTCTTAACCTACACATCCTCCGGCATGTGCCAAAGTCTCATGGATCTGCAATGTCAGAAAAAGTATCCTCTATCATGTCAATGTCGTCATCTTCTACTCCTTATTCTTCCATATTCTCATGTTCATTGTCAGCAAACTCTCGAATGACTTCATACATATCTAAAGTGTCAACATAAATAACCTCTTTTTCTACCCTATTTTAAGCATTAATTGCTGTAGAAATTTCAATCACTATATCAACATCAACTACCCCTGAAAATAGCCCCAAAATACCTTCATTTACCAACCATCAAACCATATGTCTTCAACTCTTTTTCAGCCCATCCTATATATTTCTTTTCAACCATGCACATGACTGAAATATTCTTAAAACTGCCAAGACTATATGTTGTCCATTCGTGCAATCCAAACACAAACACAGTTTTCCCCTTTCTTGGAGACATAATTATCTTCCTAGAGGCATTGCCATAGCCTCCACTTATAGCAGTGATGTCTAAAAACCCTTTAACTCTCGTGCATTAGGTGGCATAGGATTATCCCATAGTCTATCCCGATTATGGGAATGATTCACACATACAGTGAGAAACTATACTACCTTTGTATTGTCTTTATTTCGAACCCGAGCATATGAAGAACCATCATCCAAGACTTTCATTTTCAGCCTTGATTCCGAAATATAGGGCTACCCCAAAATCACCGGATAACTACATGAATCCCACATTAAAAAAATAATATTCATCCCTAACATCTCCAATAGTCATGGGTACATTTGGACAAGCCACATAAAGATCCCCTGATGAATTGTTTGCTGCCCACATGCGCCATCCCAGATCTACATCAATCGGCCAACCTCCATTCTCATACAAGCTGCATGCCATAACATTGATTTTGGAACCATGATCCAAGAGTGCTATGCAAGGCATCTCTCTTTCTCCCACTTTAACAATTGTCTCTATTGTAGCATGAGCCCAGTGAGTTTGTGATAATGACTGCTTGGAATAAAATGAGCATCTTCTTCCTCATGTGCTTGTTGATGGACATCCCCATTATACATATCCTTCTTTCTATGCTTAACTGTTGCCCATAAGACAAATTTTAGCCACAAGCTTGCTGTCTACACTCCCATTTAACCTATTTTCAACATCAACTTGCTCCAAATTAGCATTACATGCATCATCATATTTCCTCTGAAGTTGTTTCTCTATGTCTTTGTCAATTTGGATCAATGCTTGCAAAACTTCACCATCAAACTATCTTTTTTGTTTCAACATATCAATGATTGTATCATGAAATCCACGCTTTGCAATTTTGAGAACTTTGCCAAGTGTGAATTCCACTCTACTGCCAAGTATGCGATCTTCCAATTCTTTTTTAAGGTTTGTGGTAGTCTCAAGATCTGATTGTAACCTATAACCCGAGTTGCTTTTCCCTTTTCTTCCCTTCTTGTTTCTTCTCTTGAGATGCATCCTCCATAATATGCTCAGGTATGGCTTTTTTAGCCTCTTTCTACTCCTCCATTTTACTTCATGTCATATGTTTAAATGGGCCTAAAGAGGAAGGACAAACAATGTCCTTATCTCTTCTCTTTTCTTCCACAAGAGTTTCTTGATTATGAAACTCAGCCAAATAAGCATAGGCTGAAAATGAATCCACTGGTGCACTCTATCTACTTCTCCCTCGCATACTCTAACTTGCATCAGCCAATTCAGGACTTTGTTGTTTTGCCCTTTTTCATGCAATCTAATGCTTGCATCCAAATGTGAGATTTTGCTTCAACCATGCCTCCTTTACAAGCTTCGTCAATCCTTTCAATTCTCAACCCACAGGTGGTTGAATCTATGGCAACAAATGCTATCCTTGCAGCCATATCTTCCAACCTCTTTTGCATGCCACCATTTCCAAAATTTGGCTCTATTGGAAGGCTAGTTTCTGTTGCATGTATTTTGCCATCTTTCAAAAGACTAAGCTGTTATACTAAATGCAACTCCTCTTGTATCCTTCTTTGTACGGTCTTTGGGCTATTGCGTGAGCATTCTCTTCTACCTTAGCATCTAAATTTTTGACATTTCCATAGATATTTGTCAAATCTAGCCTCAAATCATGCATGCCTTTGATTAATTCATCCGCAAAATCATCTTTAAGATCCAAGACCAACAAGTATAGCTAGTTGTTTCGCCATAGCTACAAGCGCCTTTGGCTGTAAATTCAACCCCCTTCTGAGCACTGGCAGGTGTGGTGCCTATACCTCATCTTCATTTTATACACTCTCTCTTTACCAACAAATGCACTGCCCCAATTACATTAGCCCACTAATCTAATTTCAGTCACATTTCAAAAGAGGCATCTTCTAAACGATTTGTCAGCTTCTCTTGCAATACAAGATCTGTAGCCTTCAGAAATAATAAAATTTTTGACTCTCTAATGATTGCTCCTCATCGACATCCAACTGCGCATATCGACTTTCAAATTCATAGAGCAAAGCTATAGCAGCCAACCCTTTATTGGGCTTTTCAATCCAATCTGTAAATGTCTTTTTAGTTACCAATCATCTATCCTCCAAGAAAAACTCTTCTCTCAAGGCTTTCTTAAAAGCTGCCCAATCAGCATCTCTTCTATGTAACTCATGAATCCGATCATGCAATGCATGCATGGCCAAACAACTCCATGCATACTGCGGTACCCCATGAAACAACATCTTTTCTTCATACAATCAGATGAAGGCCGAAACATTTTCACCCTTAAACTGCTTCAATTCTTGTCCCACTACATGTAATGCATTCACAATTAAGGAATCAATTCTTTCTACTTCCTGTCGAGTTTGCATATGTTGTTGTAACAAAAATCGTTGTTGTTGTTGCAGCAAAAAGCAATCATTTATTGTAAAGTATCACCACCACTTAAATCTACTACCAACTTTCACATTGGGTTCATCCCACTGTCAAAGCATTTGGGTCTACCATGGGGGTAAGAGACAATAGGGTGAAGGGAGATTCATGGAGAGGAGTAGACGAAAGAGAAGGGGTTTAAAGAAATAGAAGATGTAGAAGAATACTCACAGAGGTGAAGCCTGTCCATTTATTTTTGCATCTTAAGAATATAAATCTATTATAGACAAAAACATGCATAAAACAATAGCTTCCTCTATGCTGCTCAGACCGCTAATCTGATGCTTCCATTAGCTTCGAAAGGGGGATAAAATACCAAGACACCTAGCCAGAATTTTGCTAGATCACTACTTCTTCATCTCCCAGTTCGGAGTGCTATTCACTACTTGAAAACTACGATTGCACATTGGCAATTTCGCCAATCCTTCTTTTTACATAAAATCCTCCCAAAATGGCTGAAAGCTACCCGATTTCTTTTGCATCTCATACTATTCTAGAAGTTGTCTATAGTTTTGGATTTTTATAAGAGATAATATCTAAAGTATCAAAAATTGGCTAAACTTGTCCAAAAATCTAGTATTTTTGAACCATCCACACTATGGGTACTAACATTAATGGCATTGGCTCTCTAGATGAATAAGAAAGCCGCTCTAGAGTTTTTCACACTGCGAACGCATAGCGGCACAATAATGGGTGGAAAAAAGACTTGGCAAGAGCAGACCTAAGATGAAGAATAATAAGGATTCCTTAAACTCTGATTCTGATGATTTTGATTCAAGGGACAACAGTGATAAAGAGGATACCTCATTAGGTTCTAAGTTGGATACCAAATCAAGTGACTCGAATGATGACAGGAGTAGAAGAAGGCAGAAGCGGCATAAAAAGAAATCTAGGAAGGATAAGAAGAAGGGAAAAGAAAAGGAGAAAAAGATAGCCTTGGAAAAAATGTTGGAGAAGAAAATAAAGAAATTGTTGTTGGACATGGGAGTTATGAATACTCCCAAGAATGTGAAGTCATACAACATATGTTAGAAGGTGGGCCATGAGGCTAGAGAATGATGGTATAACCCGATGGTGCAGAATGCAAGATAGCAAATGGCACCGCTAACGGCATTGGTAAACCAAATTACACTTGAGGTGGTACACCAGTGAGGAATCAGAGGTTTTGGTAGAAAGGGTCAGCTACTTAAGCAATGGGGCAATGACCATCCAAGGCAGTGAAATAATGCCCAACAGAGGCAACGAGGGCCTTGTTACTACTATGGCAAGTAGGGACATATGTCAAAACCTAACTGCAAGTTATGGGTATGCCATAGGACTAAAAAGGAAATGCGGACTAGAGAGCAGTAAGAAATGCAACTGGCACAACTACCCCATGGACAACAACCACCAGCACCCACAATAGTGGTCTTAGTTGAGATGCCTATAGAAGTCACAGAGGGCCAAGTAGTATGCCAACAGCTGAAGTAGAAAATTGAAGAAGTTTTTCAGCAAAGAGGTGTCAAGTAAAGGTGTATTAAATGTAACTAAACATGGGTTAAAGCCGTAGATAGGCTATGATTGTTCAAACTGTATAATTGTGGAAGGTTGTCTAAAACAGACTCATTAGTCTTAGCCATCACTAGGGCTAAAGCCAAGCAGAAGATAAATTAGGATGACCAAGAAAAGGCTAGGGAAGTAGCCTCGAAAGAAATTCTGAAGTTGTAGAAGAAGAAGGAGCCAAAACAACTTAATTCCGTAGATTTGTCATATGAGGTCTAGGGGACTCAACTGTTGTATGCAAAAAAACAATAGGATATCCCACTAACACTTATGTAATTTAGTGACTAGCAATAGAGTTTGGATTTATCTGAATAGTCTCCAAGCTCTCATGAGTTATTTGCTACATTAGCTAAATCCTCATTACATTTAACTTTGGAACAAATCCTTGATTTGATTCTAGGATTCAAGGGAAAGCTCATAGCAAAGATTATGCTACATCAAGGAAAAGGTCAAGCCATTATCCCTGCATAGTCTGAAGTGGTGGATTACAAAGTGCCAACTATTCAAGTGGAATACTTGGGCAATAAATTTGATTATGTATTATTAGATAGAGGCTCGAGAGTAAATATTATACATGAAGAGATGCATTTGGCACCCAAATTCTAGGGACTTGTACTAGCATCGTTTCAAGTCAAAATGGCTGACAGGTGGAGACTTCAGCCTTTGGGGATCCACAAGAATCAACTTATTCGAGTTGCAGGGTTGAAGCTTAAGGTAAGCTTTGTTGCTCTTCGCATGAAAGGTCTCGGAGATTCATATAACATGTTGTTGGGAAGACCTCCATTTAGATTATCTAAGTTGAAGCAGGATTGGGGTTCAGATACAGTAATCATTCCTCGTGGTGGTAAGAAGGTTGATTTATTGTAGAGCTGATCAACTGCCAAGACCCATGGACTGCTTATAGTTTCAAGCGTTCCAAGCCGAGCACTAATGGCTACCTCTCACATAGCCGACGGGCCATCCATCTCTACGGGTGTAGTGAGCTTACCTCCATCCCCAATCGAGTTACCTCCTCTCATGAGCACTCCGGTAGCTCCACGATCCAAGTGGGAGCTTCAAGCAAGCTCCATCCTCAAGCTCCACACTCCAAGCTCCATCACCGCGAGCAAGATAAGAGAAGAGAAGAGAAGAGAAGATGGAGAGCTTCTCCATGATAGTCCCTCATCCTCACTTACTCACTCCCTCACACTCTCACACACTCTCTCTCAAGCACAAGCTCAAGCAAGCAAGAACAAGAAGAAGGAGAAGAAAAGGAGAGCCACTTTTGGCCACACACAAGAATGAGCTTCTCATTCACTTTTCAACTTCATATACAAAACACTAAATCCCTTTTGGGTGGTCATCCCCTTATTTCCCTTTTTACATGGCCGGCCATGGCTAGGCCCTTTTTCCATTGTCCTCCTATCTTTCTAGCTTCCTTCCTACTACCCATCTACCTTTACAAATTGCACAAGTGAGAGCTCAACGCTCTTAAATTAAATCATGATGTGCCTTGCACTCTTTTACAAAAGTATTGACTTGCGCTTTTTCTTGTGCGCATTTCTCCTTGATTTAAAACTTTTGTGCACTTCTTGTGTTTCCACATTTTTCTTGGCGCATCTTTGTCTTCCGTTTCACTTTTGCCTTGGCCTTGTCTTCTGCTTTAGATTTTCCAAAATTTCCACCTTGTTCAGAGGGTTAACATTACCCCTCTCCTAGACAAGTGCCAGTCCCATGGCACTCACCATCGTAAGTAGCAGGCTTTGGCACACATTGAAGACGTGGGTGGAAGGGACTGCTGTGGTTGGCCTTGGAGGAGTTTAAGTGGTGGTGTGGATAAAGGTGATTGGTAGTATTTCGTAGGCCTGATTGATTGGTGATAGGGTTGTTGAAGTAGTTGATAGGGTTGTTGAAGTAGTTGATAGGGTTGGTTATTGTTGGGAGTTGCACTCTTGGGTTGGCACATGTGTGGATGTGCTGGGGATTTGGCGGGTGACGATTCCTTGCTGGGCTTGCAAGATGAAGGATAAGAATTTAGAGTTGATTGTTGATGACGAGATGACGGTACGTTCGTTGGAGTCTTCAATACCTGCACAATTGAAAACCTCTCATATGTGGTCTCTCCTTGGGGTAGTGCTAGTCTTATTATCGTGCACAAGACGGAGTTTAATGAGTTTGGGAGACAGGCCGAACCCTAGGTGCCGAGAGTAATGTCCTACACTTGAGGACCCAAATTGTGTATAGATTGTGGTGCAGATATTGTGTGAGTGCACGTGCATACTTAGATATTACGTAGTTAGAAGATTGCTAGGCTGATGCCACATAGCAACATGTGGTTGAGGAGAAGTACACCTGAAGGTGGACGAGACATCATTTGTGTCGTGACAACATAATGTAGTGTAATTGAACTCATCAACACCTTAACTTTTGGTAGTTGGTAGCTACTTGTATTGCTTGACGAGTACGGTGTAGTTTCCATGGTCGTTCGTGCGTTGCTTACCATGATCGATTGCGATGGTAGTGAAGTGGAGTGCAAAAAAGGAAGTGTGCAAATGGGTCAAGGTGATAGGTCTAACCATAGGCGAGACAAACTCCCTAGGTGTGTCTTGTCCTTGATGTGCCTTGAACAATTGTGGGGGATGTGAAAAGGGCTAGGGGACTAGGGACGGAGCCAACCGACCAAGGTCACTGGACGTACCTAAATTGAGGACCCCTAGGTGTTATGCTGTGATTGTGAGTGTTTTTTCCTTTTTCTTTCATTGTTTCCTTGTTTCTTTTCTTTTATTGTCCTTTCTTTGTGTTTTATCTTTTTCTTTTTTCTTCTTCTGCTTCTCCTTTTTTTTTCTTTTTTTTTCTTTTTTTGAAATATAACCATTGCAATACGTCGAGGCCATCGGCCTTTCATTAGGACTGGGAAATGTAGAGAGTCAAAGGCTGTGAAAATGGATATTACAATGATAATTGTGTTCCTAGCCTCGTTGTTGGAGGAACCATTGTGAGGATGGGGAGAGATACACTTGAGATTTTGCAAAACCTCTTTGTGACATGCGATGTCAATACAATTGAGGTAACAACTGCCGTGAGCCAAATGTAGAGTTTGATCTAGAAAGAGAGAGTAGCCAATGACTATGCTTTGGGCCATGCGATGTGGGCGGCCTACAAGGGTGATTTTCGCTTTCATTAGTGAGACTTCTGTCGTGGCTCTTTGTTCCTGGTATTTTTGTTGCTTTTTCTGTGATGGCTCTCTGTGGGTTTGGTGGTCTTGTGGCATCTTGAACATTGAACGCTCTCATATAGAGACCTATGTCATCCTGTATCCACTTGACAACTCGTGAGAGTACATGCAAGTCATATGCTTCAACTACAATGAATAGACGCAATGCAAAGAGACATCACTTATCTGAATCCCATGTTGTTGACAAAGATACATATCACATGTGCATGATTATCTTTTTCTTTTGCTAAAGGCATGAATATATTAAAAGTAGACATGGAAGATTTGTATAGTTGGAGAACCTACCCCCTTTTAACCATCTAAAGACAAAAAGTCATAGCCAGGTAGCACTTGGTAAGCATTTTATACAACATAAGGGCTATTCTATTTGTATGAAGCGGGGCAAGTCCTAGTGGTGAGATGAAGGAGACAGTGCTAGTGGGGGGATCCTATCAGGCTGGGCAGCAGGGGAGATATCGGCTGGGATCCAAATGGTCTAGTCCCTGGCCACCATGGTATCAAGAATGCTCTGGAATAACTCAGAAAATTCCTTCTTATTTCTAGTTGTATTTTCCTCTTTCAAGCACTTGGTGCCTGAGCATTTGGGGAGGGCTGCACGGCAAGGGTCACTACCCCCCAGGCGTTCCCTTGTACCTTCATCTTCCTAGCCTAGAGAGGTTTTCGGCCTGCGTCTTGGGCTATGTTGTTTTGGGCCTCGTCTCGGCACATACCTCTTTAGGGTAGGCAAATAGCGTTCTGGTGGAGGAGCTTATGCCATATGCTCCCTTTGATGGGGCAGAGAGCTTCCTTGCAGGCCAGCTGCATTGTGTGCTCCATGACGACTACTATGGGAGAACTTGAAAAATGTGAATCAAGGGTTAGGCCCTGAGACAGGATAGAACCATTCATATGAAAGGGATTAACAGTGGATTATCAAGTGCATATGACGAGGAGGGGTGAGGTGAGGCATGCAATGTTTGCAATAGAGGGATGGCACCCCATGTATACCCTCTGAGGTGTTGGTCAGGGCTTCCCATGGTAGCCATGAGGGTTGCATGCCTTCCACCTGGAGGTGAGAACGGTCACACAACTTCTAGACGTATGGTGAGGGGAGGACCCTAGGGGCGCAGCCTGTCAAACCCAAACTTTTCTTCCTGTGCTTGACTACCATTGCTTGTGTGTGTTGGTATTATTTGTACATTGTTACAAAACTTGATTATTTATTTATGTACATTTTTATGAACCCATGTCACTTCATGAGGATAAGAACCAGTTGTAGAACTAAGGATTGTACTGGAGTGTGGCACACACATCCAGTACTCATGGCAACTTACTTAATAACAATAGATATTTTACAACATTGAGTAGCATGATACCTTGTCTGAGTCTACTCGCAACATGTAGCTCCTCCTCAGTGAGAATCTTATCAATCAGAGAGTTTTCTTGTCTAATTTCGACTAAGTCCATACCCCAAATGGCAATCAGTACTACTCGAAGGAAAGTTGGCGCCACATGGGTTGGGTCTCTTTAAGACCTCCATTTGGCCAATTGCTCCTCTGAGACCATCATAATCTGAGCTCCCAGTTCACCATTGTAACGTAGTTTTCAAACCAATATTTTTCAAATTGACTTCGACCCTCTGATTATCGCTTTAGTTGCTCTATCTCTAAGAGATTTGGTTGGCAAAGTGCTTCATTGAATGTCACAATTAAGAGTAGTTCGTCAGCCTCCTCGTCAGAGATGAGTCACATGTGCTTATGTAGGAGCGTGTCATAGTGGTTGTTAAGATATTCTTGCCCTTCCCAAGATAGAGGACATGGCAAGTATTCTTCAAGATGCTTCCTAGGGAATGTGCCCATGTATGCAAGGACGTAGACACGTGCAAATAGCTTGAGTTTAGCATCCAATTCAGTCAAGCACTCTGTGACGCTTCTATGTTCTATGAAGGCTTGCTCGATTGCTATCTCATGCAAGGTTCTAGGAGTTTCCCTAGGCTTTAGCATAGCTAGGGGGTCGAGCCTAGATGAGCAAGATTGGTCAATGCTAGGATTGGTCACGTTCTTAGGGTTTTCATGTTTCTCCTAAGGCTTTCTTGCTATTGCTTCATGGTTCTCTATGGATGTGATTGGTATAGTTTTGTCACCCTATTGTGACAGTGTTGTATCCACTCTTAATTGACCAATGTAAGTTCCCTTGTCGGTGGATTGAGTGTTGCAAGCAATCATTGATGGTAGTGGTTGCTTTGACTTATCAAAACACATGGATGTGTCTGAGGTTTCACCGATGTTAAGAGAGATGGAAATGGGTTCATTGGTGGATGGACTTGATGCTTTATTCCTCGGCACTTCAGTGCTCTTGGTCTCAATCTTCTTTGCGTCTATAGACACTTGCAACTGTCGTTGTTTTCATTGTTTTCACCTCTTTTTCTTGGGCGATTGAGGTGTATTCTTTAAAGACTCAGGACCCTAAACTAGGTCCCCGTTGTTGATGTGCTTGGTTGGGCCTCAACTTGTTGGTGTGTCCTCATGGGACATAGCCATGGCCTGTTGAACAACCTTGCTAGGTTGTGAGGATACAACTGCCTCTCTTTTTGGAGAGTGTAGCTGTTCAACTAATTCCCCTCCATTTAGCCCCTCATCCAATTGCATTGGCAATTGCTATATTTTCTCTAGACTCTTGTCCTTACCCATTTGAACATGCCTCCATTGCTTCTTAGCAGAGTGGGTGTTGTGTTTAGAGCAGTTTTTCTCTTGCTTTGGAGGTTCGGGTGACTCTAGTGTAGAACTGACGATATAAGATTCTTGTCAGGTAAGCTTGGATGAAACTAGTTGAAGAAGTCAGGGTTGTATTGATGGGAAGCATAGAGATCTAGGATTGCATGATCTTAAGTGAGGCAGGAGACATATGCACTAATATCAAGAACCATGCTCCCTACTCCTAGCCTGCTAGCCACATGTAGATATTCTTGTAGAAGCAATTTATCATACAAGGGATGTTTTTGGACAGTGGTAGAAAGTTGGATGTGATGGACTACTGTCAACACTCTTAATGAGGTCAGGGCAACGTACGTGGGATCATGTCTTGATGTCCAAAGGGCTTTCCTTTGCTCAGTGAGCATCATTAGTTAGTGGCCAATTCTAGCTGCCAAACTCTGGTTGGAGTACCATTTATGCACAAAGTTGCATTGTCATTTCCCTTTTCATTTGATTGCTTTGAGCTTTTCCTTATTTGTCTCACATTGAGTGGTATAGAGTGAGGGTATCAAGCACAATTCTCTAGTTGTGGCCTTTGGGATGTCCTTTATGACTTCTTCAGCAACAGCTACATAGTAGGAGCAAACATGTTGTTGCTCATCCCAAGTCAAGGATTTGGCTATGAGCTTCATGTGCCTGGTGTTGGCCTTTACATGTCCACATGGACGTACGCACGTGTGATGGCTGTCAGCTTGTGATCTTATTGGCCAAATATTTGGTTCATTGGTCAAATGCACCATCTCCTTGGCCAAATCTTTGAGAGATTTCTCCTCAAGCCTAGGTTTTAGGTGCTTCGAAAGTGTTAGAGGTATCGAGGATGTTGGTTGTGACAACTCTTCCATGGGTGAATTGCTAAGGACACGTTCCGCAAGGGGCATCGTCACGGCCAAAGGTTGTGATTGATGTGGTTCCTGATTGAAAGTAGTAGTAGCTAGTTCAATGGACTAGCTACTATTGGTGGATTGTGGTGTCAAGTCCTTAGGCAAATCAAAAGTGGTCATGTCTTTTGTTGCCCTTTGAGCATTCACTTGTGCAGATTGAGCATCAGTTGAGCTAGTCACAGTGGATTGCACAAGCATATCCTTAGGCTGAGAGCTAAGGGTGGTGTCATGTCCCACCTCTTGGACATTTGGAAGCTTAGATGGAGATAGAGATCAGGACTGAGCAGCTACACTTAGCGACTGCTATTGTGCTTCCTGTGTCCATTTAGGGAAAGAGGGTGTAGGAGATTTGGGACTCCTAAGTGGACTTGGCACTGGCCGAAAGATTTGCTCATGGCTATTAGACGACTCTACCATTTGCTTTATTGAGCAATTAGCCTTACCATGAGCAACATTGCGCCTGTGGTGCTCATTATACTATTGGGAAGTCAAAGGCTCCTTGAGCACTAGCGGCTTTTATGCACACTCAATGGTTACATTTGATATCCGCTTGTTAAGAATGCTAGGCTGAGGATCTACCCTTCGAATAGTCCTGTTTGGTTTCTTGATTTCAATCATGTGGGGCTCGATCACCCCAATGTTTTTTACTCAAGACTTGTTTTTTCGTTTAGATTTCCTCATGTGCTTCTTCGCTCTTGATATGTCCTGGCCTTTAGCCTATCAGAGGTGGTTTAGCAAGGGGTTCTGGCATCCAAATCCATCGGTTACCTGCGTAATATCCTTGAGCACATAGCAACGCTTTGGATATCCATCGCGGCATTGTGTTGGTTCTCCATTGATACCTTTGTCTATAAGGCTTGGGATTCTTTTGTGGTCTTCTACGATATTTGTAGGTCCAAATCTTAACCTTGGCATTATCTGCTGACCTTCTTGTTTCAAGCATGGCCTCACTCACTGGTTCTCTTTGTTCAACATGTGCTTGTGTCAACTCTTTCAACAAGTCCTTGCTCTCATCACTAGGCTTGCCTGGCATGTCAAACTATTCATTGTCTTTCCCTCGAGGTTTGATGAGGTCACCCTTGCTAAAGATTGTGATTATCCTCACACTCGGTAGTGTCAAGTGTATCCTTTGTGCTACGTAATCAGTTGCACACTTTGTCGCCCTTTTGAAGGGTCTTCCTAGGAGGGTTTCCTTTCCACTATTAACACTATTTGGGGGAACATGGAATAGGATAGGCAAGCTTTCCGTTTCAATAGTTACAAGGATTTTGCATTTCCCTATAAGAGCTTATGGGTGTCCCCCATAAGGATTAAGAGTTGCATCAGTTGATGTGAGCTTTGGTTGGCCTAGTAGGGTCCATGTTTCATAGATCAAGATATTAAAATCAGCTCCTTCATCGATGAGAGCATCGACACTATGCTCTCTTTTTGCGGTGTGTTTGACCCTAAGATAAGCAGGTGGTACTATGTCTTCATCTTTCGGGTCTTGACTTATAAATTTAAGCCTTCTGATACATGCCCTTGAGTCCCCAACTGCACAACCAGATGTGGATTCTCCACTGATGTCTTGGGTCATCTATGCATTGCCATTCAAAAGTGCATCTATCGTCAAGACTGTCATGTCTAGTCATCCTCGCTTGATGTTGTTGCATTCCACTTTGACTAGATGTAGTCCAAATGCAACCTACACATGTTTTTGTGGTGTGGCATTTTTGACATTGTTGGATAGATTGGCTCACTGAGATTCTAGGGTCTCTGTTTGTTTGTTCGAGTATGGGATTTCGGTTGTTGTTTTGCAAGTGAGAGTCTATGCATTTGTAGAGCCATCACTATACTAGGATCTAATTTGGAGGACCTGTTGTAGCATGCATTTTCCCTGGGGAGGTGCGGAGGGGGGCATAGCCCCCTCTGCGGGGGTCCCGAGGGGGGGAGTTCCCCCGGCCTGTAGGGCCATTACACTAAACACCATGTGTGATTTGAAGGACCGTTCATAGCCAAGTTTTGAACTACTTGCTCTAGATTTCAATCTAGCGATAGATCTATGATGTTTCTTTTGGCTCTATATGGTTTCTAGGTCAGTTTCAAGGTCAAAATTTAACAAAATCCAAATTCGACCGAACAGGTCCTAATTGCCAGGACCCATGGACCACTTATTATTTCAACCATTCCAAGTCGAGCACTAATGGCTACCTCTCACATAGCCGACGCACCATCCATCTCTACAGGTATAGTGAGCTTACCTCCATGCCCGATCAAGTTACCTCCTCTCCCGAGCACTCCGGTAGCTCCACGATCCAAGTGCGAGCTTCAAGCAAGCTTCATCCTCAAGCTCCATGCTCCAAGCTCCATCGCCACGAGCAAGACAAGAGAAGAGAAGAAGAGAGGAGAAGATGGAGAGCTTCTCCACCATGGTCCTTCACCCTCAATCACTCACTCCCTC
The DNA here is from genome assembly GCF_053477565.2 of Lygodium microphyllum. Classification (NCBI taxonomy): domain Eukaryota; kingdom Viridiplantae; phylum Streptophyta; class Polypodiopsida; order Schizaeales; family Lygodiaceae; genus Lygodium; species Lygodium microphyllum. Next base: position 23,150,152 of record NC_141149.1, read on the forward strand.
ACAGTCTCACACACACTCTCTCTCAAGCACAAGCACAAGCAAGCAAGAACAAGAAGAAGGAGAAGAAGAGGAGAGCCACTTTTGGCCACACACAAGAATGAGCTTCTCATTCACTTTTCAACTTTATATACAAAACCTTACATCCCTTTTGGGCAGTCATCCCCTTATCCCCCTTTTTTACATGGTCCACCGCAGCTGGCCCTTTTTCAATTGTCCTCCTATCTTCCTAGTTTCCTTTCTACCGCCCATCTACCTTTACAAATTGCATGGGTGAGAGCCCGACGCTCTTAAATTAAATCATGATGTGCCTTGCACTCTTTTACAAAAGTATCGACTTGCGCTTTTTCTTGCGTGCCTTTCTCCTTGATTTAGGACTTTTTTGCACTTCTTATGTTTCCATATTTTTCTTGGCGCGCCTTTGTCTTCCGTTTCACTTTTGCCTTGGCCTTGTCTACTTTAGATTTTCCACCTTGTTTATTTGAGGGTTAATAGTTATCTACAGTCAATCAAGTGGTATTGAAAGCAAAGTACCATCCATTGGTTGCTCAAACAATAAATGCTATTCCTAAGATTGAAGATGATGAAGAGGAACTCTTTTTACAAGCTAATCTTACCATTGTGCTGGTCTTTGAGGTAGATGTTAACAAGATTCTATCTCAATATAATCTGTTTACAGCAATACCACTGTAGAAAGCAACTTTACCATTGTAGGTAGCAAGTTTACTATTGCAGGCAAAATAGTGACATGATACAAGAAAACAATGACCTAATGCATCAAGACACTAAATTGGAAGCAGAAAGCAATGATAATCCTAAGGGGAGTAAGGAAACTAATATGGAGACTCTCAAAAATTAGGAAAAGGCTTCATCAAAGATAGAGGAGGATCTTGATCAAGCAAGTTACCAAGCCATTATTGATGCTGAGCTGAAATATGAACATATTATGAGCAAGTTAGCTAGAGTGCTTAAAGATGATATTCATGAAGTGTATTAGATGATGAATTAAGTTCTAAATCAATAAAGGTGAGTATTTTTGTTGAGAAAAACTTCAAGCAGCAGTTGATTAATCCGTCGTGCAAAGAATTCCAGGATATTTTTGCAGGGAGTATATTGACGTGAAGGGATTTGATCCAAGGGTGTGTTTGCATAGAATCAACTTGAAGGAAAATGCTAAATCTATCATGCAAAAAAGGTACCACGTGAATCCAAACTATGCTAAATAGGTGAAAGACGAGATTGACAAACTTCTTAGAGTTGGCTTTATTAAGCCCATGAATGAAGTGATTGGTTGTCACCTATTGTAGTGGTGCCAAAAAAGAATGGCAAGATATGGATTTGTGTGGATTATAGAAAATTGAATGCAACAACAATAACTAATCCATTCCCTCTTCCATTTATAGATTCTTTATTGGATGATATAATAGGTCATGAGAGCTACAGTTTTCTGGATGGTTTCTCAAGATACAATCAGGTTCAAATGCATTCAAATGACATGGATAAAACCGGTTTCATAACTAAATGGGAAGCATTTGTAAGTATTGGTATGAATTTTGGGTTAAAGAACGGACCACCAAAGTTTTAGGGTGCAGCACACAAAACATTTGATCCATATCTTACTACCTTTATGAGCATAGATGATTTTTATGTGTTTGGCAAGAAAGTAGGCCACCTGTAGCAACTTAAGCCATGTTTTGGATGCCATCAATTTGGGATCTCTTAACCCATTTAAATCAGTATTTGCTACTAAAAGAGGGGTTCTTTTAGGCCATATTATCTCTTAGGAAAGGCATGGTCGTTGACCCAAGGAAAATTTAGGCAGTTCAAAAGGTTGTTGTACCTGCAACAGTTCAAGAAGTGATGCACTTTGTGGGGCAAGTAAAATGCCATAGTAGGTATCTTCAGTATTTAGCTCATATTTGTGCTCCGCTCACTTTGCTTACTAAGAAGGGAGTTCAGTTTGTATGGAGGCATGATCAATATAAAACTCTTGGTGTATTAAAGAAGATGGTTGCAGTGGCACTAATTTTACAACATTTGTAGTGGGACATTCCATTTCATGTATTTGTTGATGCATCTGACATCGCGATGGGTGCAATCCTAATGTAGAAAATACTTGCAAGATGGTTTAGATCTATCTACTATGCAAGTAGAAGGTTTACAATAGCAAAGCTAAGAAGAATTACACAGTGAACTGAGAGAGAAGCCCCTGGAATGATATTTGCATTACAAAGTTTAGACATTATTTACTAGGAAATCAAGTAAGTTTTCATGTGGATCATCAAGCTTTATTGTATCTCATTAATAAACCATAGCTTACAAGAAGATTGTCAAGGTGGATGCTTCTTTTGCAAGAGTTTGAGTATAAAATAGTGCATACACCAGACAAAGATCATGCAATAGTAGCTGATATATTGAGCAAGATTGAATTAGCAAAGCCTATGTAAGGGGTAAATGATCAGTTGCTTGATGAAGAGCTATTCGGTGTTCAGATACATCAATTCAATTCTTTCTAATGATTAAATGTTGAATTTATCTGCTTGATCAAGTGATGCTTGCAATTTTGTCAAGAGATCACCATAGAAGTTTGGCATTGCAGAGTAGACACTTTTAAGCTATTATGGGAGTGCTCTATAGAAGGGGCATTGACATTATGCTGAAAATATATGTAATTGTTGAAGAACAACCCGTTGTACTACATGACACACATGCAGAACTGACAAGCGGTCATTTCTCTAGTGAGATTACAGGCAAGAAGATTCTTCAAGCTAGTTTATGGGGGCCAACAATGCTTAAAGATGCTCATCAATATGCGAAGGAGCACATTATCTATATGCAAGAAGGTCAACCTCAACTTAGAGACAATATGCATGATTATCCAGTTTTGTCTCTAGAGGCTTTTCAAAAATGGGATACTAATTTTGTGGACCCTATAAAACCAGCAGCTTGTTAGAGTAAAAATCATTACATTTTGGTATGTACGGATTACTGCACTAAGTGTGTTGAATTCAAGGCCTTGCAGGATAATAAGGCAACAAGTGTAGCACAATTTCTCTATTCCAATATAATGACTTGGTTTGGCTGCCCTATAGAGTTGGTAAGTGACCATGGTACGCATTTTCTGAATGAAGTGATTCACGAGCTAACTTCTAAACATATGATTTTGCATAAGAAATCAACATCTTGCCAAATCTTGACTTTGTTGTATGAGGTGTGGGATATTTTGGAGTTCTTTGTAGTCTTGTTGCAAGCACTATGGAACTTCATGAAGTGGTGGTGTTATCCAAATCTAAGGCTTGGTCATGGGAACTTAACTTATGGTGAATATATATTTAATGGTTTTTTACAATCTATCATGACATAGGAGAATATTATCATAGCATTGGTGGAGTATTCTTTGAAAGGGCTCTTGACCACTAACCATGAAATTATGGATGATGGGACATTGAAGCAACTTATTTTAACAAAAGCTATTTTACCATTGGAACTGTATGAAGTCATCAAATTTCAATTGGATGAAGCCCACCAACCGAAGGGACAAAAGACACATGTCAAAGTCACAAAGAGTACTCTGTGTAATTAGTATGTAACACACTTCCTCTTTTCTAGGAGTTTCACTCACTGTGAAGTTGGAAAAGGGGGAAAATGGGAAAATATGGCTAAGAGGGCACGATGCCTAGTGTATGTATTTAAAGAAGCACACAATCAATAGCACCATAGCTTGATTCAATGTCTTCATCTTTCTTCTTATTCTCCATCTCTCTTGCAATCTAATTGTGAGCACTTAGATCATTGTTGGAGCCAACATGGCGAAGTCTAGGCAAAAAATGACATGTCAAGAGAGGAGGTGACAAGAGCCAAGACAAGTTCATGATAAAGAAGAGGAGTGGAGTGAGAACTAATTCTAGGGCAAAGGAGACCACATCAAAAGCATCATCATCCCTGTCCAGTGATGAAGATGGTGAATTAGCAACACCCATGATAGATTGCACTATTTTTATGGATACACCAAATCCTAGCACTAGAGTTTGGCAAATGCAAATTGGCTTATTGTCTTTTGCTAAATTACCATAGGAATCATGGAGTAATAATGTGCATGCAAAGTAGTAGCTTGCTACACTTAGGGAGAGTGGTGAAACTGGGGGGAAGGTGGACATTACACCTCTCTTTTGTCTTAAGTTTTTTCTTTTAATCTTAATGACCATCCTAAACATTGGAGATGCATGGATGAGGTTATGTAGCAAGAGTTTGGGAACTTTATGGAAAGGTGTCTTCTCTTCATCAAAATGGATACAATCACCAAAGATACATTTGGAATCCTTTTGCATGCTGAAAATGTAGCTATCCCTAATTGGCTAGGTACTCTTCATGACAAGCTTATGCAATAAGTACATGTACCCACTATTAGAAAGCAATAGCATAACAGCCAAATTGAATCCATGTTAACAACCTTATATACTCATTTACAAGTGGTATGTCCAACTATTCATTCATCTCTTTGGGACTCACAAAAGGGGATAACCTTAATGCATTCAAAAAGTAAAAGTTAGTGGATGGTATTCTTGTGGATCTTTATGATAGAGATTTGGCTCACTCTGATGCTTTATTGGATGGTGAAAATAGTCAAGGTAAAGGACATGTTGCTTCATTGAATATGGGCTATTCTTTACATGATATATCTAATGCTAATGTGAGTAGTGCTATGCCTTTGGATTTTTTTGAATGGTTGAATGATGTTGCTAAGCATGATGTGGTTCATGAAGATGTGATCATCATAGATATGCAAAAGAAAGTCAAAAATTCTAAGAAGGAAATGGAGACTATGTCCAAGCAATCTGATTGTATGTAGCAGGGAAATAATATGTCTCATGACACGAAAGTATTGGTAGCAAGTTATGTTCCTCATAACCTTGAGGAAGCATGTTCAATTGTGTCTAGATTGCATAGGTTTATGGTTGACATGAATGCATTTGGTGCTATCAATTTGGATGTTGTTCAGTCTCTGCAGGAATATTTGTCATGTATGAAGAAGTATAAGAGGGATACTATGCTAATTGAGATGGATAAAATGAAGGAGTTGCATGCTAGTGAAGTGGATGCTTTGAGGAGACAAATTTATGATTATGGTGATATGGTGTCTAAGAGGATTCTTCTAGATGCTCGGTTGGAACCTTTGCTCCAGGTTAAGAAGCAACTATTGAATAACATGGAACTTGATTTGGATGGTTCTGTGTTTATATAGTAGGATTTGGTTGCTATGGACTACTTTGATTAGGGTTATGCATGATCAATGGGTTTCTTGTTGGGAGGATGTCTTAGGTCATTTCTCGGCCATATGCAGTGTTGCAGTAGTCATTTGTTTTTGAAAATGTGGAAGTATTGATTCATGAACATGATATGCTTAAGGAGACGCTTGATGGGATGCAAGTTGGAACAATCATTTGTTTTTGAAAACATGGAAGCATTGATTCATGAAAAGGATATGCTCAATGGGATGCAGTGTTGCAGCAGTCATTTGTTTCTAAAAATATGGAAGCATTGATTTATGAAAAGGATATGCTCAAGGAGACAATTGATGGGATGCAGGTTGAGTACGATAAACTTTTGGGCATGATTACCAAGTTGCAAAGTGTTAGGAAGATTGATCATGCTGAAAATCAGTCTTTGGATATTGATGTTGTCAAGGTTGATATCAATTATGTATTGTATGATATCAATAAACATGTAAAGATAAGGGAGCTTACAATTGATAGGTTCATGACATGGATGTTTTATTTATTGTATCACATGAGCAGCATGCACAAGAGCAATCTATCACTGACTCTTGTGATGCTTATGAACCTCACAGCTCACGAGACACTCTCTTGTTCCACTATCATTCTTTCTTTTTTTCCCCCATCATACTTACTATATATGCCTTTATGTTTTGTGACTGTCTATCGAGGGGATTATGCAACCATTTAGAGGGCGATAAGTATCGTACAAGAGAGATTGTACTTATCATTACACTTTGCAGCTTACCTCATGGTGCAAGGCATTGAGTAATGTTAATTTTTCTCACTAGATATGTCTATTTTTTTTTAGATAAGGATTGGACACTCTGGATCATGCAAGAGTTTGAGTCACGCCACTGCTAGCCATCCACCGGGATGTGCTAATAGGTGTTAGCCATGGATTCATTCTTTATACTTTTCTTTTTGCCCTAGTATGGTTAGTACCTTACTCACATTAGTTCTATGTGTGGGGCAACGATGTCTCATGAAGTTGTTGCCTCATGAAGTTATGCTTATGTTTGTAGCTTTTAGCGTGCCTTGATGAGGCAACTGGGATCATTCTCATTTTTTGGATCATCTTTGATATTCATGATATGTGTATGGAGGATTTTTATTATGATATATTAGATCTCATAGTTGGCGCCATCATTCATTATGTCTCTACTTTATTTCTAGCATGTTCTTTGTGTTCTATTTTTGATTCTCTGAGTATTAGTGATGAAGTATGTGTTCTCGTATTTCTATGTGGTTATATTTGAGTTTCCTATCAATTGCATGATACAACATTATGTATTTTTTGTATGAGGCACTACCTATCCTATTATGCATTTTGTATAGATTAGGGCAGTAATTGGGAAAATAAGTTGGTTTCATTGAGGCATGCAAAAAACCTATATGGATTTATAGTCTTTCATGCAAATAAATAGGATACATATGAAATATCACTTCGTTAAGAGAGTGCTTGAAAACAAGCATATTCAACTTGTCAAATATCAAATAGCTGACAACCCTATAAATCTTCTTACGAAGAACTTACCCGCCAAGACATTTTGTGCATTGTAGATTGTTGATGGACATTAGATAGTATCTTTGTTGGTTACCCTCCCCCTTAAAGGTGCATTGACTGGGAGGTTATTGGGGTAAAAGGCATAGGCTTATGGCTGAATGGGCACCTCTTGTATATACACACACTATACATGTAATGGGATAAGTAGAAAGAGTTGTGTTCTTTTCAAAAATCTTTAGATGTGCTTTCTTCCCATGAGGGTCTATAATATATGCTAGTAATTGAACTTCTTTTGTATTTATCTTCTCCTTGGTTGCTTACAGCTATCGTCTTTGTTTGGCGACTGGAAGGTCGTACGATGTTATGGGCTTGGTGTCTTTGAGAACAATGAAACGAACAAGATAGGAGACAGAAAATGCACTTTGGGTTTATCATATTACATCGATACAAGATCACAACACCACATTCCTAGACATTGAAATAGACATGGACGAGAACAACATGATGCTCAATAATGCAACACAACTCCTCAACACAAAAACAAAGTTCTCACTACACATATTGGAGATGTCACACTACATGCACAACATCAAAGTTGGAGATGTGCTGGGTGTTCACCATGGATTCACACTTTATACTTTTTTTTTTGGCCCTAGTATGGTTAGTACCTTAGTCACAATAGTTCTATGTGTGGGGCAGCCCTTAGATGTCTCATGAAGTTGTTGTCTCATGAAATTATGCTTATGTTTGTAGTTTTTAGCGTGCCTTGATGAGGCAACTACAATCATTCTCATTTTTTGGATCATCTTTGATATTCATGATATGTGTATGGTGGATTTTTATTATGATATATTAGATCTCACAGTTGGCGCCATCATTCAATATGTCTCTACTTTATTTCTAGCATGTTCTTTATGTTCTATTTTTTATTCTCTGAGTATTAGTGATGAAGTATGTATTCTCATATTTCTATGTGGTTATATTTGAGTTTCCTATCAATTGCATGATACAACGTTATGTATTTTCTATATGAGGCACTGCATGTCCTATTATGCATTTTGTATAAATTAGGGCAGTAATTGGGAAAATAAGTTGGTTTCATTGAGGCATGCAAGGAACCTATATGGCTTTATAGTCTTTCATGCAAAGAAATAGGATACATATGAAATATCACTTCGTTAAGAGAGTGCTTGAAAACAAGCAAATTCAACTTGTCAAATATCAGATAGGTGACAACCCTACAAATCTTCTTACGAAGAGCTTACCCTCCAAGCCATTTTGCACATTGTAGATTGTTGATGGACATTAGATAGTATCTTTGTTGGTTACCCTCCCCCTTAAAGGTGCATTGACTGGGAGGTTATTGGGGTAAAAGGCATAGGCTTATGGCTGAGTGGGCACCTCTTGTATATACACACACTATACATGTAATGGCATAAGCAGAAAGAGTTGTGTTCTTTTCAAAAATCTTTGGATGTGCTCTCTTCCCATGAGGGTCTATAATATATGCTAGTAATTGAACTTCTTTTGTATTTATCTTCTCCTTGGTTGCTTACAGCTATCGTCTTTGTTTGGGGACTGGAAGGTCGTAAGATGTTATGGGCTTCGTGTCTTTGAGAACAATGAAACGAACAAGATAGGAGAGACGACACAAAATGCACTTTGGGTTTATGATATTACATCCATATAAGATCACAACACCACATTCCTAGACATAGAAATAGACATGGACGAGAACAACATGATGCTCAATAATGCAACACAACTCCTCATCACAAAAACAAAGTTCTCACTACACATATTGGAGATGTAACACTACATGCACAACATCAAATTTGGAGATGTGCTAGGTGTTAGCCATGGATTCACGCTTTATACTTTTCTTTTTGCCCTAGTATGGTTAGTACCTTAGTCGCATTAGTTCTATGTGTGGGGCAGCGATGTCTCGTGAAGTGATGGTTATGTTTGTAGCTTTTAGCGTGCCTTGATGAGGCAACTGGGATCATTCTCATTTTTTGGATCACCTTTGATATTCATGATATGTGTGTGGTGGATTTTTATTATGATATATTAGATAACACAGTTGGCCGCATCATTCATTATGTCTCTAATTTATTTCTAGCATGTTCTTTGTGTTCTATTTTTGATTCTCTGAGTATTAGTGATGAAGTATGTGTTCTCGTATTTCTATGTGGTTATATTTGAGTTTCCTATCAATTGCATGATACAACATTATGTATATTCTGTATGAGGCACTGCCTGTCCTATTATGCATTTTGTATAGATTAGGGCAGTAATTGGGAAAACAAGTTGCTTTCATCGAGGCATGCAAGGAACCTGTATGGTTTATAGTCTTTCATGCAAAGAAATAGGATACATACGAAATATCACTTCGTTAAGAGAGTGCTTGAAAACAAGCATATCCAACTTGTCAAATATCGAATAGGTGACAACTCTACAAATCTTCTTACGTAGAACTTACCCTCCAAGCCATTTCTTTTGTATTTATCTTCTCCTTGGTTGCTTACAGCTATCGTCTTTGTTTGGGGACTCGAAGGTCGTAAGATGTTATGGGCTTCGTGTCTTTGAGAACAATGAAACGAACAAGATAGGAGAAAGAAAATGCACTTTGGGTTTATGATATTACATCGATACAAGATCACAACACCACATTCGTAGACATAGAAATAGACATGGACGAGAACAACACGATGCTCAATAATGCAACACAACTCCTCAACACAAAAACAAAGTTCTCACTACACATATTGGAGATGTCACACTACATGCACAACATCAAATTTGGATATGTGCTAGGTGTTCGCCATGGATTCACACTTTATACTCTTTTTTTTGGCCCTAGTATGGTTAGTACCTTAGTCACATTAGTTCTATGTGTGGGACAGCCCTTAGATGTCTCATGAAGTTGTTGCCTCATGAAATTATGCTTATGTTTGTAGTTTTTAGAGTGCCTTGATGAGGCAACTGGGATCATTCTCATTTTTTGGATCATCTTTGATATTCATGATATGTGTATGGTGGATTTTTATTATGATATATTAGATCTCACAGTTGGCGCCATCATTCAATATGTCTCTACTTTATTTCTAGCATGTTCTTTATGTTCTATTTTTTATTCTCTGAGTATTAGTGATGAAGTATGTATTCTCATATTTCTATGTGGTTATATTTGAGTTTCCTATCAATTGCATGATACAACGTTATGTATTTTCTATATGAGGCACTACCTGTCCTATTATGCATTTTGTATAGATTAGGGCAGTAATTGGGAAAATAAGTTGGTTTCATTGAGGCATGCAAGGAACCTATATGGCTTTATAGTCTTTCATGCAAAGAAATAGGATACATATGAAATATCACTTCGTTAAGAGAGTGCTTGAAAACAAGCAAATTCAACTTGTCAAATATCAGATAGGTGACAACCCTACAAATCTTCTTACGAAGAGCTTACCCTCCAAGCCATTTTGCACATTGTAGATTGTTGATGGACATTAGATAGTATCTTTGTTGGTTACCCTCCCCCTTAAAGGTGCATTGAGTGGGAGGTTATTGGGGTAAAAGGCATAGGCTTATGGCTGAGTGGGCACCTCTTGTATATACACACACTATACATGTAATGGCATAAGCAGAAAGAGTTGTGTTCTTTTCAAAAATCTTTGGATGTGCTTTCTTCCCATGAGGGTCTATAATATATGCTAGTAATTGAACTTCTTTTGTATTTATCTTCTCCTTGGTTGCTTACAGCTATCGTCTTTGTTTGGGGACTGGAAGGTCGTAAGATGTTATGGGCTTCGTGTCTTTGAGAACAATGAAACGAACAAGATAGGAGAGACGACACAAAATGCACTTTGGGTTTATGATATTACATCCATATAAGATCACAACACCACATTCCTAGACATAGAAATAGACATGGACGAGAACAACATGATGCTCAATAATGCAACACAACTCCTCATCACAAAAACAAAGTTCTCACTACACATATTGGAGATGTAACACTACATGCACAACATCAAATTTGGAGATGTGCTAGGTGTTAGCCATGGATTCACGCTTTATACTTTTCTTTTTGCCCTAGTATGGTTAGTACCTTAGTCGCATTAGTTCTATGTGTGGGGCAGCGATGTCTCGTGAAGTGATGGTTATGTTTGTAGCTTTTAGCGTGCCTTGATGAGGCAACTGGGATCATTCTCATTTTTTGGATCACCTTTGATATTCATGATATGTGTGTGGTGGATTTTTATTATGATATATTAGATAACACAGTTGGCCGCATCATTCATTATGTCTCTAATTTATTTCTAGCATGTTCTTTGTGTTCTATTTTTGATTCTCTGAGTATTAGTGATGAAGTATGTGTTCTCGTATTTCTATGTGGTTATATTTGAGTTTCCTATCAATTGCATGATACAACATTATGTATATTCTGTATGAGGCACTGCCTGTCCTATTATGCATTTTGTATAGATTAGGGCAGTAATTGGGAAAACAAGTTGCTTTCATCGAGGCATGCAAGGAACCTGTATGGTTTATAGTCTTTCATGCAAAGAAATAGGATACATACGAAATATCACTTCGTTAAGAGAGTGCTTGAAAACAAGCATATCCAACTTGTCAAATATCGAATAGGTGACAACTCTACAAATCTTCTTACGTAGAACTTACCCTCCAAGCCATTTCTTTTGTATTTATCTTCTCCTTGGTTGCTTACAGCTATCGTCTTTGTTTGGGGACTCGAAGGTCGTAAGATGTTATGGGCTTCGTGTCTTTGAGAACAATGAAACGAACAAGATAGGAGAAAGAAAATGCACTTTGGGTTTATGATATTACATCGATACAAGATCACAACACCACATTCGTAGACATAGAAATAGACATGGACGAGAACAACACGATGCTCAATAATGCAACACAACTCCTCAACACAAAAACAAAGTTCTCACTACACATATTGGAGATGTCACACTACATGCACAACATCAAATTTGGATATGTGCTAGGTGTTCGCCATGGATTCACACTTTATACTCTTTTTTTTGGCCCTAGTATGGTTAGTACCTTAGTCACATTAGTTCTATGTGTGGGACAGCCCTTAGATGTCTCATGAAGTTGTTGCCTCATGAAATTATGCTTATGTTTGTAGTTTTTAGAGTGCCTTGATGAGGCAACTGGGATCATTCTCATTTTTTGGATCATCTTTGATATTCATGATATGTGTATGGTGGATTTTTATTATGATATATTAGATCTCACAGTTGGCGCCATCATTCAATATGTCTCTACTTTATTTCTAGCATGTTCTTTATGTTCTATTTTTTATTCTCTGAGTATTAGTGATGAAGTATGTATTCTCATATTTCTATGTGGTTATATTTGAGTTTCCTATCAATTGCATGATACAACGTTATGTATTTTCTATATGAGGCACTGCCTGTCCTATTATGCATTTTGTATAGATTAGGGCAGTAATTGGGAAAATAAGTTGGTTTCATTGAGGCATGCAAGGAACCTATATGGCTTTATAGTCTTTCATGCAAAGAAATAGGATACATATGAAATATCACTTCGTTAAGAGAGTGCTTGAAAACAAGCAAATTCAACTTGTCAAATATCAGATAGGTGACAACCCTACAAATCTTCTTACGAAGAGCTTACCCTCCAAGCCATTTTGCACATTGTAGATTGTTGATGGACATTAGATAGTATCTTTGTTGGTTACCCTCCCCCTTAAAGGTGCATTGAGTGGGAGGTTATTGGGGTAAAAGGCATAGGCTTATGGCTGAGTGGGCACCTCTTGTATATACACACACTATACATGTAATGGCATAAGCAGAAAGAGTTGTGTTCTTTTCAAAAATCTTTGGATGTGCTTTCTTCCCATGAGGGTCTATAATATATGCTAGTAATTGAACTTCTTTTGTATTTATCTTCTCCTTGGTTGCTTACAGCTATCGTCTTTGTTTGGGGACTGGAAGGTCGTAAGATGTTATGGGCTTCGTGTCTTTGAGAACAATGAAACGAACAAGATAGGAGAGACGACACAAAATGCACTTTGGGTTTATGATATTACATCCATATAAGATCACAACACCACATTCCTAGACATAGAAATAGACATGGACGAGAACAACATGATGCTCAATAATGCAACACAACTCCTCATCACAAAAACAAAGTTCTCACTACACATATTGGAGATGTAACACTACATGCACAACATCAAATTTGGAGATGTGCTAGGTGTTAGCCATGGATTCACGCTTTATACTTTTCTTTTTGCCCTAGTATGGTTAGTACCTTAGTCGCATTAGTTCTATGTGTGGGGCAGCGATGTCTCGTGAAGTGATGGTTATGTTTGTAGCTTTTAGCGTGCCTTGATGAGGCAACTGGGATCATTCTCATTTTTTGGATCACCTTTGATATTCATGATATGTGTGTGGTGGATTTTTATTATGATATATTAGATAACACAGTTGGCCGCATCATTCATTATGTCTCTAATTTATTTCTAGCATGTTCTTTGTGTTCTATTTTTGATTCTCTGAGTATTAGTGATGAAGTATGTGTTCTCGTATTTCTATGTGGTTATATTTGAGTTTCCTATCAATTGCATGATACAACATTATGTATATTCTGTATGAGGCACTGCCTGTCCTATTATGCATTTTGTATAGATTAGGGCAGTAATTGGGAAAACAAGTTGCTTTCATCGAGGCATGCAAGGAACCTGTATGGTTTATAGTCTTTCATGCAAAGAAATAGGATACATACGAAATATCACTTCGTTAAGAGAGTGCTTGAAAACAAGCATATCCAACTTGTCAAATATCGAATAGGTGACAACTCTACAAATCTTCTTACGTAGAACTTACCCTCCAAGCCATTTCTTTTGTATTTATCTTCTCCTTGGTTGCTTACAGCTATCGTCTTTGTTTGGGGACTCGAAGGTCGTAAGATGTTATGGGCTTCGTGTCTTTGAGAACAATGAAACGAACAAGATAGGAGAAAGAAAATGCACTTTGGGTTTATGATATTACATCGATACAAGATCACAACACCACATTCGTAGACATAGAAATAGACATGGACGAGAACAACACGATGCTCAATAATGCAACACAACTCCTCAACACAAAAACAAAGTTCTCACTACACATATTGGAGATGTCACACTACATGCACAACATCAAATTTGGATATGTGCTAGGTGTTCGCCATGGATTCACACTTTATACTCTTTTTTTTGGCCCTAGTATGGTTAGTACCTTAGTCACATTAGTTCTATGTGTGGGACAGCCCTTAGATGTCTCATGAAGTTGTTGCCTCATGAAATTATGCTTATGTTTGTAGTTTTTAGAGTGCCTTGATGAGGCAACTGGGATCATTCTCATTTTTTGGATCATCTTTGATATTCATGATATGTGTATGGTGGATTTTTATTATGATATATTAGATCTCACAGTTGGCGCCATCATTCAATATGTCTCTACTTTATTTCTAGCATGTTCTTTATGTTCTATTTTTTATTCTCTGAGTATTAGTGATGAAGTATGTATTCTCATATTTCTATGTGGTTATATTTGAGTTTCCTATCAATTGCATGATACAACGTTATGTATTTTCTATATGAGGCACTGCCTGTCCTATTATGCATTTTGTATAGATTAGGGCAGTAATTGGGAAAATAAGTTGGTTTCATTGAGGCATGCAAGGAACCTATATGGCTTTATAGTCTTTCATGCAAAGAAATAGGATACATATGAAATATCACTTCGTTAAGAGAGTGCTTGAAAACAAGCAAATTCAACTTGTCAAATATCAGATAGGTGACAACCCTACAAATCTTCTTACGAAGAGCTTACCCTCCAAGCCATTTTGCACATTGTAGATTGTTGATGGACATTAGATAGTATCTTTGTTGGTTACCCTCCCCCTTAAAGGTGCATTGAGTGGGAGGTTATTGGGGTAAAAGGCATAGGCTTATGGCTGAGTGGGCACCTCTTGTATATACACACACTATACATGTAATGGCATAAGCAGAAAGAGTTGTGTTCTTTTCAAAAATCTTTGGATGTGCTTTCTTCCCATGAGGGTCTATAATATATGCTAGTAATTGAACTTCTTTTGTATTTATCTTCTCCTTGGTTGCTTACAGCTATCGTCTTTGTTTGGGGACTGGAAGGTCGTAAGATGTTATGGGCTTCGTGTCTTTGAGAACAATGAAACGAACAAGATAGGAGAGACGACACAAAATGCACTTTGGGTTTATGATATTACATCCATATAAGATCACAACACCACATTCCTAGACATAGAAATAGACATGGACGAGAACAACATGATGCTCAATAATGCAACACAACTCCTCATCACAAAAACAAAGTTCTCACTACACATATTGGAGATGTAACACTACATGCACAACATCAAATTTGGAGATGTGCTAGGTGTTAGCCATGGATTCACGCTTTATACTTTTCTTTTTGCCCTAGTATGGTTAGTACCTTAGTCGCATTAGTTCTATGTGTGGGGCAGCGATGTCTCGTGAAGTGATGGTTATGTTTGTAGCTTTTAGCGTGCCTTGATGAGGCAACTGGGATCATTCTCATTTTTTGGATCACCTTTGATATTCATGATATGTGTGTGGTGGATTTTTATTATGATATATTAGATAACACAGTTGGCCGCATCATTCATTATGTCTCTAATTTATTTCTAGCATGTTCTTTGTGTTCTATTTTTGATTCTCTGAGTATTAGTGATGAAGTATGTGTTCTCGTATTTCTATGTGGTTATATTTGAGTTTCCTATCAATTGCATGATACAACATTATGTATATTCTGTATGAGGCACTGCCTGTCCTATTATGCATTTTGTATAGATTAGGGCAGTAATTGGGAAAACAAGTTGCTTTCATCGAGGCATGCAAGGAACCTGTATGGTTTATAGTCTTTCATGCAAAGAAATAGGATACATACGAAATATCACTTCGTTAAGAGAGTGCTTGAAAACAAGCATATCCAACTTGTCAAATATCGAATAGGTGACAACTCTACAAATCTTCTTACGTAGAACTTACCCTCCAAGCCATTTCTTTTGTATTTATCTTCTCCTTGGTTGCTTACAGCTATCGTCTTTGTTTGGGGACTCGAAGGTCGTAAGATGTTATGGGCTTCGTGTCTTTGAGAACAATGAAACGAACAAGATAGGAGAAAGAAAATGCACTTTGGGTTTATGATATTACATCGATACAAGATCACAACACCACATTCGTAGACATAGAAATAGACATGGACGAGAACAACACGATGCTCAATAATGCAACACAACTCCTCAACACAAAAACAAAGTTCTCACTACACATATTGGAGATGTCACACTACATGCACAACATCAAATTTGGATATGTGCTAGGTGTTCGCCATGGATTCACACTTTATACTCTTTTTTTTGGCCCTAGTATGGTTAGTACCTTAGTCACATTAGTTCTATGTGTGGGACAGCCCTTAGATGTCTCATGAAGTTGTTGCCTCATGAAATTATGCTTATGTTTGTAGTTTTTAGAGTGCCTTGATGAGGCAACTGGGATCATTCTCATTTTTTGGATCATCTTTGATATTCATGATATGTGTATGGTGGATTTTTATTATGATATATTAGATCTCACAGTTGGCGCCATCATTCAATATGTCTCTACTTTATTTCTAGCATGTTCTTTATGTTCTATTTTTTATTCTCTGAGTATTAGTGATGAAGTATGTATTCTCATATTTCTATGTGGTTATATTTGAGTTTCCTATCAATTGCATGATACAACGTTATGTATTTTCTATATGAGGCACTGCCTGTCCTATTATGCATTTCGTATAGATTAGGGCAGTAATTGGGAAAATAAGTTGGTTTCATTGAGGCATGCAAGGAACCTATATGGCTTTATAGTCTTTCATGCAAAGAAATAGGATACATATGAAATATCACTTCGTTAAGAGAGTGCTTGAAAACAAGCAAATTCAACTTGTCAAATATCAGATAGGTGACAACCCTACAAATCTTCTTACGAAGAGCTTACCCTCCAAGCCATTTTGCACATTGTAGATTGTTGATGGACATTAGATAGTATCTTTGTTGGTTACCCTCCCCCTTAAAGGTGCATTGAGTGGGAGGTTATTGGGGTAAAAGGCATAGGCTTATGGCTGAGTGGGCACCTCTTGTATATACACACACTATACATGTAATGGCATAAGCAGAAAGAGTTGTGTTCTTTTCAAAAATCTTTGGATGTGCTTTCTTCCCATGAGGGTCTATAATATATGCTAGTAATTGAACTTCTTTTGTATTTATCTTCTCCTTGGTTGCTTACAGCTATCGTCTTTGTTTGGGGACTGGAAGGTCGTAAGATGTTATGGGCTTCGTGTCTTTGAGAACAATGAAACGAACAAGATAGGAGAGACGACACAAAATGCACTTTGGGTTTATGATATTACATCCATATAAGATCACAACACCACATTCCTAGACATAGAAATAGACATGGACGAGAACAACATGATGCTCAATAATGCAACACAACTCCTCATCACAAAAACAAAGTTCTCACTACACATATTGGAGATGTAACACTACATGCACAACATCAAATTTGGAGATGTGCTAGGTGTTAGCCATGGATTCACGCTTTATACTTTTCTTTTTGCCCTAGTATGGTTAGTACCTTAGTCGCATTAGTTCTATGTGTGGGGCAGCGATGTCTCGTGAAGTGATGGTTATGTTTGTAGCTTTTAGCGTGCCTTGATGAGGCAACTGGGATCATTCTCATTTTTTGGATCACCTTTGATATTCATGATATGTGTGTGGTGGATTTTTATTATGATATATTAGATAACACAGTTGGCCGCATCATTCATTATGTCTCTAATTTATTTCTAGCATGTTCTTTGTGTTCTATTTTTGATTCTCTGAGTATTAGTGATGAAGTATGTGTTCTCGTATTTCTATGTGGTTATATTTGAGTTTCCTATCAATTGCATGATACAACATTATGTATATTCTGTATGAGGCACTGCCTGTCCTATTATGCATTTTGTATAGATTAGGGCAGTAATTGGGAAAACAAGTTGCTTTCATCGAGGCATGCAAGGAACCTGTATGGTTTATAGTCTTTCATGCAAAGAAATAGGATACATACGAAATATCACTTCGTTAAGAGAGTGCTTGAAAACAAGCATATCCAACTTGTCAAATATCGAATAGGTGACAACTCTACAAATCTTCTTACGTAGAACTTACCCTCCAAGCCATTTCTTTTGTATTTATCTTCTCCTTGGTTGCTTACAGCTATCGTCTTTGTTTGGGGACTCGAAGGTCGTAAGATGTTATGGGCTTCGTGTCTTTGAGAACAATGAAACGAACAAGATAGGAGAAAGAAAATGCACTTTGGGTTTATGATATTACATCGATACAAGATCACAACACCACATTCGTAGACATAGAAATAGACATGGACGAGAACAACACGATGCTCAATAATGCAACACAACTCCTCAACACAAAAACAAAGTTCTCACTACACATATTGGAGATGTCACACTACATGCACAACATCAAATTTGGATATGTGCTAGGTGTTCGCCATGGATTCACACTTTATACTCTTTTTTTTGGCCCTAGTATGGTTAGTACCTTAGTCACATTAGTTCTATGTGTGGGACAGCCCTTAGATGTCTCATGAAGTTGTTGCCTCATGAAATTATGCTTATGTTTGTAGTTTTTAGAGTGCCTTGATGAGGCAACTGGGATCATTCTCATTTTTTGGATCATCTTTGATATTCATGATATGTGTATGGTGGATTTTTATTATGATATATTAGATCTCACAGTTGGCGCCATCATTCAATATGTCTCTACTTTATTTCTAGCATGTTCTTTATGTTCTATTTTTTATTCTCTGAGTATTAGTGATGAAGTATGTATTCTCATATTTCTATGTGGTTATATTTGAGTTTCCTATCAATTGCATGATACAACGTTATGTATTTTCTATATGAGGCACTGCCTGTCCTATTATGCATTTCGTATAGATTAGGGCAGTAATTGGGAAAATAAGTTGGTTTCATTGAGGCATGCAAGGAACCTATATGGCTTTATAGTCTTTCATGCAAAGAAATAGGATACATATGAAATATCACTTCGTTAAGAGAGTGCTTGAAAACAAGCAAATTCAACTTGTCAAATATCAGATAGGTGACAACCCTACAAATCTTCTTACGAAGAGCTTACCCTCCAAGCCATTTTGCACATTGTAGATTGTTGATGGACATTAGATAGTATCTTTGTTGGTTACCCTCCCCCTTAAAGGTGCATTGAGTGGGAGGTTATTGGGGTAAAAGGCATAGGCTTATGGCTGAGTGGGCACCTCTTGTATATACACACACTATACATGTAATGGCATAAGCAGAAAGAGTTGTGTTCTTTTCAAAAATCTTTGGATGTGCTTTCTTCCCATGAGGGTCTATAATATATGCTAGTAATTGAACTTCTTTTGTATTTATCTTCTCCTTGGTTGCTTACAGCTATCGTCTTTGTTTGGGGACTGGAAGGTCGTAAGATGTTATGGGCTTCGTGTCTTTGAGAACAATGAAACGAACAAGATAGGAGAGACGACACAAAATGCACTTTGGGTTTATGATATTACATCCATATAAGATCACAACACCACATTCCTAGACATAGAAATAGACATGGACGAGAACAACATGATGCTCAATAATGCAACACAACTCCTCATCACAAAAACAAAGTTCTCACTACACATATTGGAGATGTAACACTACATGCACAACATCAAATTTGGAGATGTGCTAGGTGTTAGCCATGGATTCACGCTTTATACTTTTCTTTTTGCCCTAGTATGGTTAGTACCTTAGTCGCATTAGTTCTATGTGTGGGGCAGCGATGTCTCGTGAAGTGATGGTTATGTTTGTAGCTTTTAGCGTGCCTTGATGAGGCAACTGGGATCATTCTCATTTTTTGGATCACCTTTGATATTCATGATATGTGTGTGGTGGATTTTTATTATGATATATTAGATAACACAGTTGGCCGCATCATTCATTATGTCTCTAATTTATTTCTAGCATGTTCTTTGTGTTCTATTTTTGATTCTCTGAGTATTAGTGATGAAGTATGTGTTCTCGTATTTCTATGTGGTTATATTTGAGTTTCCTATCAATTGCATGATACAACATTATGTATATTCTGTATGAGGCACTGCCTGTCCTATTATGCATTTTGTATAGATTAGGGCAGTAATTGGGAAAACAAGTTGCTTTCATCGAGGCATGCAAGGAACCTGTATGGTTTATAGTCTTTCATGCAAAGAAATAGGATACATACGAAATATCACTTCGTTAAGAGAGTGCTTGAAAACAAGCATATCCAACTTGTCAAATATCGAATAGGTGACAACTCTACAAATCTTCTTACGTAGAACTTACCCTCCAAGCCATTTCTTTTGTATTTATCTTCTCCTTGGTTGCTTACAGCTATCGTCTTTGTTTGGGGACTCGAAGGTCGTAAGATGTTATGGGCTTCGTGTCTTTGAGAACAATGAAACGAACAAGATAGGAGAAAGAAAATGCACTTTGGGTTTATGATATTACATCGATACAAGATCACAACACCACATTCGTAGACATAGAAATAGACATGGACGAGAACAACACGATGCTCAATAATGCAACACAACTCCTCAACACAAAAACAAAGTTCTCACTACACATATTGGAGATGTCACACTACATGCACAACATCAAATTTGGATATGTGCTAGGTGTTCGCCATGGATTCACACTTTATACTCTTTTTTTTGGCCCTAGTATGGTTAGTACCTTAGTCACATTAGTTCTATGTGTGGGACAGCCCTTAGATGTCTCATGAAGTTGTTGCCTCATGAAATTATGCTTATGTTTGTAGTTTTTAGAGTGCCTTGATGAGGCAACTGGGATCATTCTCATTTTTTGGATCATCTTTGATATTCATGATATGTGTATGGTGGATTTTTATTATGATATATTAGATCTCACAGTTGGCGCCATCATTCAATATGTCTCTACTTTATTTCTAGCATGTTCTTTATGTTCTATTTTTTATTCTCTGAGTATTAGTGATGAAGTATGTATTCTCATATTTCTATGTGGTTATATTTGAGTTTCCTATCAATTGCATGATACAACGTTATGTATTTTCTATATGAGGCACTGCCTGTCCTATTATGCATTTCGTATAGATTAGGGCAGTAATTGGGAAAATAAGTTGGTTTCATTGAGGCATGCAAGGAACCTATATGGCTTTATAGTCTTTCATGCAAAGAAATAGGATACATATGAAATATCACTTCGTTAAGAGAGTGCTTGAAAACAAGCAAATTCAACTTGTCAAATATCAGATAGGTGACAACCCTACAAATCTTCTTACGAAGAGCTTACCCTCCAAGCCATTTTGCACATTGTAGATTGTTGATGGACATTAGATAGTATCTTTGTTGGTTACCCTCCCCCTTAAAGGTGCATTGAGTGGGAGGTTATTGGGGTAAAAGGCATAGGCTTATGGCTGAGTGGGCACCTCTTGTATATACACACACTATACATGTAATGGCATAAGCAGAAAGAGTTGTGTTCTTTTCAAAAATCTTTGGATGTGCTTTCTTCCCATGAGGGTCTATAATATATGCTAGTAATTGAACTTCTTTTGTATTTATCTTCTCCTTGGTTGCTTACAGCTATCGTCTTTGTTTGGGGACTGGAAGGTCGTAAGATGTTATGGGCTTCGTGTCTTTGAGAACAATGAAACGAACAAGATAGGAGAGACGACACAAAATGCACTTTGGGTTTATGATATTACATCCATATAAGATCACAACACCACATTCCTAGACATAGAAATAGACATGGACGAGAACAACATGATGCTCAATAATGCAACACAACTCCTCATCACAAAAACAAAGTTCTCACTACACATATTGGAGATGTAACACTACATGCACAACATCAAATTTGGAGATGTGCTAGGTGTTAGCCATGGATTCACGCTTTATACTTTTCTTTTTGCCCTAGTATGGTTAGTACCTTAGTCGCATTAGTTCTATGTGTGGGGCAGCGATGTCTCGTGAAGTGATGGTTATGTTTGTAGCTTTTAGCGTGCCTTGATGAGGCAACTGGGATCATTCTCATTTTTTGGATCACCTTTGATATTCATGATATGTGTGTGGTGGATTTTTATTATGATATATTAGATAACACAGTTGGCCGCATCATTCATTATGTCTCTAATTTATTTCTAGCATGTTCTTTGTGTTCTATTTTTGATTCTCTGAGTATTAGTGATGAAGTATGTGTTCTCGTATTTCTATGTGGTTATATTTGAGTTTCCTATCAATTGCATGATACAACATTATGTATATTCTGTATGAGGCACTGCCTGTCCTATTATGCATTTTGTATAGATTAGGGCAGTAATTGGGAAAACAAGTTGCTTTCATCGAGGCATGCAAGGAACCTGTATGGTTTATAGTCTTTCATGCAAAGAAATAGGGTACATACGAAATATCACTTCGTTAAGAGAGTGCTTGAAAACAAGCATATCCAACTTGTCAAATATCGAATAGGTGACAACTCTACAAATCTTCTTACGTAGAACTTACCCTCCAAGCCATTTCTTTTGTATTTATCTTCTCCTTGGTTGCTTACAGCTATCGTCTTTGTTTGGGGACTCGAAGGTCGTAAGATGTTATGGGCTTCGTGTCTTTGAGAACAATGAAACGAACAAGATAGGAGAAAGAAAATGCACTTTGGGTTTATGATATTACATCGATACAAGATCACAACACCACATTCGTAGACATAGAAATAGACATGGACGAGAACAACACGATGCTCAATAATGCAACACAACTCCTCAACACAAAAACAAAGTTCTCACTACACATATTGGAGATGTCACACTACATGCACAACATCAAATTTGGATATGTGCTAGGTGTTCGCCATGGATTCACACTTTATACTTTTTTTTTTGGCCCTAGTATGGTTAGTACCTTAGTCACATTAGTTCTATGTGTGGGACAGCCCTTAGATGTCTCATGAAGTTGCTGCCTCATGAAATTATGCTTATGTTTGTAGTTTTTAGAGTGCCTTGATGAGGCAACTGGGATCATTCTCATTTTTTGGATCATCTTTGATATTCATGATATGTGTATGGTGGATTTTTATTATGATATATTAGATCTCACAGTTGGCGCCATCATTCAATATGTCTCTACTTTATTTCTAGCATGTTCTTTATGTTCTATTTTTTATTCTCTGAGTATTAGTGATGAAGTATGTATTCTCATATTTCTATGTGGTTATATTTGAGTTTCCTATCAATTGCATGATACAATGTTATGTATTTTCTATATGAGGCACTGCCTGTCCTATTATGCATTTCGTATAGATTAGGGCAGTATTTGGGGAAAATAAGTTGGTTTCATTGAGGCATGCAAGGAACCTATATGGCTTTATAGTCTTTCATGCAAAGAAATAGGATACATATGAAATATCACTTCGTTAAGAGAGTGCTTGAAAACAAGCAAATTCAACTTGTCAAATATCAGATAGGTGACAACCCTACAAATCTTCTTACGAAGAGCTTACCCTCCAAGCCATTTTGCACATTGTAGATTGTTGATGGACATTAGATAGTATCTTTGTTGGTTACCCTCCCCCTTAAAGGTGCATTGAGTGGGAGGTTATTGGGGTAAAAGGCATAGGCTTATGGCTGAGTGGGCACCCATTGTATATACACACACTATACATGTAATGGCATAAGCAGAAAGAGTTGTGTTCTTTTCAAAAATCTTTGGATGTGCTTTCTTCCCATGAGGGTCTATAATATATGCTAGTAATTGAACTTCTTTTGTATTTATCTTCTCCTTGGTTGCTTACAGCTATCGTCTTTGTTTGGGGACTGGAAGGTCGTAAGATGTTATGGGCTTCGTGTCTTTGAGAACAATGAAACGAACAAGATAGGAGAGACGACACAAAATGCACTTTGGGTTTATGATATTACATCCATATAAGATCACAACACCACATTCCTAGACATAGAAATAGACATGGACGAGAACAACATGATGCTCAATAATGCAACACAACTCCTCATCACAAAAACAAAGTTCTCACTACACATATTGGAGATGTAACACTACATGCACAACATCAAATTTGGAGATGTGCTAGGTGTTAGCCATGGATTCACGCTTTATACTTTTCTTTTTGCCCTAGTATGGTTAGTACCTTAGTCGCATTAGTTCTATGTGTGGGGCAGCGATGTCTCGTGAAGTGATGGTTATGTTTGTAGCTTTTAGCGTGCCTTGATGAGGCAACTGGGATCATTCTCATTTTTTGGATCACCTTTGATATTCATGATATGTGTGTGGTGGATTTTTATTATGATATATTAGATAACACAGTTGGCCGCATCATTCATTATGTCTCTAATTTATTTCTAGCATGTTCTTTGTGTTCTATTTTTGATTCTCTGAGTATTAGTGATGAAGTATGTGTTCTCGTATTTCTATGTGGTTATATTTGAGTTTCCTATCAATTGCATGATACAACATTATGTATATTCTGTATGAGGCACTGCCTGTCCTATTATGCATTTTGTATAGATTAGGGCAGTAATTGGGAAAACAAGTTGCTTTCATCGAGGCATGCAAGGAACCTGTATGGTTTATAGTCTTTCATGCAAAGAAATAGGGTACATACGAAATATCACTTCGTTAAGAGAGTGCTTGAAAACAAGCATATCCAACTTGTCAAATATCGAATAGGTGACAACTCTACAAATCTTCTTACGTAGAACTTACCCTCCAAGCCATTTCTTTTGTATTTATCTTCTCCTTGGTTGCTTACAGCTATCGTCTTTGTTTGGGGACTCGAAGGTCGTAAGATGTTATGGGCTTCGTGTCTTTGAGAACAATGAAACGAACAAGATAGGAGAAAGAAAATGCACTTTGGGTTTATGATATTACATCGATACAAGATCACAACACCACATTCGTAGACATAGAAATAGACATGGACGAGAACAACACGATGCTCAATAATGCAACACAACTCCTCAACACAAAAACAAAGTTCTCACTACACATATTGGAGATGTCACACTACATGCACAACATCAAATTTGGATATGTGCTAGGTGTTCGCCATGGATTCACACTTTATACTTTTTTTTTTGGCCCTAGTATGGTTAGTACCTTAGTCACATTAGTTCTATGTGTGGGACAGCCCTTAGATGTCTCATGAAGTTGCTGCCTCATGAAATTATGCTTATGTTTGTAGTTTTTAGAGTGCCTTGATGAGGCAACTGGGATCATTCTCATTTTTTGGATCATCTTTGATATTCATGATATGTGTATGGTGGATTTTTATTATGATATATTAGATCTCACAGTTGGCGCCATCATTCAATATGTCTCTACTTTATTTCTAGCATGTTCTTTATGTTCTATTTTTTATTCTCTGAGTATTAGTGATGAAGTATGTATTCTCATATTTCTATGTGGTTATATTTGAGTTTCCTATCAATTGCATGATACAATGTTATGTATTTTCTATATGAGGCACTGCCTGTCCTATTATGCATTTCGTATAGATTAGGGCAGTATTTGGGGAAAATAAGTTGGTTTCATTGAGGCATGCAAGGAACCTATATGGCTTTATAGTCTTTCATGCAAAGAAATAGGGTACATACGAAATATCACTTCGTTAAGAGAGTGCTTGAAAACAAGCATATCCAACTTGTCAAATATCGAATAGGTGACAACTCTACAAATCTTCTTACGTGGAACTTACCCTCCAAGCCATTTTGCACATTGTAGATTGTTGATGGACATTAGATAGTATCTTTGTTGGTTACCCTCCCCCTTAAAGGTGCATTGAGTGGGAGGTTATTGGGGTAAAAGGCATAGGCTTATGGCTGAGTGGGCACCCATTGTATATACACACACTATACATGTAATGGCATAAGCAGAAAGAGTTGTGTTCTTTTCAAAAATCTTTGGATGTGCTTTCTTCCCATGAGGGTCTATAATATATGCTAGTAATTGAACTTCTTTTGTATTTATCTTCTCCTTGGTTGCTTACAGCTATCGTCTTTGTTTGGGGACTGGAAGGTCGTAAGATGTTATGGGCTTCGTGTCTTTGAGAACAATGAAACGAACAAGATAGGAGAGACGACACAAAATGCACTTTGGGTTTATGATATTACATCCATATAAGATCACAACACCACATTCCTAGACATAGAAATAGACATGGACGAGAACAACATGATGCTCAATAATGCAACACAACTCCTCATCACAAAAACAAAGTTCTCACTACACATATTGGAGATGTAACACTACATGCACAACATCAAATTTGGAGATGTGCTAGGTGTTAGCCATGGATTCACGCTTTATACTTTTCTTTTTGCCCTAGTATGGTTAGTACCTTAGTCGCATTAGTTCTATGTGTGGGGCAGCGATGTCTCGTGAAGTGATGGTTATGTTTGTAGCTTTTAGCGTGCCTTGATGAGGCAACTGGGATCATTCTCATTTTTTGGATCACCTTTGATATTCATGATATGTGTGTGGTGGATTTTTATTATGATATATTAGATAACACAGTTGGCCGCATCATTCATTATGTCTCTAATTTATTTCTAGCATGTTCTTTGTGTTCTATTTTTGATTCTCTGAGTATTAGTGATGAAGTATGTGTTCTCGTATTTCTATGTGGTTATATTTGAGTTTCCTATCAATTGCATGATACAACATTATGTATATTCTGTATGAGGCACTGCCTGTCCTATTATGCATTTTGTATAGATTAGGGCAGTAATTGGGAAAACAAGTTGCTTTCATCGAGGCATGCAAGGAACCTGTATGGTTTATAGTCTTTCATGCAAAGAAATAGGGTACATACGAAATATCACTTCGTTAAGAGAGTGCTTGAAAACAAGCATATCCAACTTGTCAAATATCGAATAGGTGACAACTCTACAAATCTTCTTACGTAGAACTTACCCTCCAAGCCATTTCTTTTGTATTTATCTTCTCCTTGGTTGCTTACAGCTATCGTCTTTGTTTGGGGACTCGAAGGTCGTAAGATGTTATGGGCTTCGTGTCTTTGAGAACAATGAAACGAACAAGATAGGAGAAAGAAAATGCACTTTGGGTTTATGATATTACATCGATACAAGATCACAACACCACATTCGTAGACATAGAAATAGACATGGACGAGAACAACACGATGCTCAATAATGCAACACAACTCCTCAACACAAAAACAAAGTTCTCACTACACATATTGGAGATGTCACACTACATGCACAACATCAAATTTGGATATGTGCTAGGTGTTCGCCATGGATTCACACTTTATACTTTTTTTTTTGGCCCTAGTATGGTTAGTACCTTAGTCACATTAGTTCTATGTGTGGGACAGCCCTTAGATGTCTCATGAAGTTGCTGCCTCATGAAATTATGCTTATGTTTGTAGTTTTTAGAGTGCCTTGATGAGGCAACTGGGATCATTCTCATTTTTTGGATCATCTTTGATATTCATGATATGTGTATGGTGGATTTTTATTATGATATATTAGATCTCACAGTTGGCGCCATCATTCAATATGTCTCTACTTTATTTCTAGCATGTTCTTTATGTTCTATTTTTTATTCTCTGAGTATTAGTGATGAAGTATGTATTCTCATATTTCTATGTGGTTATATTTGAGTTTCCTATCAATTGCATGATACAATGTTATGTATTTTCTATATGAGGCACTGCCTGTCCTATTATGCATTTCGTATAGATTAGGGCAGTATTTGGGGAAAATAAGTTGGTTTCATTGAGGCATGCAAGGAACCTATATGGCTTTATAGTCTTTCATGCAAAGAAATAGGGTACATACGAAATATCACTTCGTTAAGAGAGTGCTTGAAAACAAGCATATCCAACTTGTCAAATATCGAATAGGTGACAACTCTACAAATCTTCTTACGTGGAACTTACCCTCCAAGCCATTTTGCACATTGTAGATTGTTGATGGACATTAGATAGTATCTTTGTTGGTTACCCTCCCCCTTAAAGGTGCATTGAGTGGGAGGTTATTGGGGTAAAAGGCATAGGCTTATGGCTGAGTGGGCACCCATTGTATATACACACACTATACATGTAATGGCATAAGCAGAAAGAGTTGTGTTCTTTTCAAAAATCTTTGGATGTGCTTTCTTCCCATGAGGGTCTATAATATATGCTAGTAATTGAACTTCTTTTGTATTTATCTTCTCCTTGGTTGCTTACAGCTATCGTCTTTGTTTGGGGACTGGAAGGTCGTAAGATGTTATGGGCTTCGTGTCTTTGAGAACAATGAAACGAACAAGATAGGAGAGACGACACAAAATGCACTTTGGGTTTATGATATTACATCCATATAAGATCACAACACCACATTCCTAGACATAGAAATAGACATGGACGAGAACAACATGATGCTCAATAATGCAACACAACTCCTCATCACAAAAACAAAGTTCTCACTACACATATTGGAGATGTAACACTACATGCACAACATCAAATTTGGAGATGTGCTAGGTGTTAGCCATGGATTCACGCTTTATACTTTTCTTTTTGCCCTAGTATGGTTAGTACCTTAGTCGCATTAGTTCTATGTGTGGGGCAGCGATGTCTCGTGAAGTGATGGTTATGTTTGTAGCTTTTAGCGTGCCTTGATGAGGCAACTGGGATCATTCTCATTTTTTGGATCACCTTTGATATTCATGATATGTGTGTGGTGGATTTTTATTATGATATATTAGATAACACAGTTGGCCGCATCATTCATTATGTCTCTAATTTATTTCTAGCATGTTCTTTGTGTTCTATTTTTGATTCTCTGAGTATTAGTGATGAAGTATGTGTTCTCGTATTTCTATGTGGTTATATTTGAGTTTCCTATCAATTGCATGATACAACATTATGTATATTCTGTATGAGGCACTGCCTGTCCTATTATGCATTTTGTATAGATTAGGGCAGTAATTGGGAAAACAAGTTGCTTTCATCGAGGCATGCAAGGAACCTGTATGGTTTATAGTCTTTCATGCAAAGAAATAGGGTACATACGAAATATCACTTCGTTAAGAGAGTGCTTGAAAACAAGCATATCCAACTTGTCAAATATCGAATAGGTGACAACTCTACAAATCTTCTTACGTAGAACTTACCCTCCAAGCCATTTCTTTTGTATTTATCTTCTCCTTGGTTGCTTACAGCTATCGTCTTTGTTTGGGGACTCGAAGGTCGTAAGATGTTATGGGCTTCGTGTCTTTGAGAACAATGAAACGAACAAGATAGGAGAAAGAAAATGCACTTTGGGTTTATGATATTACATCGATACAAGATCACAACACCACATTCGTAGACATAGAAATAGACATGGACGAGAACAACACGATGCTCAATAATGCAACACAACTCCTCAACACAAAAACAAAGTTCTCACTACACATATTGGAGATGTCACACTACATGCACAACATCAAATTTGGATATGTGCTAGGTGTTCGCCATGGATTCACACTTTATACTTTTTTTTTTGGCCCTAGTATGGTTAGTACCTTAGTCACATTAGTTCTATGTGTGGGACAGCCCTTAGATGTCTCATGAAGTTGCTGCCTCATGAAATTATGCTTATGTTTGTAGTTTTTAGAGTGCCTTGATGAGGCAACTGGGATCATTCTCATTTTTTGGATCATCTTTGATATTCATGATATGTGTATGGTGGATTTTTATTATGATATATTAGATCTCACAGTTGGCGCCATCATTCAATATGTCTCTACTTTATTTCTAGCATGTTCTTTATGTTCTATTTTTTATTCTCTGAGTATTAGTGATGAAGTATGTATTCTCATATTTCTATGTGGTTATATTTGAGTTTCCTATCAATTGCATGATACAATGTTATGTATTTTCTATATGAGGCACTGCCTGTCCTATTATGCATTTCGTATAGATTAGGGCAGTATTTGGGGAAAATAAGTTGGTTTCATTGAGGCATGCAAGGAACCTATATGGCTTTATAGTCTTTCATGCAAAGAAATAGGGTACATACGAAATATCACTTCGTTAAGAGAGTGCTTGAAAACAAGCATATCCAACTTGTCAAATATCGAATAGGTGACAACTCTACAAATCTTCTTACGTGGAACTTACCCTCCAAGCCATTTTGCACATTGTAGATTGTTGATGGACATTAGATAGTATCTTTGTTGGTTACCCTCCCCCTTAAAGGTGCATTGAGTGGGAGGTTATTGGGGTAAAAGGCATAGGCTTATGGCTGAGTGGGCACCCATTGTATATACACACACTATACATGTAATGGCATAAGCAGAAAGAGTTGTGTTCTTTTCAAAAATCTTTGGATGTGCTTTCTTCCCATGAGGGTCTATAATATATGCTAGTAATTGAACTTCTTTTGTATTTATCTTCTCCTTGGTTGCTTACAGCTATCGTCTTTGTTTGGGGACTGGAAGGTCGTAAGATGTTATGGGCTTCGTGTCTTTGAGAACAATGAAACGAACAAGATAGGAGAGACGACACAAAATGCACTTTGGGTTTATGATATTACATCCATATAAGATCACAACACCACATTCCTAGACATAGAAATAGACATGGACGAGAACAACATGATGCTCAATAATGCAACACAACTCCTCATCACAAAAACAAAGTTCTCACTACACATATTGGAGATGTAACACTACATGCACAACATCAAATTTGGAGATGTGCTAGGTGTTAGCCATGGATTCACGCTTTATACTTTTCTTTTTGCCCTAGTATGGTTAGTACCTTAGTCGCATTAGTTCTATGTGTGGGGCAGCGATGTCTCGTGAAGTGATGGTTATGTTTGTAGCTTTTAGCGTGCCTTGATGAGGCAACTGGGATCATTCTCATTTTTTGGATCACCTTTGATATTCATGATATGTGTGTGGTGGATTTTTATTATGATATATTAGATAACACAGTTGGCCGCATCATTCATTATGTCTCTAATTTATTTCTAGCATGTTCTTTGTGTTCTATTTTTGATTCTCTGAGTATTAGTGATGAAGTATGTGTTCTCGTATTTCTATGTGGTTATATTTGAGTTTCCTATCAATTGCATGATACAACATTATGTATATTCTGTATGAGGCACTGCCTGTCCTATTATGCATTTTGTATAGATTAGGGCAGTAATTGGGAAAACAAGTTGCTTTCATCGAGGCATGCAAGGAACCTGTATGGTTTATAGTCTTTCATGCAAAGAAATAGGGTACATACGAAATATCACTTCGTTAAGAGAGTGCTTGAAAACAAGCATATCCAACTTGTCAAATATCGAATAGGTGACAACTCTACAAATCTTCTTACGTAGAACTTACCCTCCAAGCCATTTCTTTTGTATTTATCTTCTCCTTGGTTGCTTACAGCTATCGTCTTTGTTTGGGGACTCGAAGGTCGTAAGATGTTATGGGCTTCGTGTCTTTGAGAACAATGAAACGAACAAGATAGGAGAAAGAAAATGCACTTTGGGTTTATGATATTACATCGATACAAGATCACAACACCACATTCGTAGACATAGAAATAGACATGGACGAGAACAACACGATGCTCAATAATGCAACACAACTCCTCAACACAAAAACAAAGTTCTCACTACACATATTGGAGATGTCACACTACATGCACAACATCAAATTTGGATATGTGCTAGGTGTTCGCCATGGATTCACACTTTATACTTTTTTTTTTGGCCCTAGTATGGTTAGTACCTTAGTCACATTAGTTCTATGTGTGGGACAGCCCTTAGATGTCTCATGAAGTTGCTGCCTCATGAAATTATGCTTATGTTTGTAGTTTTTAGAGTGCCTTGATGAGGCAACTGGGATCATTCTCATTTTTTGGATCATCTTTGATATTCATGATATGTGTATGGTGGATTTTTATTATGATATATTAGATCTCACAGTTGGCGCCATCATTCAATATGTCTCTACTTTATTTCTAGCATGTTCTTTATGTTCTATTTTTTATTCTCTGAGTATTAGTGATGAAGTATGTATTCTCATATTTCTATGTGGTTATATTTGAGTTTCCTATCAATTGCATGATACAATGTTATGTATTTTCTATATGAGGCACTGCCTGTCCTATTATGCATTTCGTATAGATTAGGGCAGTATTTGGGGAAAATAAGTTGGTTTCATTGAGGCATGCAAGGAACCTATATGGCTTTATAGTCTTTCATGCAAAGAAATAGGGTACATACGAAATATCACTTCGTTAAGAGAGTGCTTGAAAACAAGCATATCCAACTTGTCAAATATCGAATAGGTGACAACTCTACAAATCTTCTTACGTGGAACTTACCCTCCAAGCCATTTTGCACATTGTAGATTGTTGATGGACATTAGATAGTATCTTTGTTGGTTACCCTCCCCCTTAAAGGTGCATTGAGTGGGAGGTTATTGGGGTAAAAGGCATAGGCTTATGGCTGAGTGGGCACCCATTGTATATACACACACTATACATGTAATGGCATAAGCAGAAAGAGTTGTGTTCTTTTCAAAAATCTTTGGATGTGCTTTCTTCCCATGAGGGTCTATAATATATGCTAGTAATTGAACTTCTTTTGTATTTATCTTCTCCTTGGTTGCTTACAGCTATCGTCTTTGTTTGGGGACTGGAAGGTCGTAAGATGTTATGGGCTTCGTGTCTTTGAGAACAATGAAACGAACAAGATAGGAGAGACGACACAAAATGCACTTTGGGTTTATGATATTACATCCATATAAGATCACAACACCACATTCCTAGACATAGAAATAGACATGGACGAGAACAACATGATGCTCAATAATGCAACACAACTCCTCATCACAAAAACAAAGTTCTCACTACACATATTGGAGATGTAACACTACATGCACAACATCAAATTTGGAGATGTGCTAGGTGTTAGCCATGGATTCACGCTTTATACTTTTCTTTTTGCCCTAGTATGGTTAGTACCTTAGTCGCATTAGTTCTATGTGTGGGGCAGCGATGTCTCGTGAAGTGATGGTTATGTTTGTAGCTTTTAGCGTGCCTTGATGAGGCAACTGGGATCATTCTCATTTTTTGGATCACCTTTGATATTCATGATATGTGTGTGGTGGATTTTTATTATGATATATTAGATAACACAGTTGGCCGCATCATTCATTATGTCTCTAATTTATTTCTAGCATGTTCTTTGTGTTCTATTTTTGATTCTCTGAGTATTAGTGATGAAGTATGTGTTCTCGTATTTCTATGTGGTTATATTTGAGTTTCCTATCAATTGCATGATACAACATTATGTATATTCTGTATGAGGCACTGCCTGTCCTATTATGCATTTTGTATAGATTAGGGCAGTAATTGGGAAAACAAGTTGCTTTCATCGAGGCATGCAAGGAACCTGTATGGTTTATAGTCTTTCATGCAAAGAAATAGGGTACATACGAAATATCACTTCGTTAAGAGAGTGCTTGAAAACAAGCATATCCAACTTGTCAAATATCGAATAGGTGACAACTCTACAAATCTTCTTACGTGGAACTTACCCTCCAAGCCATTTCTTTTGTATTTATCTTCTCCTTGGTTGCTTACAGCTATCGTCTTTGTTTGGGGACTCGAAGGTCGTAAGATGTTATGGGCTTCGTGTCTTTGAGAACAATGAAACGAACAAGATAGGAGAAAGAAAATGCACTTTGGGTTTATGATATTACATCGATACAAGATCACAACACCACATTCGTAGACATAGAAATAGACATGGACGAGAACAACACGATGCTCAATAATGCAACACAACTCCTCAACACAAAAACAAAGTTCTCACTACACATATTGGAGATGTCACACTACATGCACAACATCAAATTTGGATATGTGCTAGGTGTTCGCCATGGATTCACACTTTATACTTTTTTTTTTGGCCCTAGTATGGTTAGTACCTTAGTCACATTAGTTCTATGTGTGGGACAGCCCTTAGATGTCTCATGAAGTTGCTGCCTCATGAAATTATGCTTATGTTTGTAGTTTTTAGAGTGCCTTGATGAGGCAACTGGGATCATTCTCATTTTTTGGATCATCTTTGATATTCATGATATGTGTATGGTGGATTTTTATTATGATATATTAGATCTCACAGTTGGCGCCATCATTCAATATGTCTCTACTTTATTTCTAGCATGTTCTTTATGTTCTATTTTTTATTCTCTGAGTATTAGTGATGAAGTATGTATTCTCATATTTCTATGTGGTTATATTTGAGTTTCCTATCAATTGCATGATACAATGTTATGTATTTTCTATATGAGGCACTGCCTGTCCTATTATGCATTTCGTATAGATTAGGGCAGTATTTGGGGAAAATAAGTTGGTTTCATTGAGGCATGCAAGGAACCTATATGGCTTTATAGTCTTTCATGCAAAGAAATAGGGTACATACGAAATATCACTTCGTTAAGAGAGTGCTTGAAAACAAGCATATCCAACTTGTCAAATATCGAATAGGTGACAACTCTACAAATCTTCTTACGTGGAACTTACCCTCCAAGCCATTTTGCACATTGTAGATTGTTGATGGACATTAGATAGTATCTTTGTTGGTTACCCTCCCCCTTAAAGGTGCATTGAGTGGGAGGTTATTGGGGTAAAAGGCATAGGCTTATGGCTGAGTGGGCACCCATTGTATATACACACACTATACATGTAATGGCATAAGCAGAAAGAGTTGTGTTCTTTTCAAAAATCTTTGGATGTGCTTTCTTCCCATGAGGGTCTATAATATATGCTAGTAATTGAACTTCTTTTGTATTTATCTTCTCCTTGGTTGCTTACAGCTATCGTCTTTGTTTGGGGACTGGAAGGTCGTAAGATGTTATGGGCTTCGTGTCTTTGAGAACAATGAAACGAACAAGATAGGAGAGACGACACAAAATGCACTTTGGGTTTATGATATTACATCCATATAAGATCACAACACCACATTCCTAGACATAGAAATAGACATGGACGAGAACAACATGATGCTCAATAATGCAACACAACTCCTCATCACAAAAACAAAGTTCTCACTACACATATTGGAGATGTAACACTACATGCACAACATCAAATTTGGAGATGTGCTAGGTGTTAGCCATGGATTCACGCTTTATACTTTTCTTTTTGCCCTAGTATGGTTAGTACCTTAGTCGCATTAGTTCTATGTGTGGGGCAGCGATGTCTCGTGAAGTGATGGTTATGTTTGTAGCTTTTAGCGTGCCTTGATGAGGCAACTGGGATCATTCTCATTTTTTGGATCACCTTTGATATTCATGATATGTGTGTGGTGGATTTTTATTATGATATATTAGATAACACAGTTGGCCGCATCATTCATTATGTCTCTAATTTATTTCTAGCATGTTCTTTGTGTTCTATTTTTGATTCTCTGAGTATTAGTGATGAAGTATGTGTTCTCGTATTTCTATGTGGTTATATTTGAGTTTCCTATCAATTGCATGATACAACATTATGTATATTCTGTATGAGGCACTGCCTGTCCTATTATGCATTTTGTATAGATTAGGGCAGTAATTGGGAAAACAAGTTGCTTTCATCGAGGCATGCAAGGAACCTGTATGGTTTATAGTCTTTCATGCAAAGAAATAGGGTACATACGAAATATCACTTCGTTAAGAGAGTGCTTGAAAACAAGCATATCCAACTTGTCAAATATCGAATAGGTGACAACTCTACAAATCTTCTTACGTGGAACTTACCCTCCAAGCCATTTCTTTTGTATTTATCTTCTCCTTGGTTGCTTACAGCTATCGTCTTTGTTTGGGGACTCGAAGGTCGTAAGATGTTATGGGCTTCGTGTCTTTGAGAACAATGAAACGAACAAGATAGGAGAAAGAAAATGCACTTTGGGTTTATGATATTACATCGATACAAGATCACAACACCACATTCGTAGACATAGAAATAGACATGGACGAGAACAACACGATGCTCAATAATGCAACACAACTCCTCAACACAAAAACAAAGTTCTCACTACACATATTGGAGATGTCACACTACATGCACAACATCAAATTTGGATATGTGCTAGGTGTTCGCCATGGATTCACACTTTATACTTTTTTTTTTGGCCCTAGTATGGTTAGTACCTTAGTCACATTAGTTCTATGTGTGGGACAGCCCTTAGATGTCTCATGAAGTTGCTGCCTCATGAAATTATGCTTATGTTTGTAGTTTTTAGAGTGCCTTGATGAGGCAACTGGGATCATTCTCATTTTTTGGATCATCTTTGATATTCATGATATGTGTATGGTGGATTTTTATTATGATATATTAGATCTCACAGTTGGCGCCATCATTCAATATGTCTCTACTTTATTTCTAGCATGTTCTTTATGTTCTATTTTTTATTCTCTGAGTATTAGTGATGAAGTATGTATTCTCATATTTCTATGTGGTTATATTTGAGTTTCCTATCAATTGCATGATACAATGTTATGTATTTTCTATATGAGGCACTGCCTGTCCTATTATGCATTTCGTATAGATTAGGGCAGTATTTGGGGAAAATAAGTTGGTTTCATTGAGGCATGCAAGGAACCTATATGGCTTTATAGTCTTTCATGCAAAGAAATAGGGTACATACGAAATATCACTTCGTTAAGAGAGTGCTTGAAAACAAGCATATCCAACTTGTCAAATATCGAATAGGTGACAACTCTACAAATCTTCTTACGTGGAACTTACCCTCCAAGCCATTTTGCACATTGTAGATTGTTGATGGACATTAGATAGTATCTTTGTTGGTTACCCTCCCCCTTAAAGGTGCATTGAGTGGGAGGTTATTGGGGTAAAAGGCATAGGCTTATGGCTGAGTGGGCACCCATTGTATATACACACACTATACATGTAATGGCATAAGCAGAAAGAGTTGTGTTCTTTTCAAAAATCTTTGGATGTGCTTTCTTCCCATGAGGGTCTATAATATATGCTAGTAATTGAACTTCTTTTGTATTTATCTTCTCCTTGGTTGCTTACAGCTATCGTCTTTGTTTGGGGACTGGAAGGTCGTAAGATGTTATGGGCTTCGTGTCTTTGAGAACAATGAAACGAACAAGATAGGAGAGACGACACAAAATGCACTTTGGGTTTATGATATTACATCCATATAAGATCACAACACCACATTCCTAGACATAGAAATAGACATGGACGAGAACAACATGATGCTCAATAATGCAACACAACTCCTCATCACAAAAACAAAGTTCTCACTACACATATTGGAGATGTAACACTACATGCACAACATCAAATTTGGAGATGTGCTAGGTGTTAGCCATGGATTCACGCTTTATACTTTTCTTTTTGCCCTAGTATGGTTAGTACCTTAGTCGCATTAGTTCTATGTGTGGGGCAGCGATGTCTCGTGAAGTGATGGTTATGTTTGTAGCTTTTAGCGTGCCTTGATGAGGCAACTGGGATCATTCTCATTTTTTGGATCACCTTTGATATTCATGATATGTGTGTGGTGGATTTTTATTATGATATATTAGATAACACAGTTGGCCGCATCATTCATTATGTCTCTAATTTATTTCTAGCATGTTCTTTGTGTTCTATTTTTGATTCTCTGAGTATTAGTGATGAAGTATGTGTTCTCGTATTTCTATGTGGTTATATTTGAGTTTCCTATCAATTGCATGATACAACATTATGTATATTCTGTATGAGGCACTGCCTGTCCTATTATGCATTTTGTATAGATTAGGGCAGTAATTGGGAAAACAAGTTGCTTTCATCGAGGCATGCAAGGAACCTGTATGGTTTATAGTCTTTCATGCAAAGAAATAGGGTACATACGAAATATCACTTCGTTAAGAGAGTGCTTGAAAACAAGCATATCCAACTTGTCAAATATCGAATAGGTGACAACTCTACAAATCTTCTTACGTAGAACTTACCCTCCAAGCCATTTCTTTTGTATTTATCTTCTCCTTGGTTGCTTACAGCTATCGTCTTTGTTTGGGGACTCGAAGGTCGTAAGATGTTATGGGCTTCGTGTCTTTGAGAACAATGAAACGAACAAGATAGGAGAAAGAAAATGCACTTTGGGTTTATGATATTACATCGATACAAGATCACAACACCACATTCGTAGACATAGAAATAGACATGGACGAGAACAACACGATGCTCAATAATGCAACACAACTCCTCAACACAAAAACAAAGTTCTCACTACACATATTGGAGATGTCACACTACATGCACAACATCAAATTTGGATATGTGCTAGGTGTTCGCCATGGATTCACACTTTATACTTTTTTTTTTGGCCCTAGTATGGTTAGTACCTTAGTCACATTAGTTCTATGTGTGGGACAGCCCTTAGATGTCTCATGAAGTTGCTGCCTCATGAAATTATGCTTATGTTTGTAGTTTTTAGAGTGCCTTGATGAGGCAACTGGGATCATTCTCATTTTTTGGATCATCTTTGATATTCATGATATGTGTATGGTGGATTTTTATTATGATATATTAGATCTCACAGTTGGCGCCATCATTCAATATGTCTCTACTTTATTTCTAGCATGTTCTTTATGTTCTATTTTTTATTCTCTGAGTATTAGTGATGAAGTATGTATTCTCATATTTCTATGTGGTTATATTTGAGTTTCCTATCAATTGCATGATACAATGTTATGTATTTTCTATATGAGGCACTGCCTGTCCTATTATGCATTTCGTATAGATTAGGGCAGTATTTGGGGAAAATAAGTTGGTTTCATTGAGGCATGCAAGGAACCTATATGGCTTTATAGTCTTTCATGCAAAGAAATAGGGTACATACGAAATATCACTTCGTTAAGAGAGTGCTTGAAAACAAGCATATCCAACTTGTCAAATATCGAATAGGTGACAACTCTACAAATCTTCTTACGTGGAACTTACCCTCCAAGCCATTTTGCACATTGTAGATTGTTGATGGACATTAGATAGTATCTTTGTTGGTTACCCTCCCCCTTAAAGGTGCATTGAGTGGGAGGTTATTGGGGTAAAAGGCATAGGCTTATGGCTGAGTGGGCACCCATTGTATATACACACACTATACATGTAATGGCATAAGCAGAAAGAGTTGTGTTCTTTTCAAAAATCTTTGGATGTGCTTTCTTCCCATGAGGGTCTATAATATATGCTAGTAATTGAACTTCTTTTGTATTTATCTTCTCCTTGGTTGCTTACAGCTATCGTCTTTGTTTGGGGACTGGAAGGTCGTAAGATGTTATGGGCTTCGTGTCTTTGAGAACAATGAAACGAACAAGATAGGAGAGACGACACAAAATGCACTTTGGGTTTATGATATTACATCCATATAAGATCACAACACCACATTCCTAGACATAGAAATAGACATGGACGAGAACAACATGATGCTCAATAATGCAACACAACTCCTCATCACAAAAACAAAGTTCTCACTACACATATTGGAGATGTAACACTACATGCACAACATCAAATTTGGAGATGTGCTAGGTGTTAGCCATGGATTCACGCTTTATACTTTTCTTTTTGCCCTAGTATGGTTAGTACCTTAGTCGCATTAGTTCTATGTGTGGGGCAGCGATGTCTCGTGAAGTGATGGTTATGTTTGTAGCTTTTAGCGTGCCTTGATGAGGCAACTGGGATCATTCTCATTTTTTGGATCACCTTTGATATTCATGATATGTGTGTGGTGGATTTTTATTATGATATATTAGATAACACAGTTGGCCGCATCATTCATTATGTCTCTAATTTATTTCTAGCATGTTCTTTGTGTTCTATTTTTGATTCTCTGAGTATTAGTGATGAAGTATGTGTTCTCGTATTTCTATGTGGTTATATTTGAGTTTCCTATCAATTGCATGATACAACATTATGTATATTCTGTATGAGGCACTGCCTGTCCTATTATGCATTTTGTATAGATTAGGGCAGTAATTGGGAAAACAAGTTGCTTTCATCGAGGCATGCAAGGAACCTGTATGGTTTATAGTCTTTCATGCAAAGAAATAGGGTACATACGAAATATCACTTCGTTAAGAGAGTGCTTGAAAACAAGCATATCCAACTTGTCAAATATCGAATAGGTGACAACTCTACAAATCTTCTTACGTGGAACTTACCCTCCAAGCCATTTCTTTTGTATTTATCTTCTCCTTGGTTGCTTACAGCTATCGTCTTTGTTTGGGGACTCGAAGGTCGTAAGATGTTATGGGCTTCGTGTCTTTGAGAACAATGAAACGAACAAGATAGGAGAAAGAAAATGCACTTTGGGTTTATGATATTACATCGATACAAGATCACAACACCACATTCGTAGACATAGAAATAGACATGGACGAGAACAACACGATGCTCAATAATGCAACACAACTCCTCAACACAAAAACAAAGTTCTCACTACACATATTGGAGATGTCACACTACATGCACAACATCAAATTTGGATATGTGCTAGGTGTTCGCCATGGATTCACACTTTATACTTTTTTTTTTGGCCCTAGTATGGTTAGTACCTTAGTCACATTAGTTCTATGTGTGGGACAGCCCTTAGATGTCTCATGAAGTTGCTGCCTCATGAAATTATGCTTATGTTTGTAGTTTTTAGAGTGCCTTGATGAGGCAACTGGGATCATTCTCATTTTTTGGATCATCTTTGATATTCATGATATGTGTATGGTGGATTTTTATTATGATATATTAGATCTCACAGTTGGCGCCATCATTCAATATGTCTCTACTTTATTTCTAGCATGTTCTTTATGTTCTATTTTTTATTCTCTGAGTATTAGTGATGAAGTATGTATTCTCATATTTCTATGTGGTTATATTTGAGTTTCCTATCAATTGCATGATACAATGTTATGTATTTTCTATATGAGGCACTGCCTGTCCTATTATGCATTTCGTATAGATTAGGGCAGTATTTGGGGAAAATAAGTTGGTTTCATTGAGGCATGCAAGGAACCTATATGGCTTTATAGTCTTTCATGCAAAGAAATAGGGTACATACGAAATATCACTTCGTTAAGAGAGTGCTTGAAAACAAGCATATCCAACTTGTCAAATATCGAATAGGTGACAACTCTACAAATCTTCTTACGTGGAACTTACCCTCCAAGCCATTTTGCACATTGTAGATTGTTGATGGACATTAGATAGTATCTTTGTTGGTTACCCTCCCCCTTAAAGGTGCATTGAGTGGGAGGTTATTGGGGTAAAAGGCATAGGCTTATGGCTGAGTGGGCACCCATTGTATATACACACACTATACATGTAATGGCATAAGCAGAAAGAGTTGTGTTCTTTTCAAAAATCTTTGGATGTGCTTTCTTCCCATGAGGGTCTATAATATATGCTAGTAATTGAACTTCTTTTGTATTTATCTTCTCCTTGGTTGCTTACAGCTATCGTCTTTGTTTGGGGACTGGAAGGTCGTAAGATGTTATGGGCTTCGTGTCTTTGAGAACAATGAAACGAACAAGATAGGAGAGACGACACAAAATGCACTTTGGGTTTATGATATTACATCCATATAAGATCACAACACCACATTCCTAGACATAGAAATAGACATGGACGAGAACAACATGATGCTCAATAATGCAACACAACTCCTCATCACAAAAACAAAGTTCTCACTACACATATTGGAGATGTAACACTACATGCACAACATCAAATTTGGAGATGTGCTAGGTGTTAGCCATGGATTCACGCTTTATACTTTTCTTTTTGCCCTAGTATGGTTAGTACCTTAGTCGCATTAGTTCTATGTGTGGGGCAGCGATGTCTCGTGAAGTGATGGTTATGTTTGTAGCTTTTAGCGTGCCTTGATGAGGCAACTGGGATCATTCTCATTTTTTGGATCACCTTTGATATTCATGATATGTGTGTGGTGGATTTTTATTATGATATATTAGATAACACAGTTGGCCGCATCATTCATTATGTCTCTAATTTATTTCTAGCATGTTCTTTGTGTTCTATTTTTGATTCTCTGAGTATTAGTGATGAAGTATGTGTTCTCGTATTTCTATGTGGTTATATTTGAGTTTCCTATCAATTGCATGATACAACATTATGTATATTCTGTATGAGGCACTGCCTGTCCTATTATGCATTTTGTATAGATTAGGGCAGTAATTGGGAAAACAAGTTGCTTTCATCGAGGCATGCAAGGAACCTGTATGGTTTATAGTCTTTCATGCAAAGAAATAGGGTACATACGAAATATCACTTCGTTAAGAGAGTGCTTGAAAACAAGCATATCCAACTTGTCAAATATCGAATAGGTGACAACTCTACAAATCTTCTTACGTGGAACTTACCCTCCAAGCCATTTCTTTTGTATTTATCTTCTCCTTGGTTGCTTACAGCTATCGTCTTTGTTTGGGGACTCGAAGGTCGTAAGATGTTATGGGCTTCGTGTCTTTGAGAACAATGAAACGAACAAGATAGGAGAAAGAAAATGCACTTTGGGTTTATGATATTACATCGATACAAGATCACAACACCACATTCGTAGACATAGAAATAGACATGGACGAGAACAACACGATGCTCAATAATGCAACACAACTCCTCAACACAAAAACAAAGTTCTCACTACACATATTGGAGATGTCACACTACATGCACAACATCAAATTTGGATATGTGCTAGGTGTTCGCCATGGATTCACACTTTATACTTTTTTTTTTGGCCCTAGTATGGTTAGTACCTTAGTCACATTAGTTCTATGTGTGGGACAGCCCTTAGATGTCTCATGAAGTTGCTGCCTCATGAAATTATGCTTATGTTTGTAGTTTTTAGAGTGCCTTGATGAGGCAACTGGGATCATTCTCATTTTTTGGATCATCTTTGATATTCATGATATGTGTATGGTGGATTTTTATTATGATATATTAGATCTCACAGTTGGCGCCATCATTCAATATGTCTCTACTTTATTTCTAGC
This sequence comes from Lygodium microphyllum, assembly GCF_053477565.2. Taxonomy (NCBI): domain Eukaryota; kingdom Viridiplantae; phylum Streptophyta; class Polypodiopsida; order Schizaeales; family Lygodiaceae; genus Lygodium; species Lygodium microphyllum. The sequence continues at coordinate 23,193,155 of NC_141149.1, forward strand.
ATGTTCTTTATGTTCTATTTTTTATTCTCTGAGTATTAGTGATGAAGTATGTATTCTCATATTTCTATGTGGTTATATTTGAGTTTCCTATCAATTGCATGATACAATGTTATGTATTTTCTATATGAGGCACTGCCTGTCCTATTATGCATTTCGTATAGATTAGGGCAGTATTTGGGGAAAATAAGTTGGTTTCATTGAGGCATGCAAGGAACCTATATGGCTTTATAGTCTTTCATGCAAAGAAATAGGATACATATGAAATATCACTTCGTTAAGAGAGTGCTTGAAAACAAGCAAATTCAACTTGTCAAATATCAGATAGGTGACAACCCTACAAATCTTCTTACGAAGAGCTTACCCTCCAAGCCATTTTGCACATTGTAGATTGTTGATGGACATTAGATAGTATCTTTGTTGGTTACCCTCCCCCTTAAAGGTGCATTGAGTGGGAGGTTATTGGGGTAAAAGGCATAGGCTTATGGCTGAGTGGGCACCCATTGTATATACACACACTATACATGTAATGGCATAAGCAGAAAGAGTTGTGTTCTTTTCAAAAATCTTTGGATGTGCTTTCTTCCCATGAGGGTCTATAATATATGCTAGTAATTGAACTTCTTTTGTATTTATCTTCTCCTTGGTTGCTTACAGCTATCGTCTTTGTTTGGGGACTGGAAGGTCGTAAGATGTTATGGGCTTCGTGTCTTTGAGAACAATGAAACGAACAAGATAGGAGAGACGACACAAAATGCACTTTGGGTTTATGATATTACATCCATATAAGATCACAACACCACATTCCTAGACATAGAAATAGACATGGACGAGAACAACATGATGCTCAATAATGCAACACAACTCCTCATCACAAAAACAAAGTTCTCACTACACATATTGGAGATGTAACACTACATGCACAACATCAAATTTGGAGATGTGCTAGGTGTTAGCCATGGATTCACGCTTTATACTTTTCTTTTTGCCCTAGTATGGTTAGTACCTTAGTCGCATTAGTTCTATGTGTGGGGCAGCGATGTCTCGTGAAGTGATGGTTATGTTTGTAGCTTTTAGCGTGCCTTGATGAGGCAACTGGGATCATTCTCATTTTTTGGATCACCTTTGATATTCATGATATGTGTGTGGTGGATTTTTATTATGATATATTAGATAACACAGTTGGCCGCATCATTCATTATGTCTCTAATTTATTTCTAGCATGTTCTTTGTGTTCTATTTTTGATTCTCTGAGTATTAGTGATGAAGTATGTGTTCTCGTATTTCTATGTGGTTATATTTGAGTTTCCTATCAATTGCATGATACAACATTATGTATATTCTGTATGAGGCACTGCCTGTCCTATTATGCATTTTGTATAGATTAGGGCAGTAATTGGGAAAACAAGTTGCTTTCATCGAGGCATGCAAGGAACCTGTATGGTTTATAGTCTTTCATGCAAAGAAATAGGGTACATACGAAATATCACTTCGTTAAGAGAGTGCTTGAAAACAAGCATATCCAACTTGTCAAATATCGAATAGGTGACAACTCTACAAATCTTCTTACGTGGAACTTACCCTCCAAGCCATTTCTTTTGTATTTATCTTCTCCTTGGTTGCTTACAGCTATCGTCTTTGTTTGGGGACTCGAAGGTCGTAAGATGTTATGGGCTTCGTGTCTTTGAGAACAATGAAACGAACAAGATAGGAGAAAGAAAATGCACTTTGGGTTTATGATATTACATCGATACAAGATCACAACACCACATTCGTAGACATAGAAATAGACATGGACGAGAACAACACGATGCTCAATAATGCAACACAACTCCTCAACACAAAAACAAAGTTCTCACTACACATATTGGAGATGTCACACTACATGCACAACATCAAATTTGGATATGTGCTAGGTGTTCGCCATGGATTCACACTTTATACTTTTTTTTTTGGCCCTAGTATGGTTAGTACCTTAGTCACATTAGTTCTATGTGTGGGACAGCCCTTAGATGTCTCATGAAGTTGCTGCCTCATGAAATTATGCTTATGTTTGTAGTTTTTAGAGTGCCTTGATGAGGCAACTGGGATCATTCTCATTTTTTGGATCATCTTTGATATTCATGATATGTGTATGGTGGATTTTTATTATGATATATTAGATCTCACAGTTGGCGCCATCATTCAATATGTCTCTACTTTATTTCTAGCATGTTCTTTATGTTCTATTTTTTATTCTCTGAGTATTAGTGATGAAGTATGTATTCTCATATTTCTATGTGGTTATATTTGAGTTTCCTATCAATTGCATGATACAATGTTATGTATTTTCTATATGAGGCACTGCCTGTCCTATTATGCATTTCGTATAGATTAGGGCAGTATTTGGGGAAAATAAGTTGGTTTCATTGAGGCATGCAAGGAACCTATATGGCTTTATAGTCTTTCATGCAAAGAAATAGGATACATATGAAATATCACTTCGTTAAGAGAGTGCTTGAAAACAAGCAAATTCAACTTGTCAAATATCAGATAGGTGACAACCCTACAAATCTTCTTACGAAGAGCTTACCCTCCAAGCCATTTTGCACATTGTAGATTGTTGATGGACATTAGATAGTATCTTTGTTGGTTACCCTCCCCCTTAAAGGTGCATTGAGTGGGAGGTTATTGGGGTAAAAGGCATAGGCTTATGGCTGAGTGGGCACCCATTGTATATACACACACTATACATGTAATGGCATAAGCAGAAAGAGTTGTGTTCTTTTCAAAAATCTTTGGATGTGCTTTCTTCCCATGAGGGTCTATAATATATGCTAGTAATTGAACTTCTTTTGTATTTATCTTCTCCTTGGTTGCTTACAGCTATCGTCTTTGTTTGGGGACTGGAAGGTCGTAAGATGTTATGGGCTTCGTGTCTTTGAGAACAATGAAACGAACAAGATAGGAGAGACGACACAAAATGCACTTTGGGTTTATGATATTACATCCATATAAGATCACAACACCACATTCCTAGACATAGAAATAGACATGGACGAGAACAACATGATGCTCAATAATGCAACACAACTCCTCATCACAAAAACAAAGTTCTCACTACACATATTGGAGATGTAACACTACATGCACAACATCAAATTTGGAGATGTGCTAGGTGTTAGCCATGGATTCACGCTTTATACTTTTCTTTTTGCCCTAGTATGGTTAGTACCTTAGTCGCATTAGTTCTATGTGTGGGGCAGCGATGTCTCGTGAAGTGATGGTTATGTTTGTAGCTTTTAGCGTGCCTTGATGAGGCAACTGGGATCATTCTCATTTTTTGGATCACCTTTGATATTCATGATATGTGTGTGGTGGATTTTTATTATGATATATTAGATAACACAGTTGGCCGCATCATTCATTATGTCTCTAATTTATTTCTAGCATGTTCTTTGTGTTCTATTTTTGATTCTCTGAGTATTAGTGATGAAGTATGTGTTCTCGTATTTCTATGTGGTTATATTTGAGTTTCCTATCAATTGCATGATACAACATTATGTATATTCTGTATGAGGCACTGCCTGTCCTATTATGCATTTTGTATAGATTAGGGCAGTAATTGGGAAAACAAGTTGCTTTCATCGAGGCATGCAAGGAACCTGTATGGTTTATAGTCTTTCATGCAAAGAAATAGGGTACATACGAAATATCACTTCGTTAAGAGAGTGCTTGAAAACAAGCATATCCAACTTGTCAAATATCGAATAGGTGACAACTCTACAAATCTTCTTACGTGGAACTTACCCTCCAAGCCATTTCTTTTGTATTTATCTTCTCCTTGGTTGCTTACAGCTATCGTCTTTGTTTGGGGACTCGAAGGTCGTAAGATGTTATGGGCTTCGTGTCTTTGAGAACAATGAAACGAACAAGATAGGAGAAAGAAAATGCACTTTGGGTTTATGATATTACATCGATACAAGATCACAACACCACATTCGTAGACATAGAAATAGACATGGACGAGAACAACACGATGCTCAATAATGCAACACAACTCCTCAACACAAAAACAAAGTTCTCACTACACATATTGGAGATGTCACACTACATGCACAACATCAAATTTGGATATGTGCTAGGTGTTCGCCATGGATTCACACTTTATACTTTTTTTTTTGGCCCTAGTATGGTTAGTACCTTAGTCACATTAGTTCTATGTGTGGGACAGCCCTTAGATGTCTCATGAAGTTGCTGCCTCATGAAATTATGCTTATGTTTGTAGTTTTTAGAGTGCCTTGATGAGGCAACTGGGATCATTCTCATTTTTTGGATCATCTTTGATATTCATGATATGTGTATGGTGGATTTTTATTATGATATATTAGATCTCACAGTTGGCGCCATCATTCAATATGTCTCTACTTTATTTCTAGCATGTTCTTTATGTTCTATTTTTTATTCTCTGAGTATTAGTGATGAAGTATGTATTCTCATATTTCTATGTGGTTATATTTGAGTTTCCTATCAATTGCATGATACAATGTTATGTATTTTCTATATGAGGCACTGCCTGTCCTATTATGCATTTCGTATAGATTAGGGCAGTATTTGGGGAAAATAAGTTGGTTTCATTGAGGCATGCAAGGAACCTATATGGCTTTATAGTCTTTCATGCAAAGAAATAGGATACATATGAAATATCACTTCGTTAAGAGAGTGCTTGAAAACAAGCAAATTCAACTTGTCAAATATCAGATAGGTGACAACCCTACAAATCTTCTTACGAAGAGCTTACCCTCCAAGCCATTTTGCACATTGTAGATTGTTGATGGACATTAGATAGTATCTTTGTTGGTTACCCTCCCCCTTAAAGGTGCATTGAGTGGGAGGTTATTGGGGTAAAAGGCATAGGCTTATGGCTGAGTGGGCACCCATTGTATATACACACACTATACATGTAATGGCATAAGCAGAAAGAGTTGTGTTCTTTTCAAAAATCTTTGGATGTGCTTTCTTCCCATGAGGGTCTATAATATATGCTAGTAATTGAACTTCTTTTGTATTTATCTTCTCCTTGGTTGCTTACAGCTATCGTCTTTGTTTGGGGACTGGAAGGTCGTAAGATGTTATGGGCTTCGTGTCTTTGAGAACAATGAAACGAACAAGATAGGAGAGACGACACAAAATGCACTTTGGGTTTATGATATTACATCCATATAAGATCACAACACCACATTCCTAGACATAGAAATAGACATGGACGAGAACAACATGATGCTCAATAATGCAACACAACTCCTCATCACAAAAACAAAGTTCTCACTACACATATTGGAGATGTAACACTACATGCACAACATCAAATTTGGAGATGTGCTAGGTGTTAGCCATGGATTCACGCTTTATACTTTTCTTTTTGCCCTAGTATGGTTAGTACCTTAGTCGCATTAGTTCTATGTGTGGGGCAGCGATGTCTCGTGAAGTGATGGTTATGTTTGTAGCTTTTAGCGTGCCTTGATGAGGCAACTGGGATCATTCTCATTTTTTGGATCACCTTTGATATTCATGATATGTGTGTGGTGGATTTTTATTATGATATATTAGATAACACAGTTGGCCGCATCATTCATTATGTCTCTAATTTATTTCTAGCATGTTCTTTGTGTTCTATTTTTGATTCTCTGAGTATTAGTGATGAAGTATGTGTTCTCGTATTTCTATGTGGTTATATTTGAGTTTCCTATCAATTGCATGATACAACATTATGTATATTCTGTATGAGGCACTGCCTGTCCTATTATGCATTTTGTATAGATTAGGGCAGTAATTGGGAAAACAAGTTGCTTTCATCGAGGCATGCAAGGAACCTGTATGGTTTATAGTCTTTCATGCAAAGAAATAGGGTACATACGAAATATCACTTCGTTAAGAGAGTGCTTGAAAACAAGCATATCCAACTTGTCAAATATCGAATAGGTGACAACTCTACAAATCTTCTTACGTGGAACTTACCCTCCAAGCCATTTCTTTTGTATTTATCTTCTCCTTGGTTGCTTACAGCTATCGTCTTTGTTTGGGGACTCGAAGGTCGTAAGATGTTATGGGCTTCGTGTCTTTGAGAACAATGAAACGAACAAGATAGGAGAAAGAAAATGCACTTTGGGTTTATGATATTACATCGATACAAGATCACAACACCACATTCGTAGACATAGAAATAGACATGGACGAGAACAACACGATGCTCAATAATGCAACACAACTCCTCAACACAAAAACAAAGTTCTCACTACACATATTGGAGATGTCACACTACATGCACAACATCAAATTTGGATATGTGCTAGGTGTTCGCCATGGATTCACACTTTATACTTTTTTTTTTGGCCCTAGTATGGTTAGTACCTTAGTCACATTAGTTCTATGTGTGGGACAGCCCTTAGATGTCTCATGAAGTTGCTGCCTCATGAAATTATGCTTATGTTTGTAGTTTTTAGAGTGCCTTGATGAGGCAACTGGGATCATTCTCATTTTTTGGATCATCTTTGATATTCATGATATGTGTATGGTGGATTTTTATTATGATATATTAGATCTCACAGTTGGCGCCATCATTCAATATGTCTCTACTTTATTTCTAGCATGTTCTTTATGTTCTATTTTTTATTCTCTGAGTATTAGTGATGAAGTATGTATTCTCATATTTCTATGTGGTTATATTTGAGTTTCCTATCAATTGCATGATACAATGTTATGTATTTTCTATATGAGGCACTGCCTGTCCTATTATGCATTTCGTATAGATTAGGGCAGTATTTGGGGAAAATAAGTTGGTTTCATTGAGGCATGCAAGGAACCTATATGGCTTTATAGTCTTTCATGCAAAGAAATAGGATACATAGGAAATATCACTTCGTTAAGAGAGTGCTTGAAAACAAGCAAATTCAACTTGTCAAATATCAGATAGGTGACAACCCTACAAATCTTCTTACGAAGAGCTTACCCTCCAAGCCATTTTGCACATTGTAGATTGTTGATGGACATTAGATAGTATCTTTGTTGGTTACCCTCCCCCTTAAAGGTGCATTGAGTGGGAGGTTATTGGGGTAAAAGGCATAGGCTTATGGCTGAGTGGGCACCCATTGTATATACACACACTATACATGTAATGGCATAAGCAGAAAGAGTTGTGTTCTTTTCAAAAATCTTTGGATGTGCTTTCTTCCCATGAGGGTCTATAATATATGCTAGTAATTGAACTTCTTTTGTATTTATCTTCTCCTTGGTTGCTTACAGCTATCGTCTTTGTTTGGGGACTGGAAGGTCGTAAGATGTTATGGGCTTCGTGTCTTTGAGAACAATGAAACGAACAAGATAGGAGAGACGACACAAAATGCACTTTGGGTTTATGATATTACATCCATATAAGATCACAACACCACATTCCTAGACATAGAAATAGACATGGACGAGAACAACATGATGCTCAATAATGCAACACAACTCCTCATCACAAAAACAAAGTTCTCACTACACATATTGGAGATGTAACACTACATGCACAACATCAAATTTGGAGATGTGCTAGGTGTTAGCCATGGATTCACGCTTTATACTTTTCTTTTTGCCCTAGTATGGTTAGTACCTTAGTCGCATTAGTTCTATGTGTGGGGCAGCGATGTCTCGTGAAGTGATGGTTATGTTTGTAGCTTTTAGCGTGCCTTGATGAGGCAACTGGGATCATTCTCATTTTTTGGATCACCTTTGATATTCATGATATGTGTGTGGTGGATTTTTATTATGATATATTAGATAACACAGTTGGCCGCATCATTCATTATGTCTCTAATTTATTTCTAGCATGTTCTTTGTGTTCTATTTTTGATTCTCTGAGTATTAGTGATGAAGTATGTGTTCTCGTATTTCTATGTGGTTATATTTGAGTTTCCTATCAATTGCATGATACAACATTATGTATATTCTGTATGAGGCACTGCCTGTCCTATTATGCATTTTGTATAGATTAGGGCAGTAATTGGGAAAACAAGTTGCTTTCATCGAGGCATGCAAGGAACCTGTATGGTTTATAGTCTTTCATGCAAAGAAATAGGGTACATACGAAATATCACTTCGTTAAGAGAGTGCTTGAAAACAAGCATATCCAACTTGTCAAATATCGAATAGGTGACAACTCTACAAATCTTCTTACGTGGAACTTACCCTCCAAGCCATTTCTTTTGTATTTATCTTCTCCTTGGTTGCTTACAGCTATCGTCTTTGTTTGGGGACTCGAAGGTCGTAAGATGTTATGGGCTTCGTGTCTTTGAGAACAATGAAACGAACAAGATAGGAGAAAGAAAATGCACTTTGGGTTTATGATATTACATCGATACAAGATCACAACACCACATTCGTAGACATAGAAATAGACATGGACGAGAACAACACGATGCTCAATAATGCAACACAACTCCTCAACACAAAAACAAAGTTCTCACTACACATATTGGAGATGTCACACTACATGCACAACATCAAATTTGGATATGTGCTAGGTGTTCGCCATGGATTCACACTTTATACTTTTTTTTTTGGCCCTAGTATGGTTAGTACCTTAGTCACATTAGTTCTATGTGTGGGACAGCCCTTAGATGTCTCATGAAGTTGCTGCCTCATGAAATTATGCTTATGTTTGTAGTTTTTAGAGTGCCTTGATGAGGCAACTGGGATCATTCTCATTTTTTGGATCATCTTTGATATTCATGATATGTGTATGGTGGATTTTTATTATGATATATTAGATCTCACAGTTGGCGCCATCATTCAATATGTCTCTACTTTATTTCTAGCATGTTCTTTATGTTCTATTTTTTATTCTCTGAGTATTAGTGATGAAGTATGTATTCTCATATTTCTATGTGGTTATATTTGAGTTTCCTATCAATTGCATGATACAATGTTATGTATTTTCTATATGAGGCACTGCCTGTCCTATTATGCATTTCGTATAGATTAGGGCAGTATTTGGGGAAAATAAGTTGGTTTCATTGAGGCATGCAAGGAACCTATATGGCTTTATAGTCTTTCATGCAAAGAAATAGGATACATAGGAAATATCACTTCGTTAAGAGAGTGCTTGAAAACAAGCAAATTCAACTTGTCAAATATCAGATAGGTGACAACCCTACAAATCTTCTTACGAAGAGCTTACCCTCCAAGCCATTTTGCACATTGTAGATTGTTGATGGACATTAGATAGTATCTTTGTTGGTTACCCTCCCCCTTAAAGGTGCATTGAGTGGGAGGTTATTGGGGTAAAAGGCATAGGCTTATGGCTGAGTGGGCACCCATTGTATATACACACACTATACATGTAATGGCATAAGCAGAAAGAGTTGTGTTCTTTTCAAAAATCTTTGGATGTGCTTTCTTCCCATGAGGGTCTATAATATATGCTAGTAATTGAACTTCTTTTGTATTTATCTTCTCCTTGGTTGCTTACAGCTATCGTCTTTGTTTGGGGACTGGAAGGTCGTAAGATGTTATGGGCTTCGTGTCTTTGAGAACAATGAAACGAACAAGATAGGAGAGACGACACAAAATGCACTTTGGGTTTATGATATTACATCCATATAAGATCACAACACCACATTCCTAGACATAGAAATAGACATGGACGAGAACAACATGATGCTCAATAATGCAACACAACTCCTCATCACAAAAACAAAGTTCTCACTACACATATTGGAGATGTAACACTACATGCACAACATCAAATTTGGAGATGTGCTAGGTGTTAGCCATGGATTCACGCTTTATACTTTTCTTTTTGCCCTAGTATGGTTAGTACCTTAGTCGCATTAGTTCTATGTGTGGGGCAGCGATGTCTCGTGAAGTGATGGTTATGTTTGTAGCTTTTAGCGTGCCTTGATGAGGCAACTGGGATCATTCTCATTTTTTGGATCACCTTTGATATTCATGATATGTGTGTGGTGGATTTTTATTATGATATATTAGATAACACAGTTGGCCGCATCATTCATTATGTCTCTAATTTATTTCTAGCATGTTCTTTGTGTTCTATTTTTGATTCTCTGAGTATTAGTGATGAAGTATGTGTTCTCGTATTTCTATGTGGTTATATTTGAGTTTCCTATCAATTGCATGATACAACATTATGTATATTCTGTATGAGGCACTGCCTGTCCTATTATGCATTTTGTATAGATTAGGGCAGTAATTGGGAAAACAAGTTGCTTTCATCGAGGCATGCAAGGAACCTGTATGGTTTATAGTCTTTCATGCAAAGAAATAGGGTACATACGAAATATCACTTCGTTAAGAGAGTGCTTGAAAACAAGCATATCCAACTTGTCAAATATCGAATAGGTGACAACTCTACAAATCTTCTTACGTGGAACTTACCCTCCAAGCCATTTCTTTTGTATTTATCTTCTCCTTGGTTGCTTACAGCTATCGTCTTTGTTTGGGGACTCGAAGGTCGTAAGATGTTATGGGCTTCGTGTCTTTGAGAACAATGAAACGAACAAGATAGGAGAAAGAAAATGCACTTTGGGTTTATGATATTACATCGATACAAGATCACAACACCACATTCGTAGACATAGAAATAGACATGGACGAGAACAACACGATGCTCAATAATGCAACACAACTCCTCAACACAAAAACAAAGTTCTCACTACACATATTGGAGATGTCACACTACATGCACAACATCAAATTTGGATATGTGCTAGGTGTTCGCCATGGATTCACACTTTATACTTTTTTTTTTGGCCCTAGTATGGTTAGTACCTTAGTCACATTAGTTCTATGTGTGGGACAGCCCTTAGATGTCTCATGAAGTTGCTGCCTCATGAAATTATGCTTATGTTTGTAGTTTTTAGAGTGCCTTGATGAGGCAACTGGGATCATTCTCATTTTTTGGATCATCTTTGATATTCATGATATGTGTATGGTGGATTTTTATTATGATATATTAGATCTCACAGTTGGCGCCATCATTCAATATGTCTCTACTTTATTTCTAGCATGTTCTTTATGTTCTATTTTTTATTCTCTGAGTATTAGTGATGAAGTATGTATTCTCATATTTCTATGTGGTTATATTTGAGTTTCCTATCAATTGCATGATACAATGTTATGTATTTTCTATATGAGGCACTGCCTGTCCTATTATGCATTTCGTATAGATTAGGGCAGTATTTGGGGAAAATAAGTTGGTTTCATTGAGGCATGCAAGGAACCTATATGGCTTTATAGTCTTTCATGCAAAGAAATAGGATACATATGAAATATCACTTCGTTAAGAGAGTGCTTGAAAACAAGCAAATTCAACTTGTCAAATATCAGATAGGTGACAACCCTACAAATCTTCTTACGAAGAGCTTACCCTCCAAGCCATTTTGCACATTGTAGATTGTTGATGGACATTAGATAGTATCTTTGTTGGTTACCCTCCCCCTTAAAGGTGCATTGAGTGGGAGGTTATTGGGGTAAAAGGCATAGGCTTATGGCTGAGTGGGCACCCATTGTATATACACACACTATACATGTAATGGCATAAGCAGAAAGAGTTGTGTTCTTTTCAAAAATCTTTGGATGTGCTTTCTTCCCATGAGGGTCTATAATATATGCTAGTAATTGAACTTCTTTTGTATTTATCTTCTCCTTGGTTGCTTACAGCTATCGTCTTTGTTTGGGGACTGGAAGGTCGTAAGATGTTATGGGCTTCGTGTCTTTGAGAACAATGAAACGAACAAGATAGGAGAGACGACACAAAATGCACTTTGGGTTTATGATATTACATCCATATAAGATCACAACACCACATTCCTAGACATAGAAATAGACATGGACGAGAACAACATGATGCTCAATAATGCAACACAACTCCTCATCACAAAAACAAAGTTCTCACTACACATATTGGAGATGTAACACTACATGCACAACATCAAATTTGGAGATGTGCTAGGTGTTAGCCATGGATTCACGCTTTATACTTTTCTTTTTGCCCTAGTATGGTTAGTACCTTAGTCGCATTAGTTCTATGTGTGGGGCAGCGATGTCTCGTGAAGTGATGGTTATGTTTGTAGCTTTTAGCGTGCCTTGATGAGGCAACTGGGATCATTCTCATTTTTTGGATCACCTTTGATATTCATGATATGTGTGTGGTGGATTTTTATTATGATATATTAGATAACACAGTTGGCCGCATCATTCATTATGTCTCTAATTTATTTCTAGCATGTTCTTTGTGTTCTATTTTTGATTCTCTGAGTATTAGTGATGAAGTATGTGTTCTCGTATTTCTATGTGGTTATATTTGAGTTTCCTATCAATTGCATGATACAACATTATGTATATTCTGTATGAGGCACTGCCTGTCCTATTATGCATTTTGTATAGATTAGGGCAGTAATTGGGAAAACAAGTTGCTTTCATCGAGGCATGCAAGGAACCTGTATGGTTTATAGTCTTTCATGCAAAGAAATAGGGTACATACGAAATATCACTTCGTTAAGAGAGTGCTTGAAAACAAGCATATCCAACTTGTCAAATATCGAATAGGTGACAACTCTACAAATCTTCTTACGTGGAACTTACCCTCCAAGCCATTTCTTTTGTATTTATCTTCTCCTTGGTTGCTTACAGCTATCGTCTTTGTTTGGGGACTCGAAGGTCGTAAGATGTTATGGGCTTCGTGTCTTTGAGAACAATGAAACGAACAAGATAGGAGAAAGAAAATGCACTTTGGGTTTATGATATTACATCGATACAAGATCACAACACCACATTCGTAGACATAGAAATAGACATGGACGAGAACAACACGATGCTCAATAATGCAACACAACTCCTCAACACAAAAACAAAGTTCTCACTACACATATTGGAGATGTCACACTACATGCACAACATCAAATTTGGATATGTGCTAGGTGTTCGCCATGGATTCACACTTTATACTTTTTTTTTTGGCCCTAGTATGGTTAGTACCTTAGTCACATTAGTTCTATGTGTGGGACAGCCCTTAGATGTCTCATGAAGTTGCTGCCTCATGAAATTATGCTTATGTTTGTAGTTTTTAGAGTGCCTTGATGAGGCAACTGGGATCATTCTCATTTTTTGGATCATCTTTGATATTCATGATATGTGTATGGTGGATTTTTATTATGATATATTAGATCTCACAGTTGGCGCCATCATTCAATATGTCTCTACTTTATTTCTAGCATGTTCTTTATGTTCTATTTTTTATTCTCTGAGTATTAGTGATGAAGTATGTATTCTCATATTTCTATGTGGTTATATTTGAGTTTCCTATCAATTGCATGATACAATGTTATGTATTTTCTATATGAGGCACTGCCTGTCCTATTATGCATTTCGTATAGATTAGGGCAGTATTTGGGGAAAATAAGTTGGTTTCATTGAGGCATGCAAGGAACCTATATGGCTTTATAGTCTTTCATGCAAAGAAATAGGATACATATGAAATATCACTTCGTTAAGAGAGTGCTTGAAAACAAGCAAATTCAACTTGTCAAATATCAGATAGGTGACAACCCTACAAATCTTCTTACGAAGAGCTTACCCTCCAAGCCATTTTGCACATTGTAGATTGTTGATGGACATTAGATAGTATCTTTGTTGGTTACCCTCCCCCTTAAAGGTGCATTGAGTGGGAGGTTATTGGGGTAAAAGGCATAGGCTTATGGCTGAGTGGGCACCCATTGTATATACACACACTATACATGTAATGGCATAAGCAGAAAGAGTTGTGTTCTTTTCAAAAATCTTTGGATGTGCTTTCTTCCCATGAGGGTCTATAATATATGCTAGTAATTGAACTTCTTTTGTATTTATCTTCTCCTTGGTTGCTTACAGCTATCGTCTTTGTTTGGGGACTGGAAGGTCGTAAGATGTTATGGGCTTCGTGTCTTTGAGAACAATGAAACGAACAAGATAGGAGAGACGACACAAAATGCACTTTGGGTTTATGATATTACATCCATATAAGATCACAACACCACATTCCTAGACATAGAAATAGACATGGACGAGAACAACATGATGCTCAATAATGCAACACAACTCCTCATCACAAAAACAAAGTTCTCACTACACATATTGGAGATGTAACACTACATGCACAACATCAAATTTGGAGATGTGCTAGGTGTTAGCCATGGATTCACGCTTTATACTTTTCTTTTTGCCCTAGTATGGTTAGTACCTTAGTCGCATTAGTTCTATGTGTGGGGCAGCGATGTCTCGTGAAGTGATGGTTATGTTTGTAGCTTTTAGCGTGCCTTGATGAGGCAACTGGGATCATTCTCATTTTTTGGATCACCTTTGATATTCATGATATGTGTGTGGTGGATTTTTATTATGATATATTAGATAACACAGTTGGCCGCATCATTCATTATGTCTCTAATTTATTTCTAGCATGTTCTTTGTGTTCTATTTTTGATTCTCTGAGTATTAGTGATGAAGTATGTGTTCTCGTATTTCTATGTGGTTATATTTGAGTTTCCTATCAATTGCATGATACAACATTATGTATATTCTGTATGAGGCACTGCCTGTCCTATTATGCATTTTGTATAGATTAGGGCAGTAATTGGGAAAACAAGTTGCTTTCATCGAGGCATGCAAGGAACCTGTATGGTTTATAGTCTTTCATGCAAAGAAATAGGGTACATACGAAATATCACTTCGTTAAGAGAGTGCTTGAAAACAAGCATATCCAACTTGTCAAATATCGAATAGGTGACAACTCTACAAATCTTCTTACGTGGAACTTACCCTCCAAGCCATTTTGCACATTGTAGATTGTTGATGGACATTAGATAGTATCTTTGTTGGTTACCCTCCCCCTTAAAGGATCATTAAGTGGGAGGTTATTGGGGTAAAAGGCATAGGCTTATGGCTGAGTGGGCACCTCTTGTATATACACACACTATACATGTAATGGGATAAGCAGAAAGAGTTTTGTTCTTTTCAAAAATCTTTGGATGTGCTTTCTTCCCATGAGGGTCTATAATATATGCTAGTAATTGAACTTCTTTTGTATTTATCTTCTCCTTGGTTGCTTACAGCTATCGTCTTTGTTTGGGGACTGGAAGGTCGTAAGATGTTATGGGCTTCGTGTCTTTGAGAACAATGAAACGAACAAGATAGGAGAGACGACACAAAATGCACTTTGGGTTTATGATATTACATCCATATAAGATCACAACACCACATTCCTAGACATAGAAATAGACATGGACGAGAACAACATGATGCTCAATAATGCAACACAACTCCTCATCACAAAAACAAACTTCTCACTACACATATTGGAGATGTAACACTACATGCACAACATCAAATTTGGAGATGTGCTAGGTGTTAGCCATGGATTCACGCTTTATACTTTTCTTTTTGCTCGAGTATGGTTAGGACCTTAGTTGCATTAGTTCTATGTGTGGGGCAGCGATGTCTCATGAAGTGATGGTTATGTTTGTAGCTTTTAGCGTGCCTTGATGAGGCAACTGGGATCATTCTCATTTTTTGTATCACCTTTGATATTCATGATATGTGTGTGGTGGATTTTTATTATGATATATTAGATAACACAGTTGGCCGCATCATTCATTATGTCTCTAATTTATTTCTAGCATGTTCTTTGTGTTCTATTTTCGATTCTCTGAGTATTAGTGATGAAGTATGTGTTCTCGTATTTCTATGTGGTTATATTTGAGTTTCCTATCAATTGCATGATACAACATTATGTATTTTCTGTATGAGGCACTGCTTGTCCTATTATGCATTTTGTATAGATTAGGGCAGTAATTGGGAAAATAAGTTGCTTTCATCGAGGCATGCAAGGAACCTATATGGTTTATAGTCTTTCATGCAAAGAAATAGGATACATACGAAATATCACTTCGTTAAGAGAGTGCTTGAAAACAAGCATATCCAACTTGTCAAATATCGAATAGGTGACAACTCTACAAATCTTCTTACGTAGAACTTACCCTCCAAGCCATTTCTTTTGTATTTATATTTTCCTTGGTTGCTTACAGCTATCGTCTTTGTTTGGGGACTCGAAGGTCGTAAGATGTTATGGGCTTGGTGTCTTTGAGAACAATGAAACGAACAAGATAGGAGAAACAAAATGCACTTTGGGTTTATGATATTACATCGATACAAGATCACAACACCACATTCCTAGACATAGAAATAGACATGGACGAGAACAACATGATGCTCAATAATGCAACACAACTCCTCAACACAAAAACAAAGTTCTCACTACACATATTGGAGATGTCACACTACATGCACAACATCAAATTTGGAGATGTGCTAGGTGTTCGCCGTGGATTCACACTTTATACTTTTTTTTTTGGCCCTAGTATGGTTAGTACCTTAGTCACATTAGTTCTATGTGTGGGGCAGCCCTCAGATGTCTCATGAAGTTGTTGCCTCATGAAATTATGCTGATGTTTGTAGTTTTTAGCGTGCCTTGATGAGGCAATTGGGATCATTCTCATTTTTTGGATCATCTTTGATATTCATGATATGTGTATGGTGGATTTTTATTATGATATATTAGATCTCACAGTTGGCGCCATCATTCAATATGTCTCTACTTTATTTCTAGCATGTTTTCTGTGTTCTATTTTTTATTCTCTGAGTATTAGTGATGAAATATGTGTTCTCGTATTTCTATGTGGTTATATTTGAGTTTCCTATCAATTGCATGATACAACATTATGTATTTTTTGTATGAGGCACTGCCTATCCTATTATGCATTTTGTATAGATTAGGGCAGTAATTGGGAAAATAAGTTGCTTTCATCGAGGCATGCAAGGAACCTATATGGTTTATAGTCTTTCATGCAAAGAAATAGGATACATATGAAATATCACTTCGTTAAGAGAGTGCTTGAAAACAAGCATATTGAACTTGTCAAATATCATATAGGTGACAACCCTACAAATCTTCTTACGAAGAGCTGACCCTCCAAGCCATTTTGCACATTGTAGATTGTTGATGGACATTAGATAGTATCTTTGTTGGTTACCCTCCCCCTTAAGTTATTGTTGATGGACATTGTAGATTGTTGATGGCCATTTTGCATTGAGTGGGAGGTTATTGGGGTAAAAGGCATAGGATTATGGCTGAGTGGGCACCTCTTGTATATACACACACTATACATGTAATGGGATAAGCAGAAAGAGTTGTGTTCTTTTCAAAAATCTTTGGATGTGCTTTCTTCCCGTGAGGGTCTATAATATATTCTAGTAATTGAACTTCTTTTGTATTTATCTTCTCCTTGGTTGCTTACAACTATCGAGGAATTCTGTGAAGTATAGGAGAAATATTTTAAATCATAGCTACTCCCTTTGAGTACAAATGTCTCACTCTTCCACTCTTAATAACTAGCACAAACATGCTCAAATACACCCATTTAATGGTTGACCAAGCAATTTTGAGAATCTTTAAGCCAAAAGATGTATATTATGAACTTGGTTATATGAGGAGTAGGGCAAAATGGGAAAGTCCCAATGGTAAAGAGGCTAGTCACTAAACAACCACTAATAGTAGAAGACATTGTTAGAACTAAGTAGGGTAAAATATAATGCATTTACAATATTGTTTATGAAATGTGGATGGGATTTAAATCCTAGCTTTGATGTTGGTCCTTTTTTTAATTTTAGACAAGCATAGAATTGAGATCATAGTGTAACCTCGTTTGTTTAGTAGATGCCCTTTGATATTAGGATTAGCTCTATAATTTCAATCTTCAAAGAGATAGTCACAATTGTGAGCTATTTGGACTGGCTCTTTTACACCCTAGATGATACTTATCTATGCATGGACCATTCATCAATAGTTGGAGGTTTTTTGGTATTGCTCTTAAGAGAAGGACCATAGCGTTCACGTTCATGGTTCACAAAATACAAAGAAAAGTCTTGTACAGAGGTTTGAAAATCTAGAGTGTATTAGAAGTGGGAGATGTGATATTGAACATGGTTTTTTAATTTGCTTTAAATTTGAGATAAAAAGGGCATAAAAATAATGTGATACTTTTTGGAATACCTCTCTCTTTGTGTCTTAGTATGCCAACAACATGCCATTTGTATTGCTCTTTTTTTCAAGTATTTAAATATTTTTATTATTTAAAACTTATTTTCTTTAGCTCATGGTTTAATTGCTATATATATATATATATATATATATATATATATATAAATGAGTTTTCTTTTTTTGGTTAAATAATTTCAATTAGTTAATTAGTTTGTCTTTTTTTTGAAAATAGTTGTTGATATGTTATTAACTAGTTAATTACTTGGCTTAATTATAATTAAGTATTTAAAATACTTTACTTATTATATTATATAATAAGTAATAGCTTGCTTTAACATACATATGTATGTTTGTATGGGCATATGGGCCTATGTGTGTCATTAAACTAACTATTTGGTTAATTGTTTAATTTATTAGTTTTTAATTATTATTTTTTAGTAAGATAAAACATATTATTTACATTCGACATGTTGCTTGTATAGCATTTTCATGTTTTCTTTTTTGTTGTTACTTTGTGTTTACTAATAAGTCATAAGCAATACATATTTATAAAAATAAAGGTAAAACATAGAAATTACTAGATTTCACACTTTGATCAATCACATTTTTTATTTTCTATTTTATGTTTTGCAAGGCACTCTTCATCAACACAACACGTCAAGCTTCTCTACAACAACTTTCCAACCATATTAGATTAGCTCCAAAACTTGTAAGTATTGTTCATGTAATGTATAATTTAAACTTAGAGATGATATTTCATTTTTCTTAGATATGATTGAAGAAAATTTGTAGTTCTTTAAAACACGTGGTTGCATGTGTCAATCTAGTTTTAGTTAATTATGTTTTACTAGTTATTTTGTTTTCTAGTACTATTAATTATTGCAATTACTTATTTTAAAAAATAAAGATTCTCTATAGAGTATCTACATAGGTTTTCTTTCAAATCCCTTGTTATTCTAAATTATAATTAATTATTAATATTTTTAATAATATTTAATTTAATTGTACTCAAGTCATTAAAAAAAGCCTCACATACTTTAAATTCATGAAATCTATCTAATTAATATTAAGGCAAGACCGCATTCATCACAAGATGAATTTACAACTGCGGCTGCCCATGTGAACACTGCCTTCAACAAGCCCTTTTTTCCTTCCCGCCAAAACCAGAGAAACAAAGAGAGAGAGAGAGAGAGAGAGAGAGAGAGAGAGAGAGAGAAGAAGAAGAAGAAGAAGAAGAAGAAGAAGGATAGAGAGGACTCAGAGGAGAGAGAGAGCGAGCGCTGCAGATGGGGCAGGAGCCTCCTGTTCCTATGGAAGAAGATGCTCCTCTGCGTGAGTTTTCTATCTTAACTTCTCATTCATCTGCTTTAAATTTTACCGGGCTACTTGATAATCGAAGGGAGTCGAATCTCTGTCACAGATGAGGAGAATGGCGACAGGATGCAGTTGGACACAAAAGAGAGGCCTCCTCCATTCAGTGCCGATTACTTAAGGCTTTACTACAGTAGGTGCTCTGCTTCGAAATTTCTGTCAACAAGAAGTAGTGTAGTCGATCAGTTAAACTTGTCTCATTGGCTTTGTTTGATTGTTTTTGCTCGCAGGCAGGCTTTTCCCCTATTCTGATTTCTACAAATGGCTTTCTTATGGCCATGGTAAGCTTCTGTCAATTCCTTGAAAAAGCAAGTACTGCAGCTGAGCAAGGCTTATAATTAAGCAAACTGATTTTCTTAAACTAAAGCAAGGGATCGGATCTAATTCCCTTTAATGCAAATATCATAGGCTCTGTAATTTCCATGAGTTGTGCTTAGCATCAAAATCCAACCGATGCAAATGATTATTCGGACGAAGCATATCTCAGAGTTATTCTGATTTGTGGTTGTCAATACGGCATGGAAAATACTCATAAGGATGCTTCCCTATTCAATCAGATTCCAAGCACCCTGGATGTGATTCTAGTTTCATTGGGCGCAGAGAGTTCTCCTTCACGCTTGAGCATGACATCTACATCCGCTACCAGTCTTTTCATGACGTGTCTGAAATGGAAACATCAATTCGTGATAAGTGTCCACACAAGATTGACATTGGACCTGTGTATAATGTAGATGTAAGAAATCCAGCCATTTGCCCATTTATTTTCAGTTAAGTTAGATGCATACAGTAGCACACACACACCTTTGAGTTTTCGCTGTCTATGCATTGATTCATTCTTCAAGTATCATGTCCATCAATTCGTGATGCATCTGAAATGGAAGCATCCATATACAAAATGTGACTGCAAAAGACTTCGCAATAAACCTGCACCCAACTTTAGTTCTGCTTATAGCTACAGTGTATATGGTATAGTGATTTTCACCTGTTCCACTTGCTATGCTTCTTATGAAAAGTGTAGTGTATGCTTATCTTAATTTTTCCAGTCCTCTTTCCTCTCAGCCTGCCAAGAGGATGGCATATTCAAATACCAGCTCACAAAAAGTTTTTGCACCAGTTGAAAGGGAGCTTGTCTTTGATGTTGTAAGGCGTCTGCTCAACTAAGTTTCTCTATCTTGCATTTCCTTATAGTAGACAAAGGCTGCTGCTTGTGGACTGTCACTGATTTTCCTGCTCACCTTAATGTCTCACAGGACATGACAGACTATGATGATATAAGGTTCTGCTGTTCTGGGGCTGATATTTGTCTTCACTGCTGGCCACTCATGACTATTGCAATCAAAGTTGTTGATACAGCTCTCAGAGGTCAGTTTCGTACTTCTGCAAACATGCTATGTCTACCTTGTTTCACTGGTTGCTAGTTGCTCCACATGGCTACATTATATGCTTTGATCATTCAGAGGACTTTGGATTTGAGCACATTCTCTGGGTATACAGTGGACGACGAGGTGTGCATTGTTGGGTTTGTGATTCTCGAGCCCGAAGGTTTGTTTATCATTTGTGATGCACATCTTGATATTATCCCTTCTGTATTGTCACTTTGGTGAAGCTAATTGCTTTGCTTTGTTTGAGCAGGCTCACTAACGAGCAGAGGGCATCAATAGCAGACTATTTTCGGGTTTATAAGGTCAGTAGCATACATCTTGTTTTTGTTCTTTGAAATATATGTAAAGTCCTAAAGGTGCATACAAAACTTTTCTTTTTATATTGAGATGGATATTGAGCTCATTAACATAACATGTCTTGTGCCCTTAAGTCAAATTAGCCAACCAATGTGTGCTGATGTGAGCTAATGACCTTTTGGCATGCCACACTCTTCCATATAACTGCTTACTCACCTTGTTGCAAGTTTGGTAAAACGGTATGTCGTGATTGTATTGTAAATCGTCTCTTAGACAAAAGCTCAAATATCCATGAGGAATTTTCTTTTGTTCACTTTGTGTTAGTCTCTTTGAAAATCCTCTACTTCGATGCTCCTAGATTAGGTTGTTGGAAACTTGGATTGCAATTGAGCAAAATAAAACTCAAGTAGATGGTCTTGATGATGATGATGATAGTGATATTTCACTCTAGAACTTCCTCTTTTTTTATATGCTTCTATGATCTTTCCACGTATGATGTGACTTATAAGTTATAGTGCATGTTGGGCATGCAACTGTTGTCAAGGCCTAGCTTATGTCAATTTCAGCTTGTAACCTCATGTATCCATTTTAAACACATGTTCTATCATTTGTAGTTTTAAAAAAGTCAAGTTTTTTTTTTTTTTTTTTTGTTTTGGATTCTAATATCATATCATACCTTGTAAGATCTTATGGTATTCTTCATTTTCTTATTGGTTATCAACATTAGGAGGCTTAGAAGAACCCACATTTTGGTCAAAACCAACTTTATCAGCTTGTTGTCTTTGTTGTGTGCCTTGTCCAAGATGAGGCAGTGCATTTTTCCAATTAGTGAGTTTTTAGATTGAGAGGTCTCATCATTGCTTAACCTATCTCACTGTATGAAGACATTTTTGTTGCAATGCTTAGTGGATTACAATTTCAGTACTAAATCAATGCTTCTAACTTCTAAACAAGTGCTACCGGTCCACCAATTCAAGGGAGTTGATGGGATCTTAAAAATCGAATCATGAAACTAGCCTTCTTCTCGGAGAGGGTGGTAAATAACCCAATTAGACACTAGTTACAGCAATAATAAAGTTCACATAAATTGAAGCACAAATTTTATCAATTAGTCTTTGACAATGGACACTTATTTGGTTTCAAAACTAGCATCCTGTGCGGTATTATTTTAACTTGTATTGCAATTTGATGAAGTACATTGAATTTGATCCAAACTTCTTTGGTTTCCAATGTCTCTTTTTGTCATAAATGACCAACAAGCCTTCTTATTAGTTTGCCTCTTGATTCACCTAAGGATTGATCTTCAATTAACCCTTGGTTGGTCAAATCTAACTCCAAATCCAATGGACCAATTGGGATGGTTGACTTTTTAAAATCTTTGGCAATTTCTTGAATTTTAGTTGTTGATTTCATGTTTTAAGCCTTCAATTTCTTGGCATGAGATTTGAGGTGGTTGCTAAATCCTAATTTTTATTGCAAATTAGGATTAACATTAGGAATGCTTTGCTGTCCACCTTTTATGGTTGAGTTTTGTTGTAAAGAGTTGAGAAAGGTTGAGGAAAGACTAGAAGAGAGAGAAAGTTGAGGAGAAATTTTTAATTTTTATTGTGAGGAAGTGCTTAAGTTTACTATTGTCCTATTGGAAACGATTGAATGATTGCAATCCACTATCGACAGGAGTTCCACATGCAGTTGCTTGCTCTCTGGACCCCTAAGTTGCTTTCGCTTGCATGCATGTAGACAGCTTATAGGGGTTGTTGCTTGCCTCCAATGGCCTTTTGATTAGTTGGTCGTAGCTTCTTGATAGTCTCCAATGGTTGGGTTGATCACCAATGGCTAGAAAATGCAGGAGCAGCTCTCTTTCTTTTCCAATCCTCATAATGCTAGAATGAGGCTTAGGTAGCTTCCAATAGCCTTTTTCTTACTTGCATGGGTAAGTTTTGCTAAGTAGCAACCTTTTAATTAGATTTTCAGTAATTTCATTGATTTTTAAAATGAATAAATTTTAAAAGTTAATATCAACCTTTGTTTTCAATAAATTTAATGTGTTTTTTAACAAGTAAATTGGCTAGGCCATTTTGGCTCCCAAGCGGTCATGCGTAATTGACCCTCGAACTAGCAATAGTTGATTTATTAGTGCCTAGTTTCTAGTGTCACTATTGATACTTATTGGTCAATTTAATACTCTAGGCCAAAATTGACACTAGGAACAACCTAGTCCTTGTCCATTATAACCTATTACAACTTTTGCCTTTGATGCCCATTGATATCTTGAGGTCCTTGGCTTGTCATTGTGATTGACTTGCACAACACGTGTTTTTATCATTTGCATATTCGATCAATAAATAATGAAATGAAATGCTAACCAAAGCATTAAAAGTTCACATTCTTGTGAAATCATGCATGGTGCAAGGCCCATACAATCTTGATGTTTGCGCAAAAGTTTGGGTGTGCTCGCAAAGGAGATGTCCTATGAATTGTACTTGAAGTGATGCCCTACAAACTATACTTTCTCTTCAACATCCTCTCAAGCTACACCATGGCGAGCTCGTATGTCAAAACATCAAGCATTAGTCCTCTTGCTTTGGACATCTATGCCCCATTAAGCAAATTGGGCTGTCCAATTTTGGCCTCCTTAGCTCCAATTATGGTTGAATTGCGAATTGAGACCTTGATTAGATACAAAGGGGAGCGACCTCCTTAAGATTCTACATTTTGCATTTGAACCAAATGGATGCAAACATGTGATGAAGGTAATGAGATCTTTGTCATAGTCACAACAGCTTGGTTCATCAAACAACATAGCCAATTTGTTTAGCGTTGGAACTCTACTCAACCTTTGCTGAATTTTAAACATTTGAAAAAGAAAAAGATGATGAATTATTTCAAACATTTGAAAAGAAAAAGGCGATGAACTTGACTCTCCATAGTAAATATTTGATTTTGGGCACAGATTTCCTTGAACGCGGAAGACATGATACTACTTTCAGTCCTAAAGGTTGAGTCTTGAACATGGCAAGCTATCTTTTGACACGTATGTGAAGAAATACCCTTGCACAGAAACACAAATAACACCGTATGACATAGCACAAACTAATAGAAGAAACAACTAGGGTTAGGGTAACTTAGAGATAATTAACACAGAGAATGAATGAAGTGATATGACTACTGAATATACAATGCTCATGCAGCAAACACAAGTAACTTGAGGGAAGCATGCCTGCTGAGAACCCAAATGATTTGCAAAGTAATCTCGGCACATACGTACAATGGGTTGGAGGTTCCCTTTCCATTCCCCTCTAGGTTATAGGCTCGTGTCAAGGCTGACTTAATGGCAAGCCTAGGGAAAAACTCCCTTACTTTACTAGCATCTAGCTCACCTCTGATAGCAATCACTTTGCCTACACACCTATAACCCTTCAAGAAGGAACTTACATACAATACTAGTGGTCTTTATCCTCAATGCTTTGCCTTCCACAACAAGGTAGCCTTTGAGTGTTGAAGAACAATAAATGCAGCCTATGTGTGGTTGGACTTGATGTAGATGGCAATCTAGAGAGAGAGTGTGCTATAAACGTAGGTTGAGGAGAGAAAATCTGCAAACGCAAGTTGAGATGAGAGACAAAAAATGTAGGTGAGGATAGAGAGAACAGCAAATGCAGGTTGTAGAAGAGAAAACAATAGTGATGGGTTAAGGAGATGATGGCGACAGTTGGAGGAGAGAGAGAATTTGCAGGGCGGTAGTTGGGGCTTGCAAATGCAGTAGTATGTTGATGTGGCAAACTGTATGATAGTTGGATGATGGATAGTATCAGTCGCTTGGCTGGAAACAGCAGAAAATTGATGACAGAGAATTGGAAATAGGCGCCAAGTGGGTGAAGACTGCAATGGACAGCTTGGATTGCGATTTCCTCTACAAACGGGGTGTGGGGAGCAAGCTGAAAACACCTGAAACCTGCAAAAACGAGATTGGAGCTGAATGGAGAGTAGCATATCTATTTATAGAAAGTTTGGGCCCTCCTAGGTGGGTTTGTGCTTATGGGATACAAATACTCTCTAGAAACACATTTCTTTTTAAATAAACAAGGTTTCTTCCTTAATTTAGCATGTTTTGGGGCTGTTTAAGTGAAGCTAATGCATTTTTAGCTCAACAACAAATGTCCCTTTGCCATGCAATACTATGTGTATATGTTGGTAACCTCAGCCTCCAAACAAAGTATGCAAAGACATATGCATAGGTAATCAAGTACTTGTGATGACCAGCTCCCACCTTAGCGAATACTCTATATGTATGCCATTTAAAAAACCAAGTATCCTGCAACTTCATGAAGCCTTAGCATACCCAATGTAGTCAAGCACCGTCCATAATGTAGCAACCAATAACCAGCAACTGCAGCACCACCAAATTTGATTCAAAGTAAAAAGTTCGCAACTATCAAACAGCTAAAGCACACTTTAGTCAGCTCCCATCTGTCTATACTGCTGCCTGCATTTTGGTTTTTTGACTGACCCTTAATGCTCCAAAGACAATGAAAAAGAGCAGCCAGGAGTTGTGGAATCAGCACTTGTATGGTTGCTCAAAGCCTCCTTTTGTAGTAATGAGCTAGTGCAAGCTGTGAATTTAGAAATTTAACTTGTGAGAATGAAAAACAGTGTCAATTTGCATTGAAGCTGCAGCAGGGATCACCTTGACTGGCCCTCCACCTTAATGTAGCTCCAAAAGACATCAAAACAGATGGGCAGATGAATGGCAATTTAAGAGTGAAATCAAGGCTTCAAACATTGCTGCTGTGGAAAAAAACCTGCGACTTAGCTCTTGGGAAGATTGCCAAGTTGATATAATGTTGCTACGAGGCTTATCCTTCAGACTATTTCACTGTCCTCCTTGATCTGGGAAGGGGTCAAGTTTCCAAATCCCCTCATTTGATATAATGTTGCTACGAGGCTTATCCTTCAGACTAAGTCAGATGACTCCCCAGGGATAACAAATGAGGGGATGGTACTCTGGTATCATATGGATTGTCACTCTAAACCGTACACTCCAGATCCCATAGTTGTGTTCGCATCCCCTTTATAGACTGGAGTGTATCTCTGATCTGGTACAAGAAGATGGCTCTGCTTGCAGTTGATTGCTTCCGTTTAAAATGTTATTTGTATGCTATTGAGCTGCTGACCTTCCTGTATTTTCTTAGAAGAAGAATTTACTATATAGTTCTCCACTTCTAGTAGTACATTTATGTTTGTAAATGTGTTTTTGCATATGTAGGTGTCTGCGAATCCTGATAGGTCTAAGCATGAGGTGCCATTGCAATTTCATGTTGTCATAGCAGTGTTTCTGTGTTCAGACAGTCATACATTAGGCACTTGTCTGTGATGCAGACTATGAAGTCAGCCCATTTTCCTGCCTTTTTGGCTTATGCAGCATCTATGCTCTCTTCACACGCAAGTTTAACTTTCTTATTTTCAAAGCAAAAGCAAATGTTGTTCTCTTGTTTTTGGTCATCATTGAGACATCTGCAGAGTTTGGGAACACCATGCATATATATTGCATGAATGGCTGTATGGGTGAAGGGTGGTTCTTTTAGTAACTGTGCTCTCAACTGGAACTTGGGCAGTTTGCAGAGACTTTATACATTGTTGATTAATTTCTGAAGGGCTTTCAAAGACTGGCTGCTGTAATACTCAGATGATCAGTAGTAGTTTGGGCTTGGTAGTAAGAACAAGTGGCAATCGTCATCGTTGTACTTACATCAATAGCTCAACTTTACTATTGGTGCTATAACTTTGCTTAAAGCAAATCATCAACTAGTCTCATATTCACTATCTTCTGGCTTACATAATACATTCTATATTATGTGCATATTTTGCATAACAATTGAAGTCAGCAGTGTAACTATGCTATACTTTTTTGATAGGGAAATGAGAATAACTCCAAAAAGGTCTCACTAGGGGGAGCTGCACTTCACCCCTTCTTATCGTAAGCACCATCCCTTTTGCGTTTACTAAAAAGCTAAAAAGCACTCTTCTAGTTTCTGTTACTGCCAAAACCTGTTATTGTTTTTACTCTCCTATATTTTCTCCAGGAGAGCTTATGTTGATGTGCTAAGGCCCTATTTTGAGGAGCATATACTCCCAAATCAGAACCTTATGCAGTTTGAAGAAAGATACCAAAGATTACTGGAAATGATACCAGATGAAGGTACTGTACTTTTACTGTTTCTTTTGGATTGTTGCTTTCCTAGTATTGCACTGCAGGCTTTGCTTTTGTCACGTACATTCTATCACTACTTAGAAGTAATAGCTGAGAAGATCAGCTTGTTTCTCAATAACAGAATGAGTTCAAGTAAACATGTGCTGTGTATGTGCTAGGAATTGTTGCACAAGCTCGTGATCGCTTCCAAAGTAGCAACAAAAGATCTTCTGGGAACAACGTTAATATCATGCGGTGGAATCAGCTTAAACAGCTTCTTGAGTCTGGCAAACACAAGGTATCTGCTTACCTGGTTTGAGAGGCAAATTCTCCATGCTTAACATTTATTCTCTTGAACAGAAAGTTTGTGATTGTTTGGACAGTTTTTGTGATGGCCTTATATAACTTTCTATTTGCATGAAGGGTTCAAATGTACGAAGGTCTATGGAGGAAATCATATTTGCATACACCTACCCTCGACTGGATCTGGAGGTCATTTGCATTACTTGATGGGCATAATGTCTGTGTTTTGCATGTGAATAAAGTCCAATAAAGTTTCTGAATCCATGCTTCAGGTTTCTAAGCATATGAACCACTTGCTGAAGGCACCGTTCTGCGTACATCCGAAAACAGGTACTCTAAGGCCAGTCACTTTGTGCACATTCAAAGTTAAATGGCTTCTGTTTTGGAGGGTTATGGATACAAATAACAACTTAGATCAACTACAGGGCGTGTCTGTGTGCCTATCAATCCAGAGTACTGTGATGATTTTGACCCCACAATGGTACCTACAGTTGCAGATGTAAGGGTCTTTCCTCTGCTGTATTGTAATGTTCACTCTTTTGTTGTTACATTCTCGTTTTCTCGACTACCACTGGCCACAGCATGTAATGGGTTGCACGTGAACCTCTGCACATCACATGCACCTTGCTTTTTGGGTTATTACAGGAGGCTATTGCTAGTCTCAGCATTTGACTTCTCTTTTGGGTAACACGAGTTTACATGTAGATATTATATATAGAGGGTAGCATATCAAGCTCAACTTCAGGAGCATTGGTTAGGACCTTACCTCTGAGTAGGGTTTCTGGCTGTAACGGGAGGTGACTTAGACCTGACCTTAATACCACCTAGATAATCTTTAAGGTGACCCTGCCCAGGTTTTCAACACCATCTTGACACGTCTCCCTATGAGAGCGAACAATCGAACTGCAAGCAACAAAACACAAGCACAAAACACAAAGCAAATGAACGGTGAACAAAGAAAACAACGAACTCAGAGAGTCATGAGTGGGCAATGGAATCAATAACAAAGAGCATGAGAACAAGGACAACACTGCCAGGGTATACAGCCCTCAGATGACCAGCCACAATAGGCAGGTTGGCCAGCATTAGGTCAGCCAGTTGAATGCAGCCGCCAGCATGTTAATATGCTGCCCAGGATGCTGGAGTGCTGCCCACCCTACATAGGCTAACATCCAAGCCCATTTTTAGAGGTGCCTTGCCTAGGCTTCCTAAACCACCTAGACATCTCTTATTTGTAGAGATGGACTGGTCTGGACCTTCCTGTATATGCTTTGCTATCTGATAGTAAAACTATGGAACATCTCAACTTTTACAAGGAATCATGCTGTTTGAGCTACTTGATGAAATAAATTTAAAACATTGTTTTGATCAAGGAATCATGCTATTTAGGCTGCCCTTTTTGGATTGACTTTTCCAGCACCCTTACCTAGCATGTTTTGTAGCAAGACTGGGTGAACTCTGACTATTACTTAAGCAACAGTACTCATCTTCTGACTGTTGGGAATATGCAATCAGTGAATATTGTAAGGCTCTGAACCAAGAGTAAAGGGTGAACTAAGAGACTACCCGAAAAGCCACAATGCTCTGCATCTTTATCTACAGGGAACTGTCTGCACGTGCAGTTTTTTGGGCTGCTTGGTAAATTCACTATCCATAAGTTCTCATTGGGAATGCATTTATAACTGGCAATCTATCCTATGGACTTCAACTCATGCCATGCATTATTGGGTAAATGTTGTGTCAAGAAGTGGATGTACATGGTCTGTCATGTCATAGATGTGATTTATGGACAGAGGGTGAAAGCCAAGGCGATTTAACCGTGATTTCCATTCAATCAAATGTAGTTTGGATGAAACAGAAGGCATTAACTTAGTGAGAATCCATCTCTGGTAGCTGGTGATGTTTCAAGTTTTTGTGGTTGTGGCAACATTGAGATCTTGCGGGGCCTAAAAATGTAGTTTGGATGAAACAGAAGGCATTAACTTAGCGAGAATCCAGAATCCATCTCTGGTAGCTGGTGATGTTTTAAGTTTTGTGGTTGTGGCAACATTGAGATCTTGTGGGGCCTCTTCTTTGTCAAAACTGTCCTGAATGAGGTCAATAAGTTGTGCCTTCAGCTAAACTTCTGCTCTTTTGCCTCGTACCTGCTGCTTGTAAAGTTTTAAGTGTAATCTGTTCCACAGTGTACCTCAATAAAGAGAAAGAAGCTCTGTATACAAACACAGTGAATGATGCTTTAAACTAGTGCAAGTGCCAGCTTTCGACCAGTCATTGGATTAATCATGCTGATTCACATGTATAATGCAGCTTGTGGAAGAGTTGAATAGAGGGGACGTTGTGGTACAGGACTCTAAGCTCAGTTCCAAGGACAGAGGTATTGTTTTTTTTAAAGGCATGAGTTATTTTATTCAATGATGGCTTGTAAGAAATTAAGTTGCGTGTTCTTTCTTTTTGTGTTCAGATCTGTCAAAAACTTCCATGCTGAAATATATTGAGCAGTTTCGGTCTAGTTTTCTCAACCCTCTCCTCAAGTCATGCAAGGTATGGTTTGTCACCGCACCATCTTCATTTTTTTCATCCATGGGTTTATCTTGCCAAGCTGTGAGAATTTCTGTTTGTTTGGTTGGCAGGTTGAATTGGAAAGGGAGTATAATGAGAAACTACAAAAGTCACCCACCTTGGATTGGTGATGAATTACAACACATTACAATAGTGAATGATCCATTGGTTATTTCATGGAGAATGTATGAATCCCTCAAATTGTGTACCATATCGATAGAGATTGCAAAATTTCTGCACTGTTTGTTTTATTTGAGGTGAGATGGGATGTTATCACCAATTTTCTTTGAACTGTAGACATCCTTGTGGCTGCTCACCGCAGTCCCTTGGCCTTAGAAGGCTTTGTATAGTTATACAAAATGCTAAAAGAATAGTTATGCAAGGCAAAAGATGTCTCTTAGGCTTGCCCTCAAGACAAGGAAGCAAGGAAATTGAGAATAGTTGCCGTATATAGGTTATGACAAGCGAGGAAAAGAATTCTGCAGGGCGTTGCAAGGGCATGCATTGATGGTGGACACTATCAAGGGTAGGAGGGTAGTGGGGTGTGAGTGCTTGGGCAACCTGACATCTGTCCTCCGCAGCACCATTGTTAAGGAGCAAGTATCTTTCTTGCCCCTTGGTACCGCGAGGTTCACGAAGGAGCCTCCCAACTCGCACGGAGGACATAGGACCCGACTTCCTTGGCTCGTCGTGACTCAAGATGGTTTCGTGACACGGCGTGCCCGTAGGGCGTCGCATTGTGCTAGATGAGCCCGGCATGATGAGTTGTGGCAAGGTGAGACATGCAAGGTGCCAACTGACCATGCTATGTGAGAAGCCTTGTCTGGGTCATGTGCCAAGAGCGAGCTGCGACGCAAAGTGGATATCTAGTCCTAAGGGGATCGTGATGGGACACTTGGTATTAGAGCCAACACTACCTGATTGTGGTCATCAAGGGTAGAGCCTAGTGTGATGGGGGTTGGAGTAGTGACAATACTGACCTGGGTGCGGTGACTAGCGTGTCCCACTGGCAACATACAACTATGCCTCTTCCATGAAGTTGCCTCTCATTGGCGATAGAGAGCCAGTACGTTGTGAGTCCTATGGCTAGCGTGTCCCACTGGTGACAGATAACTATGCCTCTTCCGAAGTTGCCTCCCGCTGGCGACAGAGAGCTATTATGTCGTGTTAAGGCAGGTGCGTCCCATGAACGACTATAGCTATGCCTCTTCCATGGAAGTTGCCTCCAGCTGACGACAGAGCTAGTACACCGTGAGCTCTATTGGCCGGCGTGTACCACTAGCGACAGTTAGCTATGCCTCTTCGTTGGAGTTGCCTCCCGTCGAAGATAGAGAATCGGTGCACCTTGTCTTTGTGCGACCAAGTCCAATGGAGCTGGGTGGATCGAGTGAAGAGCGAGTCCACCATGGAGCATTTCGTCTCAAAGCCAAGTTACCTTCTGTGCTAAAACGGGTTGAGGTCTGCAGGCCATTGGTGAAATGTTTCTGAGTGTTTATGCAATGGGGTAGGCCTGAGACCCCTAGCAAGCCGTTTTATACAGGTCCATGGGGTGTGTAGTGGAGTCGCTCAAAAGAGAAGGGGGCTGAAGACCCCCCAAGTGAGGATGAGATGGGGCCATTAGGGCTAACTTTTTTTAAAGGGGCTAAAGAAGTGCCCCTTCTCCCTTGTGCCTTTGCCTCTTATAGCCTTCTAGTGGGGGTTCTTTACAAGGTTGGCACCTAAGATAAAACATATAGCACATGAATATCTTAGAATATAGCTAAAATTTCTAAGCATAATAGATTTCTCAATAAGAATGGCTTCATCTCTATTTGGAGATTAGTGAAAAAAGCCAAAAAAAGCAAATAATTTTTTACAATCATATAATGAAATGATGGGCTCATCAAAGCATTTGAAATGATAAATCTTCAAAATGTCAAGGCACTCTTAGCCCTTGTTCCACCCATACCAAGCTAGAAAACTATCATCATAGAACAATACCTCTATGTCAATGGAAAAGTTAGTTAATACAATCAATAATTTGAACTTTTCATTATAATGCCCATATAATAGTCCTCTCTAAGTGCCACAAGTTTCGAAAGACCATCAAGCAAAAAGAATGAAGGTTAACCAAAGCAACTGAAAAGCCTCTAGGATGATTGTTCTCATCTTCCATAAGATTGGTCTCTTTAAATTTTGCCCCTCCTCTTTTGCACTTCGTGCCAAGAAGCAAGCATCTTTCTTGTCCCTTGGTATTGCGAGGTTCACAAAGAAGCCAAGGCAACCATGCCTTATGTCCATCATGTGAGTTGAGGCCCCTTGGAGGTGAATCGTCATGACTCAAGATGGTTTCGTGATGCAGCGTGCTTGTAGGGCATTGCGTTGTGCTAGTGACCATGCTATGTTAGAAGCCTCGTTCGAGTCGTGTGCCAAGAGGAAGCTATGACACGGGGTTTTTCAAATATTTGTAGTTTGTGAAAATATTTGTACTTTTTCAAATAACTAAGTCTTTTACTAGGATCCATGTAAAAGAATCACCTTTTATTCAAGTTATCTTTATTTAACTTTTTGAATATTGTTGCATTGGCTCAAACCACCAAGTTTTCTTTAGATAATTGATAGTAACTTTTCCAATTTTGATAGGTTTTACTCATTTACTTAATAATGGAGCCTTGAGAGAAAAAACTTAGGAAATATATTGTCTTATCATTGTGTCTTTCAAAGATCCAGACATTGGGGAGGAGACAATTATTTTGATGTAGAAGTCTCATAGGGCCTTGATATTGACCAAGAGTGTGTTGAAAGCATATAAGCCTTTAAGAAAAAGGATATTAGGGAAGAGCTTATTGCTAATGGAGAGGAATCTCTAATTGAAAAAATATTTTCTCATTTTGAAAGTTGGACATGCTCATTGTTTTGATGAGGCAAGGAGAGTTTTTAGTGCACCGTTTAACACAAAGATGGAGATTTTATTAAACATGTATTACTTTGAAGAGGATTTTCACAACTTCAAGGAAAGGGTTAAGATTGAGAAAGTGGTCATAGGGTTTATGAAGTTTATCCACCATTTGAGAGAAGGAAAATTATAACTTAAAAGGAGGTTTCTTTTAGATTTGTGTGTATCTTAGTACACCAAGAAGAGAATTGAAAATATTGAAAAAGAATATATGGTTATTAAACATATATAGCATGTGAGGGGGAGAAGGCAATGTCAAGGGAAATAGACATTGCAAAATTTAAAGAGACCAATCTTATGGAAGATGAGGGCAATCATCCTAGAGGCTTTTGAGTTGCTTTGGTTAACCTTCATTCTTTTTGCTTGATGGTCTTTAGAAACTTGTGGCGCTTAGAGAGGACTATTGTATGGGTATTATAATGAAAAGTTCAAATTATTGATTACATTAACTAACTTTTCCATTGACATAGAGGTGTTGTTCTATGATGATAGTTTTCTAGCTTGGTATGGGTGGAACAAGGGCTAAGAGTGTGTTGACATTTTGAAGATTTATCATTTCAAATACTTTGATGAGTCCATCATTTCACTATATGATTGTAAAAATTTATTTGCATTTTTTTTGCCTTTTTTCACTAATCTCCAAATAGAGATGAGGCCATTCTTATTGAGAAATCTATTATGCTTAGAAATTTTAGCTATATTCTAAGATATTCATGTGCTATATGTTTTATCTTAGGTGCCAACCTTGTAAAGAACCCCCATTAGAAGGTTATAAGAGGCAAAGAATCCCGTATACAACAAAGGACACACTATCTTGCTAGAAGTAAAAAGAGAAAAGAGGCCAATAAAAGGAGCAAAAAGAGAAGGGCTTTTGATTGATATCTTCATAAGGTAGTGTTATAAAAATCACATGCAACATACAAATTCTCATCATACTAGTGGGGAACTCCATATTTAGTTACATTAGATTCATCTTTATTTTCTTCAATTTCTTGTGGAATGTTTTGCTTAGTCTATTACATTGAAGTTGTTTCTTGGAGAAAGCGTTGAGCATATCATATAGTGATTTTGCTTTTGCTAATCTATCATGGTATTTTGAAGTTCTAAAATAAAATATCCTTAGGAGTGTGACTTCTCCATACCCTTGGTCTTTCATACTAATAATGATGCATACAATAAAATATGTGCCATACTTTAACAAAATGTTTTGCACAAGAAAGAAAACTTGTCATGACTAAAGACAAATTTAAAGCCTATGATCTCAAGCTAAAAGGTAAGAAACTTTCCTCCCTCTCCATATGAAATATGGTTCTTCCACCACTATGTGATATGACTCTCTTTGTTGGAGCTTCATCCATGCCTTTAGGCAAGAAGATAAATGCTTGCAATATTCTAGTATAACTCAATATTCTTTAATTGTATTATAAACACAAATAGAAAAAGAAAAAATAGGATTTAAATGTAAACAAAAGCTTCTTTTAAACAATATTTACTACATTCAAAAATAAAGAATACTCTTGATAATCCAAATAGTAACTTCAAGTATCCCCTTTACTAAGACATTTACACTCAACAATATGAGAGAGAGAGAGAGAGAGAGAGAGAGAGAGAGAGAGAGAGAGAGAGAGAGAGAGAGAGAGAGAGAGAGGCTTACAATGATCAAATGCAAGTTTATTAGTACTTGTACAACAACTACAAATGTTAATACAAAGAAAAAGAATATTGTGTGTTCTTGGCACTCCAAGAAATCCCCCAAAGGTTCTTGCTTGTAGCATGTACGAGCACTCATTGCAATCCTAGTAGTACCTTAAGCTTCTTTAATGGTGCATACAAAGCCATAAAGGGAGAAAAAAAGGGTGAGAAAATAAAGAAGACTAAGAAGAAAACAAAAAATAAACAGAAACAAGAGGAAATGTAAAAAGAATAAGAATAATACTATTAAGAAAGTTAAATATTAAAAAAATTGAAAAAGCTTACATTTTGGTATTCTAGTTAGATTTTCTAAGAATGGGATAGTTAAGATGAAAGGAAAGGTAAGACAGAAGAGAGAGTGCCACCATTATTTAATGCTAAGATGGCCCTAAAGTTTGAGGAAAATAAGCAATTAATGAGGTGGAAAATTTTCCCTAGTTTTATTTGGCTAACATAAGATCAAGAAATTAATAAAAAATTTACATGGTCCATTTGGCCTCACTTTCCATCCTAATGTCACCATTGAACATTGTTATATGGGTGTTGAGGTTTGAGCTTGCCACTGAGACAAAAAGGTGTAAACAATTGATAGTCATATTGATAGTATCTAAATCTAATATAATATTAGTAGTGGACTAAACTTGCTTGAGAACATTGATGTAGTGAGATTTA
This sequence comes from Lygodium microphyllum, assembly GCF_053477565.2. Lineage (NCBI taxonomy): Eukaryota > Viridiplantae > Streptophyta > Polypodiopsida > Schizaeales > Lygodiaceae > Lygodium > Lygodium microphyllum. Next base: position 23,228,659 of record NC_141149.1, read on the forward strand.
ATGGGTCCATTATCAAGTTGACATGCTCATTCGAGGCATCATCTCACAATACATAATAAGAAGCAAAAATGACTTTCATAAGTTACCTTATTAGTACCATGCTTGAGATTACCAATACCTCATTAATAACATGCTTGAGAGTAATGAATCAAGCAAGCGATTTTAGCACAAAAGCACAAAGCCCATAAAAAATGACAAAGAAGCTCTTTGAACATTACCATACCATTATTGAGGTTAACAATGAATGTATTTTCTTTTCAACAACTTGGCATGATGACTCAAGCCAATGCTAAAGTTGTCTTAAGGCATTTCTTTCAATGTAGCCCTTTGACCAGTAGAAGAGATTGTAATGCTTGATGCAGCAACCTCAAGTTGAAGACCCTTGTTTCAATGGGTGTGACCCTCTTAAGCACTAGGCTGGAAGGCCTCACATAGTTCGAGTTATTTATTCTTGTTAGCTCTTAAAGGTTTGAAAATCCTTGTATATGACTCTCTAATGCAAGCAACAGTGGGTGTGATACATGTAGTGCTCTCTCGCTGTTTGAAATCACACATCTTGATCATGATTGAATGAAAGCTAACCACAAAGTTCTAATTTGGACTACAAGACCAAGGAAAAGTTGAGCCACCTATTGAACAGGCTGATGAAGGTTAAGAAGGGGAAGACTAGTGCACTTGAATGCTTGCAATAAGCAAACACACACATTCTATCTTAATGAGTCGGAATTGAAAGAGAAAGTTGAAGCTACAACTAACTTTAATAACTGCATGACATCTTTCTATTTGGCTTTGGGAGGCTCGTCATTGTGAAGTAGGGTTTTATTTGATGTCTCACTCAATGGACGTATTCTCATGTATGGGATCACCAAGCATCGTCGAATAACTTTGATATTTCATCCCTTGGGCGTGTGAGAGAGGTTTAGGGAGGGGGAGTTTGATAAAACCCTATCTTTGACCTCTCGTCTTGTCTACTAGCCATCGAAGTCCCCGCCGTCGCCACCATGTTCAGACCTGCTGCCATCACCGCCACCACCACACGTCGACTCCATTCCAACACCGAGATCCGTTTGACCTCCTTCACTTGGCATGCGATCACATCTCGAGAGGGTCTTCGAAAACAATTAGGAATAGATCATTCGATTACAATCTTTTTGGGATTCTTATGAAGATTAGAATACCAATGATTAAGAGGTAAACCTATTTCATGAGTAAATCATATTACATGATAGTATGCCACTAGAGTAATAGGACCCAAATGCCATTCCCCTAATTAGAGCCATTGAAAGAATAAGATGGATCTTATACTTAAGTTTCTAAAGAAACCTTGGTGAAATATCTTATTCAAGGAATAGCCTTAGAGGAGAGGAAAATGTATTTGAGCCTTTAAGAAGAAGTAAATCATGCATGGTTGAGGGTTTTTGATCCCCTAAGAGAGAGAAAATCATACATAGTTAAGTGTTGGAGTTTTCTTAAGGAAAAAAGAGAAAGATGTAGTGGGAGCTCACACTCAACCACCAAGACCCACAGACCGCTTATTGTTCAAGCGTTTCAAGTGAGCTCTAATGGCTATCTCTCACATAGTCGACGCGCTTATGATCCTATGGGTGTAGTGAGCTTACCTTGATGCCCGAATGAGTGGCCTTATTCCTTAAGCACTCTAGTAACTCCATGATCCTAGATGCAAGCTCAAGCATTATTTCTCAACCTCTATCCTCCCCATAGCCACATGCGAGACAAGAAAAGAGAAGATAAGGAAAGAGGAGAAGATGGAGATGGAGAGCTTTTTCTCTCTGGTTCCTCACCCTCACACACTCGCTCCCTCACACTCTCACATTCACTCTCTCAACACAAGCACACACAAGCAAGGAGAGAAGAAGAAGCTGCTTTAGCCACACACCAAAGAATGAGCTTCTCATTCACTTTTTGAGTTTATATACAAGCCCTAAATCCCTTGGGCACTTATCCCATTTTTTACATGATCGGGCATATTGCCAAGGTCCTCTTTTCCTATTCCTTTCTAGTTTCCTTATCCCTTCACCTATGTTCATTTAAATTTTACAATTTGTATAGGAGGGAGCCTGGCATTCTTTTACAAAATTTTGTTGACGCCTTTGTATTTTAAAATGCACCTTTATCTTTGACTTGATCTTTTTTTCTTTTGGCATTTTCTCTCTTATTCGTTTGTTGGGCTGTTTTTTTCCGTATTATTCTATATTTTGAATTTTCTTTTTCCGTCTCGCATCGGGGTTGTTAACATTACCCCGCTCCTAGTCAAGTGCCAGTCCCATGGCACTTACGAATCTTTGTTTATGAGGGCTCGACAATTTGAAGGGTGGTCATGTGAGTTGATGATGGGGCCTTATGGGGATTGGTCATGGGAGAGAAGCTTGTCAATTGATTGCTATTGAGATTTCTGCAATCACACCTACTTAGTCTCTTTGTATGGAGATGTGTGGGCTCATGGCTAGAATCCCATAAGCACAATAGGAGGAGTGCTATAATCTAGTTCCTATAAAGCATTGTACTTGCTCTCTTTTCTAATGCAATGTCATAATACTTTTGTCCTTCAGTAAAGTCTCTGTGTCATTGTCAGTCTATACACAAGATTGTGTTTATGAGTCCAAGCTTCCATCTTGGAACCTAATTCACTTGTGTAACAATCAGTCATGTCAGTATCTTCACGAACTCACTCTTTCTCTTCCAACCTCCATAGCTTCTACCTCAAGCTATATTCTAGATCCATGTTTTTACATGGTATCAGAGCCATGGTGAGCATGGCATATATCAGTTCAGATCAGTAAACCCCTCTTTTAGCTTCTCTCAAACTCAGCTCATCAACTCAAGTCGAACCAATGAGTTCATTTTCTTATTCTATCTTCACCAACCTTCCATGGTAGCCATAGCCAGGCAGTACCAGCTTGGAGCTCTTATATCTCCACATCCAAGTAGTATCTCCTCACACTTGCTTCTGAGAACTTGTTCCTCATATTAGGGCGTTTTTTCCTGTCACATATGACCTCGACATTAGGCTATATATGGCTCAATATTGTGAATTTTTGGCCTATTGCTCAGAATTGCGCCTGCCCTGTTCGTACTCATCTCATTCTCTATACATGCTACGATTCAGGGTGCCATCATAGGGCATTGATAACCCATGAAGTAAGCTTCATTTCTATAAAAAAAGTTTTGGAAATGATGCACTACGGCTCTGCGATTTGTGAAAAGCCAAGCTGCCCTGCAAACCCTAACTGTGACTGCCATAGCCAAGAACTCAAAGCTTCATCTTTTCATTATTTTCTCTCTCCTGACACTCAAACCAAGCCTCTGCCACTTTGATCCATTGAATCTGAAGTTGTCTAGCACTTTGTTCAGCATCAAATCAAGGAAGGGAGATTCTGAAGGTCTCAAGCTTGGAGCCACAAGCATTAGTATCTCTTGATACTATTCATCTAGTGTCTTTTGGCACTTATGCTTATCAAGTACACTGAAGATCAAGTCTTCTATTGTTGAAATTTGAGAAATTTAAAGCTGATTTGCAGTCGATCCCCTAACTCTAGCATGGACAAGGACTTTCCGATAGTTTGTTTCAAAGGGGTTGGGTTTCATACTTGGCAAACCCGCATCAAGCTCATTCTAATGAAGAAGGGTCTTTGGGCCATCACCAGTGGCAAAGAGAACAAGCCTCGTGATGTGGACCTTGTAGTCACTTGGTAAAATAATGATGATAAGGCTCAGGCCATTATCAAACTGGAGTTAGACGACAGCTATATCCACCATGTGGATAGTTGTGATACTTCACGTGATACATAAAAGAGACTTGACACTTTGTTTGGTGCATAATCTAAGTCATCAAAGTATGGCCTCTTGATTGAATTCTTCAGGCTTGAAATGAAGTCCAACACACCTCTTGCTACACATTTAAATTACATGGAAGGACTTCTAACCCAGCTTGCAGGAATAAATTTGAAAATGGATGACGATATTAGTATTGGTTTTCTGCTTAAAAGTTTGCCTTCTCAATATAATAATGTATCAATAACCTTAATAAATATGCAAAATCCTAAGCTTGTTGATATCCATGCATCACTACTAGAGGAGAAAAAGAAGCTGAAATCTAAAGAAGAACCAAGCACCTCTAGAGATGAACAAATGTTGGCAACAGGTACAAACGCAAGAAGGACCAACTATTCTGTGATTTTTGCGAAAGGACCGGATACACTAAAAAGTTCTGCCACGCTAGAAAGAGGTCCTAAAAGGCATATCTTGCTACAGTAAAAGAAGAAGAAGACCATGGAGCAAAGGAGGAGGAAGAAGAAGAAGAAGACCATTAGGATCAGAAGGATAAGCCTCACCAGTCCTTCTGTTCTCACTATTCTGATAGACTTTTTTAGCTTTGCACTGCCTAGCCCAAAATGCCTCTATCATATATTTGTAAACTTCTCATGTAGCCTTGTACTACAGCCTCTGTACACTTTGTGAGGCCCCTGTTGCAGCCTCTCATTGTCCACCATGTTTGTGGTATCCACAGTTAGCCTTTTTCTATGAAAGCGGTGTTTTTCCATGTTTATAGTGTGACCACACTTTGTAGGTGTTGCTCTCAGTAAAGTCTCTACACACTTTGTACTTCTGGTTGTGATTGAGGAGGGGTGTTGAGATTTCTGCAATCACACCTACTTATAGCCTCTTTGTATGGAGCAGTGTGGGCTTAGGACTAGAATCCCATAAGCATAGTAGGAGAAGCGCTACCATCCAGTTCCTATAAAACATTGTACTTGCTCTCTTTTCTAATGCACTGTCATAGTACTTTTGTCCTTTAGTAAAGTCTCTGTGTCATTGTTAGTCTATACACAAGATTGTGTTTATGAGTCCAAGCTTCCATCTTGGAACCTAATTCACTTGTGTATCTTCATGAACTCACTCTTTCTCTTCCAACCTCCATAGCTTCCGCCTCAAGGCATGCTCTAGATCCATGTTTTTACAATTGCAATGGTGGAGACTGAGGGTATGTTGAGTGAATGGCGGGGTCTCTGATGTCGCTGGTTGGGAGCATTCGAATACATCTAGAAAGAGAAGAAAAGTGCACTGCCTTAGGGGGTGTGTCTATCTTACCGTGTAGTGCATTGTGCTCGTGCTACTGGAACTGGGAGAGCTGGGTCAAAGCCAGGTGCTGTCCCACACTTGAGGACCCAGTTCATGCGGGAGGGAGGTGTAGTGGGTGCAACTTAGGGAGATAGGTCTAATCGTAGGCAAGGGGGGTAACCTCCCTAGGTATGTCCTACCCTTGGTGTGCCCTAAGCGTAAAGTGGGAAATCAAAATGGGCTAGTGGGTTAGGGACGGAGTCGACCGGCCGAAGCCAGTGGACGCACCTAGCTTGAGGACCCCTAGGTATAGTAACTGTGCACTCATGAGTTTCTTGCTTTTTCCTTGTGATTTTCTTCTCTATTCTCTTTTTCTTGTCCTTTATTTTTTATTTTTTATTTTTTATTTTTTCTCTTTTCTCTTTTCTCTTTCTTTTACCATCTTTTTTGTTCATTTTTTGTTCCTTTAAAAAAAAATTGTAACAAGGAGCTAATCTTTGTCATCGTGATCATGAGAGGGAGAAGTGGGGGATTTAAGGGACTTACTAAATTTTTTTTCCCCATGCATATATCCTTTTGGGCTCATTCAAACATTGAGGGGAGCTGTGGACAAAAATGGGTAGTTGCAGCTAAGTGAAGCAGTTGTCTCTCATGTCCTCTAAGAGGGCTATGCAAAAAGATGGTAAGAGCGTAATGCACATCATTAGCCTATCCATTGCACATCTATCTATGCCGGCATTAAGATAAAAAAATAGTAGCGGGAGGTGGTATTCTTGCGGAGTAGGGTCTTGCCTTAATAAAATGGTCAATAGAGGCATATAAATCATGCTCAGGATAGGTGAGCGCTTCTTCGGGCTTTGGCATTGATATTATAGATTTTTAGAAAGTCATATCGGCCATGGACATCTGGATTGAAGTCCACTCCTACCCTTCTAGGATATGGCAAGTAAGTGGGGTTATTCCTCTCGAAGGGTAGGGTGTTGCAAAATGATATCCAGGTGTCCATGTTGCCATCCCAGAATTGCCTTCTTTACCTTGGTTGGCACTCATAGCCCTTTACTGTTTTGGGCACCTCCATGACCTTGTTCTCCTAGTAGTCAGGAGCCTCTATTTCCCATAAGGCAGGATTCTTCTCTCTTTCGGCAACCCACCTGTCTCCTAGCATTCTTCCTACATTTTCCACCACCTTGGTTGATAGCACTCTGCTCAATGTAGTGGGGAATCAGAAATTAAAGTCGGAGGGTTCATGACTATTCTCCTTTTGCTTTCATACTCTGAGCTCTGCATTCTAGTCTAATGGGAAACAATTTTCTCTTGGAGGGATGAGTGCTTTTGGGGCCACTATTGGTTGACCTCTTAGCGTCCTCTGTGCTTGGTCCAACATGTTCGTTCTCCTCTTTTTGATCTTTGCTTTCCTTTCCGTAGTGGTGTCTACCTCTTGTTGTACTTCTGGCCATGGGGAGGGAGGTTGTGGGACCAATTTCTCGTCTTGTTGCCCCATTTCAAAGCTTGGTCCTACTTCTTCAGTTGGCCTTTGCATCTCCTCCCCTTGTGTTCTTGTGGCTCTTCTTCGTTGAGCCCTAGAGAGTCCACTTCTTAGACTGCCAAGCCTACCCTTAGCAAGTAGCTTCCTTGATCTTGTAGGCCTTGGCTTGTTCTTGCTACTTGTGGTTGGATGTGCAACCCGTGTCTTAGAGCCCTGTGGGCAAGATCTCCAGCTTCCTCCTTAGTGACTCAACAGCCTCCTCCTCTTTTGATTGTGTGGTGTCCAAGAGACTATTCAGGAAGGCACGCTATTGGGCTTCCAAGCTTATTTGTGCAGCCTCTACTCTGCTTTTTGCTAATACTTCCCTTTTACAAGGGCTAGTCGGCTCGCTAGGTCTCTTACTCTTCTTTCACTCTTGCCCACTCATTCATCTGCTCTTCTTTTCATCTCTTCGAAGCTTTCATTATGCCTTTGGGCTAAGGTCCTTATTCTTTGCTCTTGTTCCTCAATTTCTCTTTCTAGTTTCTTCTGCTCTTCTAGTTCTACAACCACCATCTTCTCCAAAATTTCCATGTTTTCCTGATATCTTTGGGCCCTCTATTCTTCTCCAGTTGCAAACTCCTCCATGGCATTCTAGACTCTTTTCATCTGTCCTTGTAGCCATTCTTGTTGCACGATCAGGAGCTTGTACTCCCTTTGAAGTCCCAATAGCTCTTGATTCTCGTCTTCAAGCCTCTTTTCCCAGCTTTCCTCTTGCTCCTCCTTGGCCCTGAGCTCCACCTTTAGCTTCTAACTCGACAACAACCATATTCTTTTCCTCCTTTGCTCTCTCCAGTTGTGAAAGGAGTTCTTTAAAATAATCATCATAATTCGTAGATGACGGCAGTGCTGTAGGGGTAGTCGTTGTGGATGCTTCTATCTTTTGTCTCTTGGGATCTTGTCTTGAGTTTGCATTGCAGCGCTGCCAGCCTCTTTGTTTCCGTCACTAGGGTTCCTCCACTTGCATCATGAGCTATCTCTTTATTGACTAGAAACTGCACATAGGCCATAAGGTTACTGGCATCTATTATAGTTGAAGTGCCTTGGGTGGGTGTAGAGATTGGGGTGGTAGGCACTAGGACAGGTGGAATAGGGTAAATCAAACCCTTGTCCTTGCCTTCTGTTAACTGGGGGTGGCATAATTTCTGGCACTTGGGAACTTGTCCTTGAGCCTTCTTCTTTTTGTGCGGGCTCGTGGTATCCCACTCCTCCTCTTTGGAGGGCTGCTCCACTGACATGCGGATGCCCTTGGCTATGTCCTCTTTTTCTATCCTTCTAAGATCCTCTGCCTCTTCATTTGCCTTTCTCTTTATCTCTTCTTCACCTTCTTGGATTCCCTTTGGACCTTGAGGTAGTTAGCTTTTTCTTTCTTCCTCCTCTCTTCTTTCTCCTTCCTTTGGGGGGTTTTCTTCTTGGACTTTTTGGCCCCTCTGTGGCTAGGACTGTGTTTCTTGTTCTTCTTTTTCGTCACTCACGGTACTCTCACTAGACTATTCTTGTTTTTGGTGGGGAGGTGACATGTCTAGTGTCTCATCAACTTCTTTGTCAACTTGTGCTTCCCCCAATGCCTCCTTGATGATGGCAGTCAAGACCCCACCAAATCCAATGGTTGAGGCCTTAGATGACGACCTCTTTCTTGCCTTGGTGGTCAAGGACTCTCCAGTTGTGGATCTTCCACCTATAGCCAGTGCTTTTGTTGAGGTCTCGATTGTCTTCTGTTAACCCCAACACGAAGAAAGCAAAAGGAAATGAAAAGACGCAGGGCAAAGACGGAAAAAAGGTAGTTCGACTGAAGAAAGAAGAGGAGAAAAGGCCAAAAGCTCAAGGGCAACCTTAAAAGTCCAAGTCAACTGCAATAGGGGAAAGGTGCATTTTAAAATACAAAGGCGCAGCCTAAAATCTTGTAAAAGAGTGCCACGTGGTGGAAAATCCGGAAAGTTAAAATAAAAGACAAAGACAAAGGCCAAGGAAAGAGGAATGGAAGACAAAGGTGCACAAGGAAAGCGCAAGACAAAACTCTTGTAAAAGAGCGCAAGCGCATCACGGTTTAATTCAAGGAGTGCCAGGCTCTCACCCGTGCAACTTGTAAATGTAAACAGACGGTGGAAAGGAAGCTAGAAAGCAAGAAGAACAATGGGAAAAGGGCCTAGGCTACGGCCGGCCATGTAAAAAAGGGAAAAAGGGGATGACCGCCCAAAAGGGATTTAGGGTTTTGTATATAAAGTTGAAAAGTGAATGAGAAGCTCATTCTTGTGTGTGGCAAAAAGTAGCTCTCCTCTTCTTCTTCTTCTTCTTGTTCTTGCTTGCTTGAGCTTGTGCTTGAGAGAGGGAGTGTGAGAGTGTGAGGGAGTGAGTGTGTGAGGGTGAGGGACCGTGGGGTGGAGAAGCTCTCCATCTTCTCCTCTCTTATTCTCTTCTCTTCTCTTCTCTTCTCTTGCTCACGATGATGGAGCTTGGAGCGTGGAGCTTGAGGATGGAGCTTGCTTGAAGCTTGCACTTGGATCGTGGAGCTACCGGAGTGAGGAGGTAACTCGAATGGCATGGAGGTAAGCTCACTACACTCGTGGATATGGAGGGTGCGTTGGCTATGTGAGAGGTAGCCATTAGTGCTCAGCTTGGAACGCTTCAAACAATAAGCGGTCCGTGGGTCTTGGCGGTTGAGTGAAAGCTCCCACATTTTGGTTCCGTTGCCGGGACCAATGGATTCAAGCCTTGAGCACTTGCGGGCTTCGAATCGAGCATCGAAGAGGGTTTTCCCCGAGCTGGTGCTTGAGATAGGTAGGAAGGGAGGGGGTTGAAGATGGTATTCGACCTCCTTGGCAAGTAGGTTTTTGCTTTTTTGAGATTTATGTTGTGAGATGGAGTAGTGTAGGTATTTACTTTGTGATTTGGATGCATTAGAGTAGGAGAAAACAAAAAAAAGAAAAGAAAATAAGCATTAGGGTTTACTGTTGCAAAATAGGGCAAAAATCGTGCAAAAAAGGGTAAAAATCTCGCTTGTGATGCCTAAGGTCACCAAGTGAGTGATAGGGGGCATCAATACCATACCCGGGAAGGGGTATAAGGGCCAAGAGTGGCAAGAAAGGCCACATTGTGCATTGCAAGGTTTCAGGAGAGCAGGAGAGAATAGGGAAGCTTTGTGAGTGGATCCGCTTCAATCTTGTCACCCAAGAGATATTTGCCCAGCCCAGGTAATTCTACACCTTCCCCTACATGAGTAGGATGGATCTGGAGTTGCTTGACCAGGGGGAAGGCCTCCAACATTCGGCGCGGCAGATTTCGTGAGATTTGGCGAAAAACGCGCCGCGCTCGGCTTGTTCGAGTGACGACGATTTTGGGCCGAGTCCCAAAATCAGCCCTTGGACCACTCGGCCCACTCGGCCCTCCTGACCACTCGACTCTGCCCTCGGCCACGTGGTCCTCAAACCACTCGGCCACTACCACTCGGACGCCCACGCTCGGACCGTCCGAATCGAGCACTCGGACCACCTTGGAACTCGGGCTTGGCCCACTCGGCCCTCGACATATGGGTTCAGACTAGCCAAATTTGTCATTTGGACAGTCACACATGACCCCTTCTACTTGGCCCTCGGACGGGCCGAATCGGTCACTCGGACCCTGCAATTCGGACTAGTTGGGTCGAGTGTAGATTTTTATCAAATTTTCAAAAACTTGAATTGACCTGACTAGAACTCAGCGGCGCGAACCGTCGAAAGCCCTTAGGACGCTCAGAACTTGATTCTAGCACATGGAATAGGCAAAATCATAACGTGCGGCCGCTTAGCAGCTAGAAGTAGGCAGTTGCGAGACCAGGGACTTAGACGCAAATCGCCGAGTGGAAAAGCGTGATTGGACCCAAAACCGAACGAGGCAACAAATTAGAAAAACTCTGAACCCCGAAATTGACCCCACAGGCTACATATAGCGAAAGGCATGTCATAGATCCATCATTGGGTTGAAACTTAGAGCAAGGAGTTCAAGATTTGGCTGAACGGTCCTCCAAGCTGTACACGGTGTTTACCGTAATGGCCTTGCGGGCCGGGGAGGGGGTTGCCCCCCGGACCCCTACAGAGGGGGCTCTTCCCCCTCTGCACCTCCCCCAAGTAGGTTGGAGAGAAAACGCGTGCCATGACAGGCCCTCCAACTTAGACCCTCGGGTAGTAATGGCTCTATACGAGCATGGATTCTCACTTGCAAAGGAGCAACCAAGAGCCCGGACCCGAATAGAGACAAATAGAGACCCTAGAACCTCAACAGGATGATCGCAAAAAGGCCACACTACAAGAACACATGTACAGTGTGTTCAAACTGCGTCTAGTCAAAGCAGAATGCAACATCATCAAGCTATCAATGCGAGGATGACTAGACATGACAGTCCTGATGATAGATGTACCTTAAGCAGCGTTGCATAGACAACCCAAAGTCTCAGTAGAGAATCCACATCTGACTGTGCAGTTAGGGACTCAAAGGCATGTATCAAAAGGCTTGAAGCTGTAAACCGAGACCCGGAAGATGAAGACATAGTGCCACTTGCTTATCTTAGGGTCAAACTCACCACAAAAAGAGAGCATAGTGTCGATGCCCTCATTGATGAAGGAGCAGATTTCAATATCTTAACTTACGAAGCATGGACTCTACTAGGTCAGCCAGAGCTCAAATCGATTGATGCAACTCTTAATCCTTACAGGGAACACCCACGAGCACTTCTAAGGAGGTGCAGGATCCTTGTAACTATTGAAATAGAAAGCTTGCTAGTCCTGTTCTATGTTCCTCCAAATAGCAAGAATTGTGGAAGGGAAATCCTCCTAGGAAGGCCCTTCAAAAAGGCAACGAAGTGTGAAGCCGACTATGTAGCACAGAGGATACACCTGACACTACCGGGTGTAAGGATAGTCACGACCTTTAGCAAGGGTGACCTCATCGAACCTCGAGGGAAAGGCAAGGAAGGTGCTGACATAATAGTCAAGCCTACTAATGAGAGCAAGGAGTTGTTCAAAGAGTTGATACAAGCGCAGGTTGAACGGAGAGAACTAGTGAGTGAGACCATACTTGAAACAAAAAGGTTAGGAGACAAGGCCAAGGATAGGGTTTGGACTTACAAATATCGTAGAAGACCACGAAAGAAGCCCAAGCCTTATAAACGAAGGCATCGATGGAGAGCTAGCACAACGCCACGATGGATATCCAAGGCGTTGCTTCGTGCTCAAGGGTATTATGCAGGCAACCGAGGGATTTGGGTACCAAAACTCCCTGCTAAACCACCTCTGTCAGAAGCCCAAACTATGTCAACAGCAAGGAGGCGTAGGAGGAAACCTAACCGGAAATCCAAGTCTCGAACCAAAAATATTGGAGTGACTGAGCCCCTCACAATTGAAATCAAGAAACCAAACATGACCTATCAAAAAGTAGATCCTCAGCCTAGCGTGCTTAGCAAGCAGATAGCAGAAGTAACTGTCGAGCGCACACAAGGTCCACTAGTGCCCATGGAGCCTTTGACTTCCCAAGAGGATAATGAGCACCATAGGCACAACATTGCTCATGATGAGGCTGATTGCTCAACAAAGCTAATGATGGAACCGCCTAACAATCACGAGAAAACCATTCGGCCAGTGCCAAGCCCTCCCAAGAGTCCTAGATCTCCTACATCCTCTTCCTCCAAATGGACACAAGAAGCACAACAACGGTTGTCAATGGTGGCTGCTTACTCCCAATCTCTATCTCCACCAGAGCTTCCAAATATCCAAGAGGGGGGACATGACACTAGCCGTAGCTCTCGGCCCAAGGATATGCCCGTGCAACCCAACGTGACTAGATCAACTCATGATCGGTCAACACAGGCTAATGCTCAAAGGGCGACAAGGGACATGACCACTTCCGATTGCCCTAAGGACTGGACACCGCAATCCACCAATAGTAGCAAGTCCACTGAACTAGTTGCTAGTACTTCAAATCAGGGATCACAATAGTCACAGCCCTTGGCTGCGACAATGCCCCTTGTGGAGCGGGTCCTTAGTAGTTCACCTGTGGAGGAGGTGCCGCAACCAGTATCCTTGACAACTCCAGCCCTTCCAAAGCACCTAAAGCCTAGGATTGAAGAGAAACCTCTCAAAGATGTGGCCAAGGAGATGGCGCATCAAACCACTCAACCTAGCAAGGCTATTCAACAGGCCACGACTATGTTCCATGAGGACACACTAGAGAAAGAAAATGCTAAGGCCCAAACAGGCACAACAACGGCTGACCTAGTCCAGGGTCCCCCCTAATAGCGGTGAAACTTCAGACACAGCTGTGTGCTCTGAAAAATCAAAGCAGTCGTTACCATCAATGGCTGCTTGCAACACTCAATCCACCGACAGTAGAACTTGCGTTGACCAGTCAAGAGTGGATATAACGCTATCACAACAGGGTGACAAACCTATACCAGTCACATCCAAGGAAAACCATGACGCAATAATGAAGCCTCAGGAGAAACATGGAAGCCCCAAGAGCGTCAGACATCCTAGCGTTGACCGGCCTGAGCCCCCAGCTACGCTAAAGCCCAGGCAAACTCCTAGAACCTTGCATGAGATAGCAACCGAGCAAGTCCTCGTCAAACATAGAAGCATCGCCGAATGCTTAATTGAGTTGGAGGCCAAGCTCAAGGTGTTTGCATGTGTCTAAGTCCTGGCACACATGCGCGCATTCCCTAAAGAGCAGCTCAGAGAATACTTGCCATTTCCCTTATCTTGGGAGGAGGAAGAACATCTTGACGAGCACTATAGCAGGCTTCTGCATAAACGCATGCTACTCATCTTGGGCAAGGAAGCCTATGAACTGCGCCTAACTGTCACATTCGATGATGCACTCTGCGAACCAAATCTCTTAGAGATAGAGCAACTAAAGCGACTGTCAAAGGACCGAAGTCAATTTGAACAGCGATGGTGCGAAAACCGCGTTGCAATGGCCGAACTAGGAGCTTAGATCATGACAGTCTCTGAGGAGCGATTGGCCAAATGGCGATCTCAAAGAGACCCAACCTATGTGGCACCAACTTCCCTTCGAGTGTGCTGACTGCCATTCGGGGCACGGACTTGGCTGACTCTAGCCAAGAAAACCCTCTGTTGGATAAGGTTCTCACTGAGGAGGAGTTACATGTTGCCAGTAGACTTGAGCAAGGTTCCATGCTACTCGATGTGGCAAAATATCTATTAGTATTGAGTAAGTTGCCATGTGTACTAGATGCGTGTGCCACGCTCCAGTACAATCCCGAGTTTTACAATTGGTTTCTATCCTCGTGAAGTGGCATGGATTCGTAAATATGTATATGTATAAACAATGATTTCTTGTGTCGCCTTGTACAGACATTAACAACATACACAAGCAATAAATAGTCCAACAGAAGAGTTGGGGCCAACATGCTAAACTCGTTTGGTCCCCCTCTCACATGACCATTTCCACCTCCGGACGAAGGGCATGCACCCCGCATTGCCACCGTGAAAAGCCCTGACCAACATCTCTGATAATGTAAGCAGGGTGCAGTCCCTCTCTATACACCTTTCCCCTTCTGGCCTATCCTTCCGAGGATGAGCCCTGCCCAAACACAAGACCACCAACTGATGTAACTCGGCGTGAGTCAAGATCTGCTAGTAGCTAAAGGATAAATGGACACCATTACGGGGGCCATTCCTCTACAACGAGTACAACAAGTTCCACCCCTTCTCTTCTAGTCATATGCGTTTGATAACCCACACTGAAATCCCTCCTATGCTAACAATCTTATCTCGTATCAAGGCCTAACCCTTGGGTTGCATCTTGCAGGCCCCCCACAAGGAAAACATGGAGAACCACGGGCAGCTGGCTTGCAGAGAGGCTCTTCGCGGACGAGAGAACATGCAGCATGTGCCCCTCTGTCAGTGCACTATATGCCCACTCTCAAGAGATATGCAAAGAAATGCAGACCTAAACGACACTGCCCCAGACGAAGGCCTAAAAATCCTCGGACCAGGAAAGTTGAAGCTCAGCGAAGCGTGCAAGCCGTGGCAACACCAGTTGCACAAACCCCCCACGTACGCTCAAGTACCAGATGCTCAAGGGTAGAAAAAGCAGCCCGGGACAGGGAAGAGTTCAATGAATTATTTAAAGGCATTTTGGAAGCGGTGGCGGCTCGGGACTACACTATCCATGTCCCGGCCGACATGTGCCCTGCCCGACCTCACGAGAATCCCGCACCAGCACCGGCACCGGTCCAGTCACCTAACCAATCGGACTCGCCCCGCCTAATACAAATCGACTAAGCCCCTATGATGTACAAGTAGCTTGACAAGTTATCAGGACATAACTTTTTGTCATTTGAGGGTAAAAGGGCAACTCCTCGCTTGTACAACTCCTTCTGCTTATCGCTAATGTATGCCGTGTCTTTGACAAGCAATCGCATGGGCATTGCAATTAACATCATAGCACTCAAAAAGTCATGTTTTAACATAAGTGCATCTGCTGAATTACTTAACGAAATCAAACATGTGCTCTCACGATGTGACAAGTGGATGCAGGGTAACACAGGTCTTCATGCAAATGGGTTCAACGCCTGGTGTCACCGCAAAACCATGACCGTGCACGAACCGCAACAAAATCATGCTGCTCAACGTGAACAATCACCCTTGCGAGTGCCCACGCTCTCTCCTTGGCCACGCTCTATACTCACGATGGGTGTCACGGCGATCGTACCGATATCGCAACAACGGCTTCCCTAACAACGAGGCTAAGGCAAAATCATCACCATCATATCCAATTCCTGAGCCTCCGAGGCTTGACATGTCCCGACCCATTGAACGGCTCATAGCCTCCGCATATTGCAATGGTTGTACTGTGGAAAAAAAAAGCACCCACGATCACAGCACCGCACCTAGGGGTCCTCAAATTAGGTGCGTCCAGTGACCTTAGTCGGCTAGCTCTGTCCCTAGTCCCCTAGCCCCCTAGCATCACCCACAATAGTTTAGGGCACATCAAGGGCAAAACAGCCCTAGGGAGCTTGTCTCTCCTGTAGTTAGACCTGTTACCCTGAACCATCCACACAATTTCTGCTTCCACTCTGCCTTAAAACCATGGCCATCAATTGGGGCACGCACCGCACGAATGGCCCTAGACAGTACACCGTCCTCATCGTACCGGCCCCTTGGCTACCACCTAAGGATAGTACACTATCCCTGGGTTCTATCCTGCTACGTCGTACAATCACAATGCACAGGATGTTGCACCCACCTTCACACGTACTTCTTTCTGTCATAACCCACTTCGCTTCATCCACACGACGTCATGAGAAACTAGGCCGCAATCTTCTACCTACATAATATCTAAGTACACACAAGCACTCACATAATATCTGCACCAAAGTCTATACACAGTTTGGGTCCTCAAGTGTAGGACAATACTCCAGGCTTGGACCTGTCTCCCAAACTAATCAAAATATATCTTGTGCACGCTAAGAAGACTAGCACTATCCCTTAGGGAGAGACCACCTGAGAGGTTTTCCAATTGCAAGTCTTAAAGACTCCAACGAAAACGCTGTCAGCTCTACATCAACACTCCACTCTGACCTCTTGCCCTTTAATTCATCATGCAAACCACCAGAGAATCCTCACGAGCACAGTCCACCATGAGCGTCCCACGAACATCAACCCTCGTGCCAACAAAGAGTCGTCCTATCGCCACCTACAACAATCATATCACCCACCAATCAGAACAGCGCAGTGCCACCAATGACCTTCATCCGCACTAGCATCAACTCCCCCAAGGCAACCACCACAGTCCTTTCCACCCACATCTTCTGTGCAAGCTCCGCATGCTATCTTCGACGCAGAGTGCCATGGGACTGGCACTCGTCTAGGGGGGGGGGGGTAATGTTAACCCCAACACGAAGAAAGCAAAAGGAAATGAAAAGATGTAGGGCAAAGACTGAAAAAAGGTAGCTCGACTGAAGAAAGAAGAGGAGAAAAGGCCAAAAGCGCAAGGGCAACCTTAAAAGTCCAAGACAACTGCAAAAGGGGAAAGGTGCATTTTAAAATACAAAGGCGCATCCTAAAATCTTGTAAAAGAGTTCCAGGCAGTGGAAAATCCAAAAAGTTAAAATGAAAGACAAAGACAAAGGCCAAGGCAAGAGGAATGGAAGACAAAGGCGCACAAGGAAAGCGCAAGACAAAAGTCTTGTAAAAGAGTGCAAATTTTTATCCATTCTTTTATGCTTTTGGACATTCATTGAGGTTTAGGGTTTGTTTTTATGTTCCACACCTTTGTTCCAACCCTTATCCCCTCGTTAAACCCCCTTAAGTGCTAGCTCTGGGTGAAGCATGGATGCATCCTAGGGCACGTGGTGTCCAAGAACAGCATTGCCACTAACTTCTCGAAAGTTAGGGTTATTTTTGACTTTCCACCACCAACCAGTGAGAGAGTAAGGGAGTGAGTGTGAGGGTGAGGGAACCTGGTGGAGAAGCTCTTCATCTTCTTCCCTCTTCTTCTTCTTCTTCTTCTTCTTCTTCTTCTTCTTCTTCTTCTTCTCTTCTCTTCTTTTGGCTCGCATGAAGCAATGGAGCTTGGGGCTTGAGGATCGAGCTTTCTTGGGCTTACACCTTGGATCGTAGAGCTACCGGAGTGCTTGAGGGAGGAGGCAACTTGATCAAGAATGGAGGTAAGCTCACTACACTTGTGGGTTTTCCTCCTAATTATGATAATGTTTCAACCACTTTAATCAACATGCCAAAACCTAAACTGGTTGGCATTAAGGTCCTCTCTATTGGAAGAAGAAAAGAAGATAAAAAATAAAGAAGAATCAAGCACTTCTAAGGATGAACAAATGTTGTATGTCAGTAAAATAGGAATAAAGGAAGAAAGGACCAATTATTTTATGACTTATACAAAAGGACCAAACACACTCAGAAGTTTTTCCATGCTAGAAAGAGGTCTCAAAAGGCCTATCTTGCAGCTATAAAAGAATAAGAAGATCATGGAGCAAAGGAAGAAGAAGAAGAAGAAGACCATCAGGAGAAGAAGAACAAGCCTCGTTAGTCCTTCTATTCCCAATTTTCTGATAGACTTTTTTGAAGCCTTGTATAACCTTGCCCTAATTCTTCTATCATAAGATTTGTAAACTCCTCATGCAACCTGACATTATAGCCTCTATACACTTTGTGAGGCCCATGTTACAACCTATGGATATCCACCATCTCTTTGGTACCCACACTTAGCTTTTTATGTGACAACCTCTGGTGTTTACCATGTTTGTGGTGTGCCCACACTTTACAGGTGGTGACTCACTAAAGCCTCTACACACTTTTTGCCTTTCTGGTTGTGATTGAGGAGGGGTCTTGTGAGATTTAGGCAATCACACCTAGTATAGCCTCTTTGAGGAGCAGTCTGGGTAAAGGATATGCAAGTTATCCAGAATCCCATAAGGACAAAGCATAAAAGTACTAGCTATCCTCAAGCTATAAAGCATTGTACTTGCCTCTCGTTTTCAATGCAATATGATGGTACTTTTTTTCCTTTCAATTAAGTGTCTAAGTAATTGTAACCACACAAGACTGTGTTTATGAGTCCAAGTCTCAATCTTGGAGCCTAATTCACTTATGTGACAGTCTATCCTCTACTCTATGTCTTCATGAGTTCACTCTATGTCTTCAAGCCACCATAGCCATGCTTTAGATCCGTTCTTTTAACAATTACAATGAGAATGAACCTCTTATATAAGTTGAGGCAAGTTGCTTACTTACATCATCACTGATGTCATGATTATATGGGTCAAGCTATTTCTCTAAAAAGAGTCTAAATGCATCTCCTCCCTTTTCCACCAACTAAAGGAGATTCACATGAGCCTATTAGAGACTCAAATCAAAGCATCTTCTCTCATAAATAATGCATAAACCTGCAATTACAGCACTGACGTTATAAATGTAGCAATGATTCCAAGACAACTATGGCAAGCTCCCACTATTAGTTATATTCAACAACAAAAGAATATGTAAGAGTAACTAGCATTGAGGATACATAGAATCAGTTCCAATATCTATCACAACCTCAATGTGTCAGTAAACCATAAATTCAATAGGCATAGATATCATGCATGTAGTAGGTGTCTCAGGGGGAATAAAAGAGAACTACCAAAACTACATGATTGATTGAGCAAGGGTAATGAAGCTCAATATATAGCTAAATAGTGTGTATATGTCCCTAACATAACACTAATAGAGATAGATATTGGATCCAATGTATATATCAAATCATCCACTAAAGAGTAATTATATCCAACAAGCATCAAGAGGGCATGTACACAACTCAATGAGTCCCACTATCTCAATGGAAGAAGCTTAATTGCATAAAGCCCAAAGCTCTACTCGAGTGCAAAAAAGCCAAGTAGCTCAAAGTAAATCCCACAAGAGAAAAACCAAATGCCAACTATGCAAGACAAGCTCAATACACCATATACATGATATCAAGTCTCTAGGATACACTGAGTACATAGCAAGGAGCATAAAACCCAATAAAATCTTCAAGCTCATAAGTGAATGGTCAATGTAGCAACTGACAAAGCTTCAATGCATTTCAAATGCAAAGCTCAAGTGTCACTATAGATATATTGGGAAGCATACATAGATAATAGACATCAATACATCCAAGTAGTATACTTGTGTAGCTTGAAAGCATAATAGGCACAGTTGATGTCCCACATAAGTGCTTGCTATCCACTATGTACATTAGTAAAATGGCCTCTAAAATCTGAGTTAAATTATCTCAATGCATTTACAAAACATTTTCCAATCATCTAGCTATGATCTCAACACTAATGGGCATGAATAGAACCATAAGCAAGCTTCAAGCTACTCTAAAGAAAAGACCCTTCACAAGCAAATAGCTTACTACCCACTATGTTACAACAAGATAAGACCTATCAAAATTGAGCTATTTGAGCTCAATCCAATTAAGAATTCACTTCCAAGCATTCGATAACCATCTGGGCATCAAAACCAAGCACCATGAGCATCATAGACATATGTGAAAATGAGTTACAATTCTAGACACATTAAGTCTATCTAAGTATCCAACCAATATCTAAGCATACACTACTCAAAGAGTGCTCCAATGGTAGCCAATGAGTATGGAGAAGGTGCCAAGTGTGTGCCCAAATGCTCAAGAACTCTAGGAACTTAGAGGGAGATGCCAAAATTGATCAAAGACAAGGGAGAAGCTACTGGCACAATCACATTGTTTGCTATCCCTTGTGTTGCTACTAATGCTAAAGGAAACATGGACGGGGAAGCACTTAGAAGTGTTCAAACAAGCCTATTCAAGGCTTGGAAGAAGCCCAAACAAGCTTGAAAGAAATGAGGGATCAATGCTCATCTAGAATCGAAGAAATCATGGCTACCACAATTTTGAGCTATAGGTATTGAGTTTGGGCTGAAGCAATCACTAGTGAAGCTCCTCCATCAAGGGCTTTGATACCAGTTAAAGGGAGAAGCCCGAGTGGGAGCACGAGAAAAAAAAAGCAAGGGAGGTGTGATCTCTAACAGATGGAGCAAGAGAGCAAGGAAGGGATAGACTCAAGATGTGGAAAATCTAAGAGTCACAATGTGTGATCGACCTTCCCTTACTCATTAGTCACTAAAATAATAAAGAATGAAGTGAGATTGATGGGTGCCTACCACCTACAGTGTATAGATGTGTAGGTACTATCAATGTAGTGAATTCACAAGTAGCATATGCATATGAACCTTTACCTCTAATATACATAAAGACACCCAATATTTGTGCAAGTCACCAAGTGTGAAAAGAGAACCTAGAAGCAAAAACACAAGATTAGGAAGCTCGAGTAGGTGAAAAATGCAAGGTTTAGCAACCTAGACTAGTAGCAAATCAGGTCACCTAGCATGTAGAGGCCCAATAGTAGCAAAACATTGTACTAATTCTTTTCTAGATAGTTGTATCACACTAGAAGTGATTATAATTTGTCACTTTAGCCCTTTTAATGTGTTGATAAATCCTCTCTTTCTCTCTCTCTCTCTCTCTCTCTCTCTAAGTGTGAGTAGGCTTCTTGTGTACATCGATCATTGATGAATGATCTATTTATATCCTTTCATGTATCAATAGACAAAATCCATTACTGATCCATCTAGTCAATGAATTATTGATCTTTAATGTTGATGGACTAAGAACCTAATATTTTCATGTCCACCACTAATTTGGAGATCCATCTTACAAATTAAATGCAAGTGTATTAAACTTGTAAATTCAATAATCATAACTAAAATGGCAATTGTTTTATCTTTATAATATCCTTTTGATGATAACTTTTTCCAAAATTTGTAACCATTTCTAAATGAAAGAGGCCAGAATATATCTTGAGACATAATGTCTTAACACATGAGAGGACATCAAAAGATCATTTTTTAAAATCCATTGTTGATCACCATGTAAACCAAGGAAGAAATCCATGAGAATCATGTCAAGATTGTGGGAGAGAAGGAAGGAGTCTCACTTGTAGCTTTCTTACTTACACAATGGGGGAATACACACAAAGGTGGAGGCTGAAAACAATTTTTCTCTTCTTAGTTGTGTAAGCCAAAAAAAGAACTCTAGTACAGAGAAATAGAAGAACCTTATATATGGGTCTCAAACCAAACTCAACTAACTAAGGTGGCATACTAACTGAGCCACGAACTAGAGTAAATAAGGATAGCTGTCATCTAGCTATTATTCAT
This sequence comes from Lygodium microphyllum, assembly GCF_053477565.2. NCBI lineage: Eukaryota > Viridiplantae > Streptophyta > Polypodiopsida > Schizaeales > Lygodiaceae > Lygodium > Lygodium microphyllum. Next base: position 23,249,989 of record NC_141149.1, read on the forward strand.
GGGCGGTGTACCAACCGCATCTGCAGATAACAAGTCGATGACATAAATGCACAACGGTCACCCTGGCATATCACGAGTGGAGCTCGATATCTCAACACTCCCCCTCGAGCTCAATCCCAATTCCTACACACCAAGCAGGTCTCTGAACTTGCACAGCTTCTCTGCACCCAATGCCTTCGTAAATATGTCAGTTACCTGATCCTCTGTGCTGACATAAAATAGATCAATAAGACCTAGTAAAACCCTCTCCCGCACATAGTGATAATGCACCTCAATGTGCTTTGTTCTAGCATGATAGACTGGGTTATTTGCCAAGTGTATACTACTCATGTTGTCACAATAAATGACAACTGGCCCATCTGTAGGCTGATGCATATCATAAAGTAGCTTATGTAACCAAGCTACCTCACTTACAGCCCCATTGCTGCACCCCTGTACTCAGCCTCTGTGCTCGACAAGGCAATTGTAGGCTGTTTCTTGCTGCTCCAAGTGACTGCAGCACTCCCATGAATAGCATGCACATACCTGGTGGCTGCTCCATATAGATCTCTTCTTGCAAATCACCATGCAAGAAGGCATTCTTTACATCCATCTGATGTAAAGGCCATCCCTTTGATGCAGCCATAGCAATGACTGCTCTTACGGTTGCCATCCTTGCAACCGGACTGAATGTTTCTTCATAATCAATGCCATATGTTTGTACATACCCCTTGACTACTAATCTTGCCTTGTATCTATTCATCACAGAACCATCTGCATTGTGCTTCACCTTATAAACCCACTTACAACCAATTACATTCTTATCTTTAGGCAAAGGTACCAATTCCCATGTAGCATTTGCTTCCAAGGTATCCATTTCTTTATCCACGGCTTTCTCCCATTTTTCTTTTCCCATGGCTTGCTCAAAAGAAGTGGGTTCTGGTTCCTGTATCACTTTGACTATATAGGCATAGTGAATGGCTGTAAATCCATCATATTTCAGCCTATCCACAGGATATCTAGCTCTAGTAGACCTGTGCAAAGTAGGCTCACTTCCAGGTGCTCTCAAAACATCCCTGGTCTTCCTTACTCCAAGTGTAACAATAGAAGGAATACCCAACTCATCATCAATGCTCTGTTCTGAGCCACTGGATTCACCATCCACATAAGAGTGACCTGCATTCACATCTGATGCCAGGAGGCATATTCTACGGTGGATTCCGTGCCACGGTGGATTCCGTGAGGTTTTACGGTGGATTCCGTAAACTTAGATAACCAGGGCTCATACGCAAAGAGGATTCTTTGTGCGAGAAGTTGATGGGGACGCCTGTCCTTTTCGGGCGTTTCATTAATTTAGTGTGTACATGGGTGATTCCATAGCGGGTGATTCCGCAAAATGCATATTAAATTAATAAACGTTTATGAGTTTAGAGTACAGTGGTATCAGAGCGGAGCAGAGATCAAGAGCTTCCAATCGCTACCAATCTCGGGCGAAGGTATTCTAGATATCTAGTGAAATTTAAGAACCATCCTGTAGAGGAAGCACAATGGATGCATGCTAGATACTTAAATGCTTTCCCCACTCTGTTAGCTCCACATTGAGCTAATAGCAATTGAGGTCAATTGCTATCCCACCCCGGGGGTATGATGCCAGGAGGCATATTCTACGGTGGATTCCATGCCACGGTGGATTCCGTGAGGTTTTACGGTGGATTCCGTAAACTTAGATAACCGGGGCTCATACGCAAAGAGGATTCTTTGTGCGAGAAGTTGATGGGGACGCCTGTCCTTTTCGGGCGTTTCATTAATTTAGTGTGTACATGGGTGATTCCATAGCGGGTGATTCCGCAAAATGCATATTAAATTAATAAAACGCCCGAAAAGGACAGGCGTCCCCATCAACTTCTCGCACAAAGAATCCTCTTTGCGTATGAGCCCCGGTTATCTAAGTTTACGGAATCCACCGTAAAACCTCACGGAATCCACCGTGGCACGGAATCCACCATAGAATATGCTTCCTGGCATCAACATCAAACATGGGCTGATCTACGTTCTCTTTTCCTTTTCGTGATACCTGCATACCATTATCTACATTGCTTTGAGGAGATTCTCCCAATCTCAATCTGCCTGTCCATGGCGAAGAACGTGAACCACTGCTAGAGGACACTCCAGGTCCACTAATATCTTGTGACTGCTGCTGTGAATTCTGTGCAGCATTACCATTTTGTGCATCTACATTATCAATCACATTTACTAGTTTATACCAGCTACTCATCTCATAAAAAACAACATCTTTGCTCACAGTAAACTTACGAGTAGAAGGGTTATAGTATCTATATCCTTTCTGCTGCAAAGAGTAACCAATAAATATGCACTTCTCAGCTTTTGGATCAAACTTGGATCTCAACTCATCTGGCACATGAACATAGGCAATGCAACCAAAAATTTTCAAATGAGAAATATCTAGTTTCCTACCAGTATACCTCTCCTCTGGAGTCATGCCATGTATTGCTGCAGTGGGAGTCCTGTTCATTATGTAGACTGCTATAGCAACTGCCTCAGCCCAGTTAAAATCTAGCAGGTCTTTTTCATTGAGCATGGCACGAGATACCTCTCCAATATGCCTGTTTTTTCTTTCTGTAATTCCATTTTGTTGTGGGGTATGACTACTTGAATATTACTGCTTTATGCCATGCTCCTGCAAGAACCTTGTAAACTCATTTGAGAGGTACTCTCCCCCTCCATCTGACCTTAGGCAATTTATTTGCAGGCTTGTTTCTTTTTCACCCATAGCTTTAAGAGTTTTGAAATGCCCAAAAACTTCACTTTTTTTTTCATAAAATACACCCAAACTTTTCTGCTATAGTCATCAATAAAAGTGACAAAATAATGACAGCCTCCAATAGATGCAGCTTTAGTAGTCTACACATCAGAGTGGATTAATTCCAATGGCTTCTTACTCTCTTGAACATGTCTAGGAAATGGTTTCCTTGCTTGTTTTCCAAATTGACAAGCTTCACATACCTTATGCATTTCTGCAACCTTGAATTTAGACAATCCTGCAACAATATTTTGGGCTTGCATTGATTTAAGTCGTTGTACATTAACATGACCAATGCGTTTATGCCAGATATCAATATCTGCAACTACATCAGTCCCATGTGCAAACATTGCTGCACTCAATTCAGGCATGTCTGTATCCAACGTAAACATTCTGCCCTTCTTCTTTCCTTTTGTTATCAAGCGACCTTTATTTTTCATATCCTCAACAAAGCATCCATGAGGATTAAATCTGACCTGCAAGTCCTGCTTAACCATTTGACCAACAGAAACCAGGTTCTTGGTGATATTCGGGACATGAAATACATCCGACAAGTATTTCTTTTTCCCATCCTGCATAGACAAAGGAATTTTTCCAATCTGCACAATAGGATGTGCAGTATCATCACCAGTCTCCATAAATCCTGGTTTTTCCATTTTTCTTTCATCCTGCATCCATTCTGCATGACCTGTCATGTGGTTTGATGCATCTGAGTCAACATACCACACATCGTTGCTTTCTTTTGCACTTGTCACAGAATTGGTCATGTGCTGCACGATAAACAAATGCTCATTTCTATCATCACCCTGTCTACTAGAAGATGCATAATTCCCTTGTTGTAATTTTCCATTCATGATGTCATTCTGCTTTTTATAGCAGTCTTTAGCTATATGACCCATTTTACCACAGTAGTAGCATTCAACATTGCTGTTTGCATTTTGGCCTCTTTGCCATCCACCACGACCTCTTTGGCTCCCCCTGCCCACGTCCTCCTCCATAGGACTGGTTTTCTTGAGTTTGCTACATATTCTGATTTCTACCACGGCCTCCAGATCGGCCTCCTCTACCTCTACCTCTACCTCTTCTAGCATTTGAGTAGAAGACAACTTCTTTTGAAGCTCCTCCTAAAGAAGATGCACCACCATTTCTTTGCTCCTCAGAAATTAGAAGAGCAATCAACTCCTCAAAATCAAGAAATCTTTCACGGACGGAAATGGATGTTCGAAATTGTACATAATCCTTTCCTAGACCATTCAAGGTCACAGAAACTAAATCATCATCTTCCACTGGCGACCCAATGGAAGCAAGTGCATCTGCAATCTTCTTCACCTTCATGTGGTAGTCATTGATGCTCATACTTTCTCTTTGTACATTGTGCAACTCTTGCTTGAGCTGCATTTTCCTGGATTGCGTATTTGTGCTATACATTTTTGATAAAGTATCCCATGCCTCCTTTGGCGTACTTGCATCTTGAATATGCACAATCATAGAGTCTGAAATATTGATAGACAGCCAGTACATAACTTTTCTGGCTCTCTCATGCCATCCTTTAAATGCCTGCATTTGCTGTTGATTAGGAACATCAGGAAGAACTGGTTCTTCTTCATTTCCTGCAACAAATTTTCAATATATCCTTTTCCCATAAGCAAATTCGTCATTCTAAACTTCCATGCTTGGAAGTTGTTCTTGTCAAGCTTTTCAGTGACAATCTGTGAAAGAGAATCAGACGCCATTACAGAACACTGCAAAATTTTTTCTGTAACTGCAAAAAACACAGCTTTAGCCTCACAAGGGCAAATCTGCAAAACTGACGAAAGTGGTATTTGACCACACAGTCACTTCCTAGTGACGATTTTGCATCAACAGGCAACAAGGATGATTCTGTACCTCCCAATGTCTCTGCGCACAGGCATACGATGCAATTTCTATGGCAACTTTTCACTGACCTATAGAACAGTGGTCACACAACAAAAAACAGGGCCTTTTCCTGAGTCCGTGCGGAAAACTTCCGCCTCCAAAAATTGCCCCGAAATGGCCTCGAATCAAAAAAGCATATACTGGCCTCTTGCTACACCGTGAAGGGCGTCTCAATCTGAGACAATGCACTCTTGCACTTTCCAGCTGTGCTGCCTGTAGAGACTTACTCCCAAACTCGAAAAATGAAAGCAACACTAATTCTCTTACTAGAACACCGCGAACTTGGTTTGCTTTCTTGAGCTCCTTACCACGAACCAGGCTCTGATACCATGTCAAGATTGTGGGAGAGAAGGAAGGAGTCTCACTAGTAGCTTTCTTACTTACACAATGGGGGAATACACACAAAGGTGGAGGCTGAAAACAAATTTTCTCTTCTTAGTAGTGTAAGCCAAAAAAAGAACTCTAATACAGAGAAATAGAAGAACCCTATATATGGGTCTCAAACCAAACTCAACTAACTAAGGTGGCATACTAACTGAGCCACGAACTAGAGTAGATAAGGATAGCTGTCATCTAGCTATTATTCATGGGCAGTGTACCAACCGCATCTGTAGATAACAATTCGGTGACATAAATGCACAAGGGTCACCCTGGCATATCACGAGTGGAGCTCGATATCTCAACAAATGATGCAAATATTCTAAAATTGTTCCATTGCCACATTCTTGTTAAGTTTTCAAGAAGGAGGAAGAGATTATGTTCTTTTAAGTTATATGGCTATGTTGTATATGCATTAACAAGTAGCAAATGGTTAAGATAATAAGAATAAGAGAGTTAATAGAACAAATGATAGAGTCAGATTTATTTTGATATGCATGACTAAAGAACTCTCAATGGTACAAATTTATGTGCTCCAACAAGAGATCCTTCTAAGCGATATTGTCTAGGACTCTTGGGAATACCATGGATCTTATCACCTAGACTTGCTTGAGTCCACATCACAATAAAAGGTTTTGGTTGTTCCCAAAACGATCAACCTAAATCTAAGTTCTTATAGAAACTAAGGTCACATAATGGTCATCTAGCATCGGTCTTCAAGCATTTTCTTTGTGCAAATCCACTCGAATAGAAGTGAATCCATGTTGCACTTGGTTTTGTAACGTGTCCGCTCGTCCACCTATGGGACACGTCTTAGCAGCCCATCGGGAAGAGAGTCTAGAAAGCGCCACCTAGCACTCACAAGGAATGCCACAGAGTTTACAATCTAGGTCTTCCCGAGTTTGCCCCGAGCGAAAGTATCCGGCCGTTCCCACTTAGGATCGACCTGAAGTTAGGGTTTCTTTCCTATCAACAAGTCTGGAGAATGGGAAACGAGAGGGATGCGAAGCTCAACCTCTCTGCCCATAAGGCATAGTCCCATTCTGCTCCCCTAAAACAACATAAATCGGGGTTCTAACTCTACTGACTCTAGGGTCTTCACAGTATCATTTTCACGTCTTTTGAGAAAAGTTCCCAGCTAACCGGGACACCCTTCCATAGGACAGACCGAAGTCACGTCCACCACACTTTCCTCAATTTGCTTAGTTATCTAATTACCTACCACATTATGTTTAACATGCAAAATCAGCTTCCTTAATTAATCAATTTAAACACAGGTTCCTTCACGTAACTTAGGCACTGACACAAAAACAATGTCAAGCAAGTTCCTTTTTCAAATATATCTTATCTTTATTTATCATAGTCCCGGAATACATGAAGTATCATGCCCGAAGGCTAACCCAGCAATCAACAGGATTGCTATTCCAAGTTCCGCCCATAGACTAGTACACGGGTCTCAAGATCCCATCTCGAGTCACGTCGGCCTCTTGTGTGGGATCCGGAGGCAAGGAATTTACAACCAGAGCCTCCCCTAGCACCCAAGCGTCCTCCCGCTCCAAGTAGCACCCACGGAGAGACCTCTCTCAGTGGGTTCCGTCCATATACCCGGCGTGGCTAATCAACCCCCTTGGATAGGGCCAAGCAGGCAGTCAAAGGTAACTGAACCTGCCACTCCCTCCACGCCTTTAACCTGAAGCATTAAGTGTTTTGCCTTGAATTAGTTCCTTGAGCAAAGAAGTTCAAACAATGTACCTAAGTGTACAATCACGATCATTTCAGAGATCGTTTGTACGACCAACTACTAAAGTGTGATTCCTTTTTCCCGGATGCTCCCAGCATCCGATCCTGGATCGTTCGTGACTTAGCGAGATTCCAAGGGCTTGGCAAGCTAGGTTGCTTATTTTCCCTTTTCCTTCGGGTTAGGGTTTGTACCCTATCGACCCTAATTATCCTTACCTTCGGTCTCCTTGTAAAATAGGTTATGGACAACCCCGTTGTCCTTGGTTGGTCAACTTGCTGGTTATCTCCTAGATCCCTTGTAGTACCTATGTACCTTTATCTTTGATCTTAATTGATCAAGATTGTCTATCCCCTTGACCCTGGTTGGTCAAGATGGTTCTGTTTAGAACAGTCCTACTCTGTCTTAAGTATAATCTTCTTAAGCCCTCTTAATAATACTCATAGGCGCTTAAGCTTTTACCTATCCCTCTTGAAGTCACCAAGGACTTTGACATGGGACTCACGGATCACAGTCCCATTTGGTAAATTACAAACAACGTTGAATTTTTCCCAACAACTTTAATGTACGCAATGTAATGCCATGCCTTCTTTCAATGCTTACAATTTTGATATAATCCACATGATATTTTATGCCACACATGAGAAGGTATTTTCTAGGCATGCAATCTTAACATTATCCTCTTTGTAATTATTTACACGATCTATAACCTTCTTGAATGATCTAACTTTATGTGATCATTGTATGAGTCTAGCTGCACTTTAATCTTTTCTGTAGATTATTACATGTACCTTAGAATCCATCTTGCAATATGGAGATGCACTTTATTTCTTTCAATGTCCTCTGAAATGCATTTTAAGTAAGAACTTGTGCAAGGAACAATGCACTTTATGTAGGAATTCTTGCAAGACGTTTTTGGTAATTTACGATATAATTATCTAATCAATTTCACCTATTATGATGTCATCTTACAACGTAAATTATCTTGCTTGTTACATACATCACAACTATGTTCATACCTAGGAAATTATCAAACACGCAATTAATGTGATGCATGTGAATATGATTTTTTTCACCGTGATAATTATAACCTATGATTTAATAATAGAGCGACCTGGGTTTGGAGTGATGGCACAATTCCAGTGGTATTGAGGCTCAATGAACCGTTTGCGGTTGCAGTGCCACCTTGTTTCGAACCTCCATCCACACTTGCAGGGTTTCCGGCCATCTTTGTGGAACTACGCTTTGGGGCCATACTCGAAGACGCGTGTGCGAGTGATAGAGTTCTCGCAATCTCCTATGCAAAATTCTCACCGCCTCTCCTTGAGTGGAGAAAAGATAATGAAGGGGGAGGGGCGTATTTTCGGAAATTCTTCCTCTTCTTCTTCTCTTCTTCTCTTCTCTCTCTCTCTTCTTCTTCTTCTTCTTCTTCTTCTTCTTCTTCTTCTTCTTCTTCTTCTTCTTCTTCTCTTCTTCTCCTTCTCTCTCTCCCTCTTCTTCTTCTTCTTCTTCTCTCTTCTTGTTCTTCTTGTTCTTCTTCTTCTCTTCTTCTCCTCTCTCTCTCTCTTCTTCTTCTTCCCTTCTTCTCCTTCCCTCTCTCTCCCTCTTCTTCTTCTTCTTCTTCTTCTTCTCTCTCTCTCTCTCTCTCTCTCTCTCTCTCTCTCTCTCTCTCTCTCTCTCTCTCTCTCATCACGGGGGCTACAGACGATGAGGGGGGGCTGTTGTCCGTCGACGAGGGAGGGGGGCACTGTTCACAAGGGAGGGGAGGGTTGCGTGTTGACTAGGGAGGAGGGGGAAATGCTGCCTTATATGGTGGAGAGGAGGCTTCATCAGGGGAGGGGAGATGGCCATTAATGGCCGCCACCCTCCACCTAGGGGGTTGCATGCCCCCTTCTCCCCCTTTACTCACACACACTCTCTCTCTCTCCCCGCCATGCAGTCGGCAAGGGGAGAGAGTTAAAATTTAAAAAAAAAAATTAAGGGGGGATTCTCATGGGGGGGAGGCACGGGGGATATTACAGGTTCAAAGAGAGTGAGAAACAAGGGGGAGTAGAGCACACCAATCCCTCTACCCATAAGGTATATTCTAACTCTAGTCCACTAAAATGACACAAAATTAGATTTCCTAATTGACCAATGTGTGACTTCCTAACTAATGTAACTTTAAAGACAACTATCAGCTAACCAAGACCACCTAGCCACCACGACCCATCAAGGGTCCCATCCTCCCACTTTCCTTTTAAGATTGCCCTTTAGTTTTCTAATTATCTATTAGATTTATGTTAACACATAAAATAACCATATTTAATTATCCTTTAAGAACTCAATTTGTTCATGTAAATTAAATCATAACACTCAAACAAGTAAATCTATCCTTATCAAACAATCATTTATTCATCTTAAAGGTTTGTGTTATTACAATATCTTTTCATATCCATAAGAACAAACCCGAAAGGTACAATCTACCAAGTTCCTACCCCTAACAAATAATAGACAAGGCCTTTCAAGAAGACCACTCTAGGCTCATAGGGATTAGGTAAATCCTAGGTGCATAAGGAATTTATGGCCAAAATTCCTTCTAGTGCCCTTACTAACTTCTAGCCTAATGTCCTCCCTACAAAGAGACCTCTTGCAAATGGGGCCGGTCCTACTTCCCAATGTGGCTAAACAAATCCCCTCGATGTAGGATTTCCATTACTAGCCTTGGAGGAGGTCTAGTGCAATCCATATTAGCATATTATTATTAAGATTCAATCATATTTCTAAATCTTACAAACACAATTATTTCATTTCATGGTCTGTCGTCAATCCTTAAATGCATAATTTAAATTGGAATTCATCCTAGTATGCAATCCCTACAACAATCATTGGGTTCACTCTTTCCCTTGGGATTCTTTATAGGGTTTCCAAAGTCCTAAATTTCCCCAAACCTCTTGGATAACTAAGGGGGGTGTGTGCGTGTGTGTGTGTGCATACATGCGTGCGTGCGTGCACGCGCACATGCATGTGTGTGTGCAACATTTTGAGCTCAACAGAAAGCAATGCTCATGCCTTAAACATTAAGACTTTTTATAGCCTTGGGGGTTGCAAGGGATGGGAGGAGGGGTATCCTCCCTCTCCTCATTAAAATTGAATGCTCTCTCCCTCGTTTCCAAAGGCCATATCAAGGTGTGATCGCAAGGCAGGTGGAGAAGGTTGGTCTAATTTGTGTTGTTGGAAGTGGAGTCAATGTGTGGTGGAGTGTCGATTATGTGTATGGCAATGATGGCAATGAGTCTAAACATGGTGGCAATGACAAGGAATGCAATGGAAACCTGTCAACACACCAAAAAATGAGTTCTTCATTCACTTTCCAACTTTATATACAAAACCCTAAATCCCTTTTGGGCGGTCATCCCCTTTCTTACATGGCATAGGCCCTCTTTCCCATTGTCCTCCTATCTTTCTAGCTTTCTTTCCACCGCCCATCTACCTTTATAATTTGCACTGGAGGGAGCTTGGCGCTCTTTTACAAGAGTCTTAGGGGTGCCTTGCCTTTAAAAATGCACTTTTGCCTTTGGCTTGATTTTTGAGGCTGCTCTTGTGCTTTTAGTCATTCTCCCTCTCCTACCTCTTCCATTGTGTCCGATCCACCTCTTTTAGATCTCAACTTTCACTTTTCACTTTTTTCCACTTGGAAGATGGGATGGGTATAGCCAAATGGCTTTTTTGAGTTTGTATACAAGCCCTTGCGGGAGATGGTGTTGGGTGGACTGGCCCTTGAAATTGAAGATGCAGTTGGGGCTGACGCTAACCTTGAGTGGATCTATCCCTTGAAATTGAAGATGTAGTTGGGGCAGGTCCTTCCTTTTGCTTTCTGCGATTGCTACACACCTCCTCAACCTTGTTTTCCCAGTAATCTGGGGATTCTGTCCCCCAAGTCGCTAGATTCTTCTCTCTTTCGGGGGCAAGCCATCGGTCCCCAAGCCTTCTTCCCATGGCGATTACTTTCATTACTGCTTCGATGGATAACACTTTGCTCAAGGCCGTTGGGTATCTAAAGGTGAAATCAAAGGGCTGGTAGCAATTTTCCCACTACTCCCATACTGATAACTCTGTGCTCCAGTTCATGGGTGAGCAATCCCTCTTTGGCGGGATGGGAGGCTGTGAGACTATGGCGGTTGCGTTTTTGCCCTTTTGTATGCTTGGTCAAGCATTCTAGCCCTCTTCTTTTAGCTTCTACTTTCCTTTCTATTGTGGCATCTTGCTCTTAAGGGGGTTCTGGCCGTGGTGAGGGAGGTGGTGGCATCCACTCCTCATCTCATTGTGCCATGTCATGGCTCGACCCTGCTACTGCTTCCTGTGGTTGTTCTTCTTGGAGTCCCAATGTGTCAACCTCTTGCGGCATCAAGCCCGCTCTCAACAAATTTTCTCGTTGATCTTGCCAACTCAAATTGAGGCTTGTGTCCTAGGTTTGGGAAAACAAGCCTTGTTTAATTGCCTTGCAAGCTATTTCTAGTTTTCTTTTAAGCGCCGCAACTGCCTCCTCCTCTTCAAAGAGTGTGATGTCTAGATTGTGCTGAGAAAGGCATGTTGTTGGGCTTCTAGACTGGCCTGAGCTGCACCTACCCTGCTTTCTACTAGTATTCTACTTCCTTCCATAAGGGCCAAGCAACTTGCTAGGTCCTTAACTTTCTTCTCACTCTTGGCCTCCCATTCCTTTGCTTCTTTTTCATCTCTTCGAAGCCCTCACTTCGCCTTTGTAATAGGGCCACTATCATTGGCTCCTGTCCCTTCCATTTTTGCACAATTTCTTCTTTTTCTTTTGTCAAGTGCTTGATCTCTCTCTCTAATCTTGCTTGTTCCTCTCTTTCCCTTTGCACTCTACACTCCGCTTCTTCCCTCTCTCTTTGGCATTCCTCTTGTTCTTGTGCTCTCTCTGTCTCTAGTGCGGCGAGATCTTACATATCCTCCTGGAGTTGTCTCATTTTTGTTTCGAGCTCCGCCTACTGTAGAACTAGGAGATTGTACTCCCTTTGAATTCCGACCAGCTCCTGGTTCTCCTCTTCTAGTCTTTTTTGCTAGAGTTCCTCCTCATCTTCCTTGGCCCTTAGCTTTGCTTTTAGCACCTGGATTTCTTTTTTTGTTGCATGGCCACTTAGCTTGTTTTTTCTAGTTGGGAGGCAGCTGACATTTCTCTTTCAATTTCTAACTTTGTCATTGTGGCTCTCTTCTCCTCTTTTGCTCTTTCCAATTGAGCATAAAGATCCTTGACATGCTCGTCCTAATCAGCAAGATTTGGCCCCATGGTAGTGGTTACCTCGACTCTTTATCGCTTGGGTCCCTGTTGAGATTTGACATCCACAGTTGTCGGTCTTTTCATTCCTATCATTGGAGTCCCTGCACTGGAGTCAAGCATTGGGGTATGTGCTTTACCGACCAAGAATTGCACCCACGCCATGAGGTTACTGGCGTCAACTGTGATTGGGGTGCCTAGCATTGTTGTAATGGTTGGGGTGGCTGGCAAGATGGTGGGTGGGATCGAGTGGAGTGCAGCCTTGCCTTTTCCCTCTGGAACAAGTCGAGGTAGGTCTTTAGGTGCTTGGCCACTGGTTCTCGGCTTGTCCTACCTTGGCGGTCTCATTGCTGCTAACTTCTCATACCTGCACTGCTGCTCAATGGACATGTGCATGGCTTGTGCCAAGTCCTCTTCTTCTTTTCTTCTCAATTCTTCATCTTCTTATTCCGCATTCTTTCATTGTTCTTCCTCTGCCCTTTTCAATTCTTCTATTATTTTCTGCAATTCAGCCTTCTCTTTGTTTCTTCTCTCTTCTTCAGCTTTCTTGGATTTTCTTTGCACTTTTATTAGCTCTTCCTTCTCCTTTTTTGTCATTCTCTCTTCCTGCCTCTCTTGTGTTGTCTTTTTCTTGGGCATTTTTGGTTTTCTTTTTCTAGGCTGGCCTTCTGGTGCTCCCTCCTCGTCAGTAATCGTTCTTTCACGTGATTGTTCTTGTTCTTGTCAGGGAGGTGAGCTTCCGGGCTTTTCATCGACTCCTTCTTCTACATTTTGCGTCTCCTTCACTACTTCGTGGATGAGGGCAGTCAAGATACCCCCATATCCGATGAACAAGGCTTTGGAAGATGGTTTCTGCCTCTTCACTCCTCCCTTTGATGACGGGGATTCCCCACCCACCGGCTTGCTACCCAAGGCTAATGCCTTAGTGGATTGATCAATAGTCTTTCGCACATAGCCGTTCCAGTCTATTTCATCTAGTGCATGAGCTACCAAGCTCTCTAGCATGGGCACACTAATTGTGTGCATAAGGGAGTTGTACCATTGGTTGGAGAAGAGGGAATGGATTACTTTTTCCTGCATTTGGATTTTTGGGTCGAGATGTCTTGAATGCTTATGTCATTGTTAGTCAAGACTTGCTCCTTCCTCATGTTCAACATGGCACATACATCCCTCTTTTGTCTCCTTTCCACCTTGGGTTCTAGACCCAGTGCCTTCTCCATACGAAGGTCATACTAAGATGAATTTGAATTTGCTTCACTCCTTCTCCCCTCCCCACAGTCACCGTCTCACATTCCCTATTAGGGTTTTAGGTCCTCAAGAAGTCCACACACTTGGTGTGGTCAGATTCCTATTCAAACTTTTCGATGTACTTAGCTAGGTTGCATTAGTTCACGACCCTTTTACTACCTCCTCCTTAGCCACCACCTCTGCGATGTTATGGATGCTTCGAAACTTCAGCTGGTTGTAAGCATGGTTTTCAAGGAAGAGGCCATACTTTGCCCTTCCTCATCCGTGAATGGAAGACGGTGGGTATGATCCTGTTGTGCTGCCATCTTCAATTCCTGTCACACAACCATGGTTCACCATTAATTTTTTTTAAGACACACCCTTATTGGAAGATAAATAGGGGTTGATCGTGCGTTTTTGGAAAGAAGGAATGCTTAAGCATAAAAAGAGAATTTTCCTTCGAGCAGTTCTTATTCGTTTCCCAAAATTTAGCGACATTCTTCATTAATGAAGAATTGATTTTTATCTATTTTGGCATTGATTGAGGCTTTAGTTTTTTCTTGTGTGTTTCATTCTCCCTTACATGTTTGACTTCACCTCTCCATTCCACCTTTCAATTTTTCCTTGTGTGTTTCATTTTCCCTTACATGTTTGACTTCACCTCTTCATTCCACCTTTCCCCCTTCCCGCTAGGAAATGAGAAGAATCCTTCTAGGATCTAGAGGTTGAAAGGTCAAGGGCCTTCAGTGCTTGTGTTTTGGGAATCTTACTTTCGCATGAGCCAAGTATAGAACTTGGGATTGTATTCTAATTGAGCAAAGTGGTTCATGTCAAAAGGATGAATGCCAATTTGAGTAATGTATGTGAGAACATCCGTGAGGAAGTCACCAGAGTTCACACGATTGGCAATGTGTAACTCCTCCTCAGTCAAAATTTGATCTAGATATGGGTGGGTCAGGAGATGTTCTTCTAGAGGTCTATTACAGATGATGGTCAACACCCTATAGGAGGTTGGAGCTATGTAAGTGGGTTCGTACTCTCCAGGGTTTTGATAGCATGTCTTTATTCAGCATTAGTCATGATTTGACAACCCCCCTCAAATTCCCATTGAAGGTGGAGAGTGTACCATTTCCTCAAGAACGAAGAGTCGTTGTCAACAAGTTGCTTCAATTCTTCGATCTCTTTGTCGATGGTGTATGCAGTGCCCTTGTCATATGATGTGATGAGGTGTCATTTCTATCCTTGATCGTGGGAAATCTTGGTGGCTACTAACTCCTCAGCTATGTCTGCAGCCTTAACGAATATGAATGTGGATTCTTCCCATGAGCAAGGTGGCATATGCACCTCCTTTGCTAAAGGCTCTTCCAAAAGGTCTAAGTCCAAGCAGTCATAGCTTTTAGCAAGCGACCGGAAAGTGGCATCTAAGCATCTTAGGCAAGCCACAAATTCACCCCTCGTGCTCTCAGCGAACTCTGTGGCCAAGGTTAGAATTAATCTCCGACCATAAGAGGGTCTAAGCCCTGTAGGTGGCGAGGGCTTGAGTAAACTAGAGAGCTCAGTATAATTGATTGTTGTGGCTCTAGTTACTTATGCAGTTGCAACAGATCCTCTTTTTCAATAGGTTGGAGGGCTGCGGCTCTGTTAATGGTGCTTCTGAGGTTTATGGGGCACTAGTAGGCCCAGGTTGAGATAGTTTTTTAGTAGCGGGCTTAGCCTATAGATTGTTTTAGATTCAGCGAGGTTGGGCATTGGAGGTTCTCTAGATTTAGCAACCTGAGCCTCTTGTGGCCTGAGTGCTTGATCTATTGTGATGGTTCATGTGGCCAAGCTTGAGGGCAACATTTGAGTAGGGCCTTTGGCCATTTTGGTACCCAGATGTAGGTGTTAGCCTCATAGTAGCCTTGCGCTTGCAATAAGGCCTTGGGAACCCATCACGGCTTGAATGTACGCCGATGTCTGTGGTTTCGTCTTGGCCTCCTAGGATTTGAGTGTGGGTTCTTAGCCTTGCGGGGCCAAGGATGTGTGCTCTTAGAGGGCAGGTTATGATGTTTAGGCATTCATTGAAGCCTTGGTTTGTAGGTCTCAGCTTTGGCTCTAGTGATTTTCTCACCTTGAGGTTTTTTGAGTTGTGACAAGTCACAACCCCCCTCCTTAAACTTGATGGTGGGGTTCTCTACTAGTGGGTTTGCAGACTTTGAAGGAGTGCCACAGCCCTTGCTGAAATAGGTGACCATATGCACATTGCCTATGGTGAGATGAATGCGCTGGGGCTCGTAGTCAACATTTGCGATGAGCTTACTTTTTAAACGGGTGTGTCCTAACAGCAATTTTGTACCTACATCTTTAGTATTTGGCAACACATAAAAGATCATTGGTATGCTCTCGGACTTGATAGAGATTGCTATTTTTCACTTTTCCAAGAGTGTATATGATCAGCCTCCAAATGGGTTAAGCTTGGCATTAGTGGGTTGTAACTGCGGTTTGCCAATTTGAATCCAATGATTGTGAGTTAAGACATTAAAGTCAGCTCCCTCATCGATCAATGCATTGAAGGTGTGTGTGTGCTCAGCAATGATCATTATACTCAGGCAGGCTGGTTCTACTACTTTCTCATCCTTCTTGTCAATATCTATGATAGTAGCCACTTGCACATTAATAGGAGATTCGAGCATTGGCGGTTCATGCAGTGGGTGCATGAGAGGGTAGTACTTCTTTATGTGGCTGCCATTGAAAAAGCCTATGCCCTCATTCTCTAGGGTTTCAAGTTCCACATTGCCAGTTTGACTGATGGTGCAAACTTGGAAAGCCCCTAGCCCTCTAAACTTCATCTTCTGTTTATGACCCTTGACATAGTACAAGAGTACTAAGTCTCCCTATTTGAAATCTCGTTGTTTGACATGCTTGTCAAACCATCTTAGTGCGACTTGCCTTCTCGCATATTAGCACATGGATGGCTACTAGAAGTCAAGTCTATGATAGGCATTCTAGCTCAACCAGGTGCTCTATCCATGCCTCCTTTCCATCCCATCTCTCTTGATGAGTGATTCTCATGCTAGGAATGAAGAGATCTACAAGTAGAATTTCTTCAGTGTCTCATGGGTTAACCTGAAGGGAGTCTATCCCACAACTATTTTATAGGCTGTGTGGTAGGCCCATAAGGCTGCCATGAGTTTGTTATCCTAGTTGTTGCACGAAATAGAGACTACCTTGGTCAAGATGTTTACTAGTATCTCATTCGTAGACTCAGCATGGCCATTAGCCTAAGGATAGTACAATGATGATTTTTGATGGATGATTAGGAAGGTGGATAGGAGATGAGCAATCACTTCATTGATAAAGTGAGTGCCTTGGTCGCTAACGAGTTTGACGGGGTAGCCAAATCTTGAGATTACCTATTCCCAAAGGAACTTGGCAGTGGTCCTAGCATCATTCTTTCTTGTAGATTGTGCTTTTGCCCACTTTGTGAGGTAGTCTGTGGCAACAATGATGTATTTCGCTTGTAAGTATTGTGATGCGGGACTAATTGGCCCAATGAAGTCAATTTTCCATTTCTCGGATGCTTGCCTTGCAATGATTGGACTCAACTCCATCTTGTCCTTGCAAACAAGTACCTTGGCCCTTTGGCACTCATCATAGTGTTTCACGAATCGTGCTGCTGCATCTCAGAAAAGAGTAGGCCACCATAACTGAGACTGCAACACCTTGCGGGCTATTGTTTCTTCGCTAAAATGCCCTCCTAATATTTTGTCATGTGCGTTTGCAAGTGCATCGTGCATTTCGTGCTCGCACACACATCTGCACGATAGTCCATCTTGCCCTAGCTAATAGAGTTGGCTTGCTCTAATATGGTTGGATTTTGAAAATGAGTTGCCTAAGTCGGGCTTTTTCTATTAGTCATTCAGGGAGTCTATGCTCAAGCACTTGGACTATGTCATCTACCCAATAAGGTGTCAAATCATCTCTAAACAAATCTTTTGCACCGGATAGGCTGAATAGATGAGCATCAAGTAGTTTGTCTGCAATGCCTTGTCCAACAACTTCTCCCGTGGGGGATGCGAGACATATGGTCAGCCATATAATGCTACTTTTCTTTACGCACGACCATGGAGAAGTCAATTTCTAAAAGAAAAAGTAACCATTGGGCTATGAGTCCTGCAGTGCATGGTTTATTAACAAGATAAAGCAGGGCTTGATGGTGGTCAACAAAGAAGGTAAAAGGCGTAGCCAAAAGATAATGCCGAAACTTCTTTACAGCAAACACTATGGCTAAATCTTCTCTCTTCATTGTCGAATAATTCATTTTTGTATCTGTGATTTTTCTACTAGCAAAGTTCATAGGATAGTCTAAGTTGTGTTCACCAGGCTGGCATAGCACCACTCCTACAACAAACTTAGAAGTGTCAATGTGAGCATGAAAAGTGATTTTCCAATCTGGGGCTCATAGAATTGGTACAGTGGTTAGAGCCTTTTTCAACTTCTCACACACGTATTGGCATTCCTCGGTCCACTCGAATATAATCAACACCTTGTATAGAGGTCGCACAATCAATGCATAGTTCAACACAAACCACCGATTATACCTTGTATGGTCTAAGAAGTGTTGAACTCCCCTGTAATTAGTTGTGGTGGTGGAAGATCGATGATAACCCTAACTTTTGAGAAGTCGGTGGCAATGTTGTTCTTCAATACCATGTGTCCTAGGATGCATCCATGCTTCACCCCCAGAACTGGCACTTTAAGGCGTTCAACGATAGATGATATAATCGACACTGTTCAAAGACAACTTGAAGTTTATCTATGTGCTCGTTCCAAGTGGAGTGAACACACGGATTGTCAATGAAAACCTCTAACTCCTTCCTAAGAATATCCTTTAAAATAGCACACATGAGCCTTTAGAAGGTAGCTTGCACGTTAGTCAACCCGAAGGGCATGACTATGTAGGCAAAGACTCCCCACTCAGTGGCAAATGTAGTCTTGTGCCTATCATTAGGGTGCACTTACACATGGTTGTACCCCGAGAATCCATCCAAGAAACTGTAGGCCTCTTTACTAGCCACTCTTTTGAGCATGTGCTCGGTATACAGCAATGGATAATTATCTCTCTTCATATTAGCATTTACCTTTTTGTAGTTGATGCACACTCTGATCTTCCCGTTCTTCTTTAATACGATCACTATGGGTGAGACCCAGTTTGTGTGCTCAATCTCATAGATGAATCCTGCTCTCATTAGCTTATCAATTTCTTCCTTGAAAACATGGGCGTGATTTGGATTCATGGGATACGGTTGCTGCTGTTTGATCGGCGTTGTGACGGGTGTCATTGGTATATTGTGAGTCACTACACTTTGATCTACCCCCTTGAGTTTCACTAGGGACCAAGAAGATACGTCTATATACTCTTGCAAGAGAGCAATGTGACTTTCTTCCTCTCACTTGGTCATGTCATTAGCTATAAAGATAGGTTTGGGTGTCTCCCTCTCCTTGGCTAAATTGACCTCCTTTACCTTGGTGGGTCCTTCTATTGGTTTTCTTGCTTGCCCCTGGCATTTGGCTCCCATCAAGATCACTACCCTATCGCCTTTCTTGAACTTGGTGAATCTCCTTGGTAGGTCTTGCCATGTTCTTTGCTCCTCCACTTGCGCGTCCTTTAGGTTGTTTCCTTCTTCCCTCCTTTAATCTATGGCATCTAAGGTGGATGGGTAAGTCCCCCTTGGTGCATCTAGTCTTGGAAGGTCGAGGTATCTCAAGATCACTATTTGAGCTTACTTCTTATTCAAAATCAAACTCTCCATCTTCGCTAGAAGAGGGAGTCTCTCCTAGTGGTCGTAGCTCCAATGGTGAATCCGTCTTAAGCAATGGTGTGGCACTTGGTTGGGCTAGGCTGACATGCTTGGCCTATGCTACTACTACATGCATGTTACATTTTATGGAGTGGATGCTACTGAGCTTTGCTTTGGCTTGACATTTGATTGCATGGAGCTTTCTTTGGTTATTTCTCAGCTTGCCAGAGTTACAGTTTGGATATACTTGATGTCTATGGATGCTATGTACAGATGCTACATTGCCTATATGCTCATGAGGTCTTATTGGTGCTTGATCTTGGATCTTCTAGCACTCGTGCTATCATATGCCCTTGTTGAGCTTCTTTGCTTGATATTTATTCATTTTGTGCCAATGGGAGCATCTTGATACGCTTGACAGACATTGATTAGGTGGTTTATGCTACTTGAGCATTTGGATACTTGAGACTGGGATCTTCACTTGGATATTGCATGGTTGATATGCGGTGGTCCTCACAAATGTACTTGGACCGATTTGGGCTTTGCACTCCCTGAGCATACACCTCTTTGTGTCAGGTCTTGCCAGTGTTGTGTACACTTTGCCCTATTACACAGGGGATGTGCCAGCTTACTGAATGGATTCATTTGGCATGCTTGGATGTTTGCTCAATGTCTGTATGACTGTCACTTGGTAATTTATGCCTGCTTGATGCCGATTATGCTTTAACAGTCAGTGGTTGATTTAGTGCATTCATTTTTCCTACAATTTGTTGTCATTGAACTTGGCTGTAATTTATTATAGCAAGCACTTATGCATGGACTAATGTGGAATTTTCATGCTAAATCATCCTGATTTTATGTATTTTTGATGGTACTTAATGGATAGCATCATTAGCTATCAGTTCATGGTCATTTTGCCTTGGTTTTGGTGGTATTTTGGCTGTTTACAGCAAAAAACAGGAAGCAGTTTTGAACTGTTTGCACCATTTTGGACTGCACTATGGGATCTTCTTCCACTGATAGTGCTATCTTCAACATCACTAAGCTTGATGGTACGAATTATGCCTACTGAAAGAGCCAATTTTGACAGGTATTGGTGCAAAAATCGCAAATAGAGCCACTAAGGATGCATGGTGAGTAGCTTGAAATGACTAATGACAAATGGGATGAGCTTGATGAGTTATGTAAGTCCACCCTCATCTTGTCTCTCACTGAATAGGTGCATTACAATGTGGTTGAGGAAGCATAGAGTTTTTGGCAGCTTTGGAATAAGATCAAGAACCTCTATGATAAGAAAAGTCCAAGCAAGTCAGATGTATTGACTCAAGCAACTTATGGACCTGCACATGAAGGAGAATATGATGATGTCTGCTCATTTGAGCCAATTCCATGCTATTCTCAAGAGCTTGACTTTGCAGGGCATTACCTTTAATGATGAGGTTACTCCATTGTTTTTTCTTGGGACTTTGAGTGAGTCATGGGATGTATTCCGAACTACTTTATGTGCTCTTGCTACTATTTTTAACTTGCCTGATGTAGAGAGTGCTCTTTTATAAGAAGAGATCAACTGTAAGAACTTGGATGCCTCTCATGTGTTGCATGCTTTGACTATTAGAGGCAGAGATGGTAATGGAAAGAATGATCATGGGTATGGACATGGTAGAGACTCACATAAGTCTAGGCCTAAGTTGCGTGGTAAGTCGCACATCAAGTCTCATGGGAAAAATGCTAATGTGGCATGTCATCATTGTGGAAAGAAGGGTCATATACGCCCACAGTGTCATGAGTTGCACAATGAGAAGTGCAAAGAGAAGGGGAAAGACAAAGTACATGAAAAGTCCTCTGATCACAGCATTATGCCTACAAAATCCAGTGTGAAAATCGAGGAGATAAATGTCACACAGACTTATGACTTTGATAGGGAGTACATACTTGCAGCTAGTTCTTGTATTGCTACGCCGTTGACCAAGGTTCACTCTATGTATGTGCAGTGCTGGCTTTTGGATTCAGGTGCTTCATTTCATGTTACACCATGCTATGAGTGATTCCATTCCTACTGCACTATCTCTGGTTCAATTCATTTAGGTGATGACAGGTCACTTGCTATTGTTGGCATTGGGGTATACAGATGTAGTTCTCTATTAACAATACTTTTCTGTTACAGGATGTATGTCATGTACCTACACTTACACGCATTTTTATGTCTGTAGGGCAACTGGATGATGCTAGATTTCATGTTTCATTTGGGGATTCTGCTTGGAAGATCACTCGTGGTAGACTTGTGCTTACTAGAGGTGACAAGGCTGGCAACCTCTATCCTCTTGTAGTTGATGGGTCCTCTGTTGACCATGTTTTGTCAGTCAATTTCATCCCACATGTATCTCTTTGGCATGCCCATTTGGGTCATATGTCCTTGAAGGGAATGAAAATGCTTTCTAGTTTGCAGTACTTACCGCCCCTTGACTATGCATGTTTTGATTCACGTGAGCATTGTCTTTATGGGGAAAACAAACTAGGAATACACATAAGAAGTCTGGTAGGGCACACATGAGTGATCCCTTGGCATTGGTACATTCGGATGTCTGTGGGCCCATGCCATGTTAGTCTATGATAAGGACCATCATTAGTGCGGCAAATATGGACACATTGTAAAGGATTTTTACAAGAAGCAAGGAGATATGAAGGCAAAGGGCAAAAAATATGGGCACTATGCATCTTCTAGTGGTGCTCATGATGAGCATGTTGACAGATTGTTTGCCATATAGCATGTATCTAAGAATGCATCTAGGCAGAACATAGATGAGAGATGGTACATTGATTCAGGGGCTTCAAATCATATGACACCACATGGAGAATGGTTTGATGAGATGGTTGCAGGTTCACATGGTTATGTGTGTACTGGGGATGACACCCAACATGACATTCAGCACATAAGAATTGTTCCGTTGTTGATGCCTGATGGCAAGAAAAAGAGACTACATGATGTACTACATGTACCTACAATAACCAAGAGTCTTTTGTCAGTTGGAGAGATGGCAGAATAGAATCTCCAGGTGAGATTTAATAGAGATGGATGCTTTGTTGAAGAATATGGTAATGGCTGCAAATTGATTGCTAGAGGCCGAAGAGATGGCAAAATGTTTACTCTTGATGCGTCAATTTCAGAATTGAAAGCAACCATGTTTGCACATGATGATGGTGCTATACGGGATGTTGAGATTTGGCATAAGCGGATTGGCCATGTGAATGTACAAAAGCTAAAATCTATGCAACATAAGAAGATTGTGCTTGGACTATCTAAGCTCAAGTATCATGACTTTGGACATGTATGTGATGCATGTCAACTTGGAAGTAAGCACAGTTTCCATTTATGAGACATGTACGGAATAGCTCACAACCCTTGCAATTGATACATTCAGATATATAGGATCCGTCTCATAATGCTTTGTTTGGTGGTGCTCGTTACTATGTATCCTTCATTGATGATTTCAATAGGTATACTTGGCTTTACATATCGGAAACATAAGGATGATGTGTTTGATGCATTTAAGGACTTCAAGAAGCATGGTGAAAATGAGTTGAGATGTAAATTTCATGTCTTAGATCGGATGGAGGTGGAGAATATGTCTCTAATTACTTTGACAGGTACCTTGCTAAGCATGGGATTAGAAGACAATTAACTTGCAGCTATACACCGCAACAAAATGGTGTAGCAGAAAGGAAAAATAGGGTACTGATGGAATCAGCAAGAGCTATACTAAATGAGAAGAGTTTTCCAAATGGTTATTGGGCTGAAGCGGTAGTGACTACTGTCTATGTGCTAAATAGAGCCCCTACAGCATGGATTCATGATGTAACTCCATATGAGAGGCTGTATGGTCATAAGCTTGACATTTCACACTTGAAGGTATTTGGCAACATTGCATATGTGCATCTTCTTGATGAAAAGAGGAAAAAATTGGATCCTAAAGCTATCAAGAGTGTGTTCCTTGGTTATGCACAAGACCAGAAAGCTTACAAGTGTTATGTACCATCTACACATGAGACATTGATTAGTAGAGATATTGTTTTTGATGAGCTAGCATTGTGGTATGGTAATCCTATTGTAGTGGCTACTGATGGATCAGCCAGCACTAGCAATGTTGAAAATAAACTTACAGTGAGTACATCTATGAGTGGTCCTACAGATGATGGGTCACCTACAATAAGTCCTTGGTCAGGATGCTTGCAAAGTCGTACTCCTACGTCCATTGACACGGATATGTCAGTGAGGGGAAGATTGGATAAGGGAAAAGAAAAGATTCTTGAGGATGTGATAGGTTCATTTACAGTAGGTTATGAGTCATCCAGTAGTGATAGTTTGGATAGTGAGTTGGGCATTTGGTCTGATGCCTGGAGCAAGACAGTCATTATGTACCGCCTCATGAGAGGCAAGCTCAGAGTGAGCCATAGTTATGAAGATCTGAGAGAGTCAGAAAATCAGTTGACAGGTTTACATACACTGGTTATTCAGCCCGCCATTATGCATATATGGCTAGTGTGACAGGTACAAAGAACCTACAAAGTTTGATGATGCAGTTACAGATGATAAGTGGTGTACTGCTATGGATGAGGAGTATGCAGCCCTGGCTGAAAATGAGACATGGGAAAATTGGTTGAGTTGCCGAAAGGCAAAGTCCCCATTGGCTGCAAATGGGTGTACAAGGTTAAGTACAAGTCAGACAGTTCGTTAGAATGCTATAAGGCCAGGCTGGTTGCAAAAGGGTATGCACAACAATATGGCCTTGACTATGAGGAGACTTTTAGTCCGGTGGCTAAAATGGCAACAGTCAGAACTGTCATTGCTTTGGCAGCATGCAAAGGTAGGAAATTATGGCAAATGGACGTCAAGAATGCCTTCTTGAATGGTGATTTGGTTGAGGAAGTATATATAGAGCAGCCTAAAGGCTATGTTCACCTAGACTAACCTACACATGTATCTAAGTTGCAAAAGGCTTTATATGGACTGAAACATGCACCTAGAGCATGGAATGCTTGGACCAGTAGTTATTTAAAGCAACATGGATTTAGATTGGGTGATGCAGATCACAGTCTGTTTACGAAGAAGATAGATCATGGATATGTGTTTCTAGGTTTATGTAGATGATCTCATCATCACTGGAGATGATGAAGAGGGCATTGCTGAAATTAAATCATGTTTATAGGCTGAATTCAGAGTCAAAGACCCTGATGAACTAAAGTACTTTCTTAGGATTAAGGTAATCTCTACGCCTCAATGTATATGGCTGCTACAAAAGCAGTATGCTCATGACATGTTACGGAAGTACGGTATGGCTGAATGCAAGCCTATGGAGACACCTCTTGATCAGAATATCAAGTTGTAGATTGATGTTGGGAATGACAGAGAATGTGACCATGTATCAATAGATGGTGGGTAGCTTGATATACTTGACTATTACCCGTCCTAACTTATGTTATGCAGTGGGGCTGATTAGTCAGTTCATGCAGAAGCCTCACAAACCACATTTAAATGCAGTCAGGAGGATCATGAGATATATAAAGGGTACTATAGATTATGGCCTATTTTATGCATATGGAAAATCCCTTGACTTAACAGGGTTTACTGATGCTGATTGGGCTGGTTGTGCCTATGACAGGAGGTCAACCAGTGGTTATGCATTTAGATTGGGCAACAATATGATTAGTTGGCAGAGTAAGAAACAACCTAATGTTGCATTGTCTAGTACAGAAGCTGAGTATAGAGGAGCTGGCTTAGCGGCTTGCGAAGCAGTTTGGTTGATGAAACTGCTAAAAGACTTGGGAATACAGTTGGAAAGTAGAGTGAGATTGCATTGTGATAACCTCAGTAATATTATGTTGGCTATCAATCCCGTTTACCATGCTAGGTCCAAACATATTGAGGTTCACTACCATTTCATCAGAGAAATGGTTCTTACAGGGCATATTGACTTGATTCATGTGAAGACTGAAGATCAGGTAGCAGACATATTTACCAACTCTCTTGGTAAAGAAAAGTTCATATATTTTAGACAATTACTTGGAGTTTATCAGATGGTTTGAGTTTGAGGGGGAGTGTTTTGCAATGGCTAGAGGCATGAAAAATTTATGCTAAGAGATGGATTTCTGATGATGCATGGATGATTGTGTGTCACATAGCAGTTAAGGCCTAGAGTTATCACTGAAAGTCATGCTCCTCTGTATGCATGACACATAGGTATTTGTTGGGGGTAAAGGCACCTCTGCCTAGCCGCTTGTGTATTACTACACTAATAGTACCCGCCACTGCACACTGCAGGTGATGGGTGCCCATCACTATCACTTTATTCTTTATTCTTTTAGTGACAGCTTGAATAAAGGAAGGCCCGATCACACATTGTGACTGTTGGAGTTCCCATTTGTGCTCTCTCTCTTCTTGCTCTTGCTCTTCGCCATAGCTCACTTCCAAGCAAGCTTTGATCCTTCTCACCTTTCAACTGGTATCAGAGCGAGGCTTCTTGACTTCTCGAGCTTGGTTCATGGCATTCTTAGCTTCCATTCAAATACCTACAAGTATCCTTCCCGGCAACCATAGGCCACCTTCCTGAGCTCTCATCACTCCCCGACTTCCCAAGCACCTTCCCGGCCTATTGAGGCACCCTTAAGGCATTGCTATAGAGGTATTGAAGTGTTCTTTCAGTGCTTTTATTCAGTTCCTAGATTGTGGTCAATTAGGGCAGCCATAGCTCAAACCCTTGGAGCGTGTATCTTGCTCCCTCTTGCATTTGGGCACTTGAGGCTTGTTGTGTGCCTCCCTGGGCACCCCCTAGAGCCTCTAACCACTACCATTGAGGCCACATGGATGCACAATAGCAGAAGCAAATATCAGCAAACTTGCACCATTTTTTGGCTAATCTGGACAACATACTACAACAGCTCACCTATTCCTCAGTGATGGCTATGTCATGCTTCTTCGGGCTTGGCAATGATCTCTAGCATGTGTTGAAGCCTCCTTGATCATTAGCATCAGATTTGGGTATGATTTGTACATTCTCAAGACTGTTTATAGCAATTCCACAATCATGTTATGCAGAAGTAACATTGATATCTAATGCTATGCTTGTTTGGGCACTTCTACTTAACCAGTTTGGTACCTATTAATGCCCGATTGTTTGGGGGATGCAAGGCACATGTTATGCCATCATTTTGGAATGATTTTCTTGCTGAAAATAGTTAGTTTTGAACAGTAAATCACTGTTGTACAACAGTGAGCTGAAGCCTATTACTTCATTTTTGGTTATGCCTATTGGTTTCGGGCTATGTCTTTGGGATATGCAATGACGTATTGACCTTCGGGGTACGATATTGAGCTTGTATTTGATTCTTGATATTCATTTGAGATTGAGCTCGGCTTTGGAATGAATTTGATGCTTCGTCTTGGATGTACATATTGCATGTATGTTACATATGTTTGACCGGTCTTGACATGCTTGGCATATGCCACTACTACATGCTAGTTACATTGTTTGGAGCCGATTGCTACTAGTGCCTTGTCTTGGCTTGCATCTAGATTCCCGGAACTTACTTGGGGTATTTCTTGGTCAACATTATCTTTACCTTTTTTTAGATGTTTCCCAACTTTCTATAGCCTTTAGTGATTGGCTGCCATCATCTTTAGGCAATTACATTATCGCATTTACCAATTTCAGCCCTAGAGATTGCTACATGTCAGTTTCTAGCCTACTGTCCTTCCATTTTTAGCCTCATCTTAGCTCTGGTGGTTACAACATTCCGAATCTGTCTTTGGTGAACGTCACATATTGATACATCCCTCACGTCACTCCCATAAGAGCCACCGCTTGCTAGATAGCTTTGCCCTTGAGTATCTTGTACGCTTTTTTCTTCATTTACAACATTCATTCATTCACTTCGAAGTTCTTTCTTCTTTGTTTGTATTTGTGTTTGCATGTTGTGTTTTGCGTTTTGTGTTTGAGTTCTTTGTGTTTTAATCGTGGTCATACACTCGATGTTTTCTTTTGCATATCTCCACAATAGGTAGAGTCATGTGAAAGACTACATTTATAGCATTCTTAGTTATCATAGCTTGTGTTTTGTCTCCACTAATGTTAGTGGCGATACTAGAAACTAGGTATTAATTAATTAATTAATTAATTAATATGCTTAGAAATACTTGGATGAAAAATTGGCCTAACCAATTGAATTGTTGGTTGGTAAGATATTTTTGAGCAAGAATGAATAATTAAATTATTTTTTTGAAAATTAATTCAATTGGTCTAAAAATGACTAAAAATGCAATTTGAAGGTTGCCACTTGGCAAAACTTTCCCATGCAAGAGGGGAAAGGGTTGTTAGAGACTTGTGGAACCTCATTCTAGCATTGTGAAGGTTCATAGAGGAGGAGAGAGTTGCTACTATAGTTTTTCAGCCATTGGTGATCAGCCCAACCATTTGAGGTTGTCAAAGATCTATCCCTAGTTTATGAGGAGGCCATTAGAGGCAAGTGAGAGCCTATAGGGTTGTTTATAGTAGCCAGGTAATAGCAGGTTGTCTATAGATAGGTGATAGAAATTTTGGGACCCATAAGGGCAAGTGACTACATGTGGGGCTCTTGTTGATGGTGGGCTATAGTCAAACAGCCATTCACAACAAGGAAACATTAAATTTCACCCAATCTCCCTCTCTCTTGCTTCCTCTCTATTCTCTTAATCAATTCATATCTTCTCACAAGAGATCTCAATCAAATATAGTTCTAGGAGGTTGCAATTCAAGGATTTTTGTTGCTAAACCTTAATTTACAACAAACATTATAGTTTGATAGCTACCTTAGGAAGAGTGCTCAAAAATTGGGGTCTAGTACTTGAAATTCAACAGTTGAAATTCGAAGATTTCAAAGAATTTTAAGAGCAAGCCAATCAGTTGAAATTTTAAGAGGTGCTAGTTTTTAATTTTGAAAATTAATTTAATTATTATTTTTGGCTAAAAAAATTAGCCACACTAGCCAACAATTAAATTGGCTAGGCCGATTTGTTGTGTAGGCAATCCTGAGCATTTATTAGCCCTTGAAATGTCATTAATTAATTATTTAATGCCTAGTTTCTAATGCCACCATTGACTTTCATGGCTAACAAAATCTTGTAGGCCAAAAACTAATACAGAAACCTAGTACTTGTCAAGGATAATGTATTATAACTTTTTCCTTTGGCATTCATTTACTTTTTAGGGTTCTTGGTCCATCAATGTGAAATAATTAAGTGGTATATCACATATGCACCTCACATTTGCATATTTGATTAAAAACTTAATCAAATGCTAAGTAAAGCATAAAAAATTCACGTGCCTGTGATAAACAAAGAGAGAGGTGTTGCTACAAATTTCTAGCCATTCGTGATTAGTCTAGCCATTGAAGATTGTCAAAGAGCTATTCCCAACTGTTTAGGAGGCCACTAGAGGCAGGTGACAACTCTTGTAGGCTGTCTATAGGCAGGTGACATCAATTTCGGGGCCCACAAGGATAGGTGATTGCATGTGGAACTCTTGCCAATGGTGGATTGCAGTCAACAAGGTAACATTAAATTCCAGCCAATTTGGTGATGAAACTTTGAATATTCTCTCTCTCTCTTGCTTTGTCTCTATTCTCTTAGAGAATTCATAGCATAGATCTTAGCCAAATTTAGTCCTAGGAGGGTGCAATGGAAGAATTTGTGCTGTTAAACCCTAAATTACAATAGAAATGAGGGTGAACCCACCACCTTGGGAAGAGTGCTAAGAATTTGAAAATAGTACATGAAATTCAGTAATTGAAATTGGGGGATTTTTGAGAATTTTAGGAGGCCAACTAGGCAATGTTAAGGTTGGGGAAAGATTTTCCCATCACGGAGAAAATTGAAAGCCAATCGCTTGTTAGATCAAGGGGCAAACTGATAAGAAGTCTTATGGATCATTTTTGGCAGAAAAAGACATTGGATAGTGAAGGAGATTGGAATCCAATCTCAGTGTACTTCATTCAATATTAATAGAAGCTACAAAAATACTGCAAGGACACTAATTCTTAATTCTAAAAATTAATTGAATTATTATTTCTTGATTAGAAAATTGACACCAATTTTGGGGTCCACAAGGACAGGTGATTGCTTGTGAGGCTCTTGGTGAGAGTGGCCTGCAAATCAATCAGCTATTCACAACACATCAACATTAAATTTCATACAATTTGGTGATGAGGACTTTGAAATCTCTCTCTCTCTCTCTCTCTCTCTCTCTCTCTCTCTCTTTGTCTCTATTGTCTCAAATAATTCATAGCTTCGCTTAAGAGATCTTAGCAAAATCGGTCCGAAGAGGGTGCAATGGAAGAATTTTTGTTGTTAAACTCTAAATCACAATAGAAATAAGTGTGAATCAACCACCTTGGAAAGAGTGCTAAGAATTCAAGATTTAATACTTCAGATTGGGCAATTGAAATTTGGGGATCTAAGAGAATTTCAAGATGCCAACCCTCAAGGAGTAGATTGAAGTCCAATCCCTTGTTAGATCAAGGGGCAAAGTGATAGGAAGGCTTGCTGATCATTTTTGACAAAAATAGACATTGTATAATGAAGGAGACTGGAACCAAATCTTAGTGTATTTGTAGGGGATGGTTGTTGCATGGCAGTGCACGTTGCGGGGGGGTTCCTCAGAGTAGTATGCTTGCTCTACATTCAATGCATAAACCTTGGAACTCCTTGATGTTGCTAGTTTATGTAAGAGGACCATGGAAGGGCTAGCGAAGAGGGAAGAGTAGTGTAGGAGGAAATGTGAATCTAGAAGGATAACGGACAATGCTGCAGAGAAGTTAGACAAAGGAGTCTATAGTTAGAGATGACTAGAGGCAGATACAAAGAAGTTTGGAGACATCGACAAAGAAGTCTAGAGACAGAGGAGTTTGGAGGTAGAGAGAGAAGTTTGGAGAGTGAGACAGAGAAGTTTGGAAAGAGGAGAAGTAAGTCTGGAGACAGAGACAGAGAAGTCTAGAAAAGGGGAGAAGTCCAAGAAGTTTGGATATAGAGATAGAGAAGTGTGGGAAGAGAAGTCTGGAGGCGGAGGAGAAGTTTGGAGATAGAGACAGATAAATCTGGGCAAGAAGAGAAGTCTGGAGACAGAGATAGAGAAGTTGAGGAAGAGGAGAAGTTTGGAGGAAGACACAAAGAAGTTTGGGGAAGAGGAAGTCTGGAGGCAATCAAGTTTGGAGGTAGAGAAGTTTGGAGGCGGGGAAGGAGGAGAGAGAAGTGAAGTCTAGAGTGAGGGGGAGAGAGAAGAGAACTCTAGAGATAGGAATGAGAAAAGTAAGAGAGTGACACTAAAGAGAGACTGAAGTACATAGATTTACAAGAGCACACGTCTATTAGCATCAAATGATTGCTTGATACATTGGTTGCCTCTCTTTCTTTTTATAGATTTAGAGAGGGGAGGGAAAAAAGATCTTCATACAATATCAATATCTTGAGATGGAGTGGTGGAGGTTTTGTGCAAACTGCTGCCAAAAAATCTAGAGGAAAAAATCCTTGGTGGGTTGGTTGTTGATGCAAGTCCAAGGCTGGTCTGCCAAGTTCCAAGAAGTCTCTAGGGAAAGTTAGTCTAGAGAAAAGTCCAAAACTCTCTCTAGAGAAAAACATAAGTCATTCAAGTAAAAAGTAACCTAATAAACTATATTGTACATGATAAAGATTGTTTCTATGCCATAAAGAGAGTGAGTACAACTCAAACACTTGGCTGCTATATACAAGTGTGAGATACAACTCAAAGATTTTTACAGAAGAGCTCCCATATGATGTACAAGTCGCCCACTACTAGACGGCTCACTGTCCTTGGTGAGCATTGGTAAGTCTATCCTCTAGGCCTTGAAAGAAATCATGGGCCTGTTGAAAAAGAACTTTGTCTCAATTGTGATCGGCTTCTAGGGTGCGGATATGTTGTTGTAACTCAACAATCTTTGCATCTTTCTAAAGAAGTGTCTGTTGAACCTCGATTAATATTTGATCTCGGACTTGTATCTACTATTGATGACGGTCGATGAGGTCATCCTTGAGGGAATCCATCTTTTGAGAGAGACTGCCATCCAAATGGCAATGGCAAGGAGGTCTTGGAGCAAAATGTGACAGATACATTGTCTTGACTCCATGTGCTGAATGAAATTGGATAGACAATGGGGCCGTTGCTTGGAGTAATAGTGATAATATGAGGGGAGATTCACTAAGAGCTAGTGTGGGTGAGGTGGATGATTTGCATGATGGAGTCTTGCTGTGAAGTTTAATGAAGGTGGTGGTGTCATGATAGGGGGACTGATGGTGACTGAGGGAGGGTAAAATGGATGCTGAGGATACCTGTAAGTGGGTTGGGCCCGATGACGAGGAGATTGGAATGGAAGATGGGGAAGGGAAAGTAGATGGTGAGGGGAATGGTGGGGATGAGGGAGGAGGTGGGAGGATGATCACCGGTAGAGTAGTGGAAGTAGTTGTGTTGGCTTGGATCTTCTTTGTGTGTTAGGACTTGGGCCTGTAAGTGAGGACTTTGGGGAAATATTTGGACTTTTTGGTTTTAGAAGAAGAGGAGCTAGAGATAGATGGTGGTATGAAAGAGCGACATTCAATAAGATAGATTAAGAAGAAATTTAGAGATACTTTTCTCAGTTTGTCGAGCTCATTTGAGTTTGCCTTGGAGTGGCCATGTGAGAAAAGTTGCATGAGGGTAGGATTTGATTGTTGATAGATGATAGAAGGCTTCTTGGGCTTTGGTAGCTCTAAAGAGTGTGGGACAAAGATAAAGATAGTAGTGAGTGAAGTGGTAGAGTTTTAGAGTGGAAGAGGTGCGATTTTCAAGGAGATTTTGTACATGGCTTTGAATGACTGTAGTGAAGGTGATTAGTGGCTAATGGTTCCTTGGAGAGGGTGAGAATGGTGGCGATGGTGTCATAATCAGGCTTCTGTCCTTTGGGGAGTTGAAGATGCCTATGTATGTAAGATTTGCAAAGATGTTCATTAGGAGGGGGAAGTTAGGGTATTAAGCTAGATGAGTGAAAAATGAGAAGTATAATGGGGACGGATGGAGACAAGAATAGGTGGGGTGTGATCCACAAATGTGTAGGCAGACATTTGAGGATGGCTGGAGTACCTGCAGTGAAGGGGGATTTTCTTGGGAGTCTAATGAAGTTGATTGGCGAGAGGGTTGATATGTCTTGTCACCAGTGTCACCGCTAGTGCTTGTAGAAGTATCTATGTAGGAGTTGACCGTTTGGTCATCTTGATGGGATGAAGATCTTGGGATTGCCAAAGTGCAAGGAGGAGTTTGGGAGAGGGCACCCAAGAGAGTTTGTGTTGGGCCGATTGGATGGGATGGCAGGAGGAATCTCAAATAAGCACGAATAGGTTGAGGAGGGCTGATATCGAGCATGCTTGTAGAACCAATGTGCTCAATAGTCACACATGTATGTGGAGCAGGGTAGTCAAGTATGATCCATTTGATCGGTCTAGTCCGTGGACTTAGTATGGTACCGAATGTACACAAAAAAATGTTGGAAAAAATGTGGTGTTTTGTATGATCATTAAAGGGCCAATTGGATGGGACGGCAAGAGCAATCTCGGATTAGCACAAATGGGCTGATGTAACATGCCTGCCCATTGACTATCCAGGCATGCTTTTAGCGGTCTATCAAGAAACGAATCTAAGTGTCACTGCCCGACACTCCCATGGAATGTTTCGGGGTTTGTCGCCTAGGGTTTCCCGAATCTGCCTTGCAACGGAACGTTCACAACCAAACCCACTAGGATCAACCTAAAATCTGAGCTCCTAGTGGCCAAGGTCTCCTAACAGCATTCTAGCGTCGGATTTTGGACATCCTACTTTATGCAGAGATACCCAAGCCAAAGCAGACCCATGCTGCACTTGGTTCAAAGAGAATGGGAAACGAGAGGGATGCACTACTTGACCTCTCTGCGCGTAGGGCATAGTCCCATTCCGGTCCCCTAAAATGGCATGAATCGGGGTTCTATCCTAACAATTTCTAAGGTCAAAGATGGTAAAACCTTGTGAGAAGCCTCCCAGTTCTCTGGGACCACCCTACCGTAGGACAGATCCCTCGGGGGTTCTGCCCACCCGCTTCCCTCGATAGGCATTCTTTAGTTATCTAATTAGGTCCTATCACATTTATGTGTGACATTTAAAATCAACTTCCTTAATTAAGCCTTTTAGGGAATGGGGTTCATTTCACGTAATTTACAGCAAATACATGAATACAAAGCAAGCAATCTACTGACAAACAAGTTCAAACAAGTTCCTTCTTATCTTCAAGTTAAGCTTTGTCTCCCGCCCATACAGGAAAAATTATATATCTCTTTTGTCCAACAGAAGTGACTGGTCCAAATCACATGGCACCACAAATTCCATATCTTTCCGACCCGGTGGAAGATACACAAAACTCCACGAGGGTATTCTATCCACCAAGATTCCACCCTTGTAATTAGTATTTAGGGTTCCAGGATCCCATCCCAGGTCACAAAGGGGCTCGTCAGATTCTAGGAACAATGCAGGATTTACAGCCAGAGCCCCCTCTGGCACCTACATTTCCTACTGCTCAAGACTATCCCTACTAACAGACCATTCGCCTACAGAGTCATTCTAAGCCTCTCGTAGCAATAACCATGACCCCCTTGGAGTAGGGTCTCGCCGCTAGCTTGGGGGTAGCCTAGCACGATCCTTCCTTTTATTTTGTTTGTCCATAATTGAATATCAAGCTCCCGTTACTCTTCAGTCAGTCTATCTTTATGTGTGTGATCGGCTGTATATGTGTGTGACATTTAATAAGTCAGTTTAGTCAATGACTTAACCACAGTTAGTCTTGGTTAGTCATACCTATCTGTGTAAGTCTCTTTCAGTTAGTATGATGGAAGAATAATGGAATAAGAACAACAATGAGGTGAGGCTCATCTTCCACTCCACTTTGTCTCTCTCTCTCTCTTCCAGTAGTCATAACTAAAGAGGATAGTGTTCAAGAGTAGCCAGGATTGTCATTAGTGATGATAGAGTAGCCAATGCTTGTTGAAGGCTGAGTGTTGCAGTGAGGGAGGATATTGAATGAGTCATCATAATCAGGGAGGTGCCTTTTCTCTCTCTCTTAGAACTTTATCTTGCATGCTACACCTTGTATCATCCATAGAGATAAGGACTTAAATATCTGAATTAGATCATCACATCCCTAGTGCGTTCAATCCTTTTAGGGAGGATCATTTGAATCATAGAAATTTCATTGTGTATGACATTCCCTAGACTAAAGATAGAGCATCATTTGGTGCTACATGTGAAGGTTCAACAAGATGTCACGTGTTACAGAAGGGCTATAGTCATGACAACAGAAGGGCAACTCTCTCGTGAGTTTGGGGAGATTGTTTATTTCCTACCTAATGCAGAAGAGATCATGTTGTAGGAAGCCAAAGTTAGTCATGTGACTTAAGAACAGGCTGTTGCCAAGTTTGATAGAATGAGGCATGTCTTCTAGTTGCTGGCATATTTCCAACAGGAGCAGAGTTAGGAGAGAATGTGCATGTTCAGTTAGCACTATTGGGAATCATACTTATACTAGTGGGATTTTCAATCTACAATTCGCCTACAATTTCCTCTTGAGAAGGATAGTACATTCATGTCTTAATGTCAAAGTTATGCATGCTACGAAGGCAAGGCCTTAGTAATTGATTTTGGGGTGGTTGCATTTTCCTTAAGTGGACAATTAGCATTTGTAAAGGCAATTATTTGAAGTTTTTTTTTCTTAGCAAGATAGCACCTTGAATTTCATGTGAATGAGGCCAAGAAGCAAAAACGCCTTTAACTTTAATCATGGCCATGCTTGGGCTAGTTTGAAGGTAGTAGCCTTGGATATTCATGTTGGTATTGAATTATAATGAGAAATTACTTATGGGGGAATTATCCTTGTTGATTATATTCATTTATAGTGTTTGTCTATTTCTAAAAAAGTGTTATAAGTGTATCCTTGAGGATAGAGAATTGTAATACTTTGTTTGGATGGTGGTTTCGAGATAGAGCTATAAGGTTCCATTGTCTTTTGCATTATCAAAGGATATTAGAAATAACTTTAAGGTTAGAATTTACACTTGTTTGAACCAAGTATCAAATCACAAACCTATACAAACACTCCTTCCTTCTCTTATATTCACATTGTGAGGTTGTGTTTCCATACTTCACCGCTCGTGTGATAATGGTTTGGATTAAGATAGACTAGTAGGATATCTTGGTCTACTCGCATGCACCAATCAAGATACCCCAATCAGATGTAGCACAAGCTATGGTAGCTACATAGAAAAAAGTTGTGAATAGTGCTACATGGTGCCCTAGAGACTTGAGGAGGGGGAACTGATCCCTATCCCAAAGCATTTGGCTCTTCCCATAATCATCTCTTGCTCCATTTCAATAGCACACGAAGTTGGCTAAAGAATTGTTCAGAAAGGGCATTGCTACTTGGTCTGATGTGTGGGACTCTCAAAGGTCACAATGGCTACGTTAGGACGAGGTGATGACCAACTTTGGGCTAAACCAAGGGGAGGGGAACTTTCTCAAGGGGATCTTGGTAGAGAAAAAGGGAGAATGGCCTACATCCAACGTGAAGAGAGATCACTCCCTATTAAGGGATGTGTCGAGCCCCTTTGGTAAACAATTGTGGATGTGCATGTCATAGAGTGACTACAAAGTGCCATCCCCTGCAATTATGATGAATATTCACAGCAAATGGAAGAAGGAGTTCCCTATGACGAGACTATCTACTTGGAAGAAAAGACTTAACTTGAGACTTTGGAAGGCCACACCTAATTTTAGAATCAATGTGCTAAGGTGACAAGTTGTGCTAAAGGAGCTACCCTTAAGATCCAGACTCTCTAAAGCTAGCAAAATATCTCCAATGTGGCCTTTTTGTAGTTGGGAAAAAGAAGTGAAACTCCACCTTTTCTAGAGCTGATTCATGTCACTCATGTATGGAGGAACATTAGGAAAAGGATTAAAGAAGCCAATCTATGAGATTCCTTTGATGTCACTAGAGCCTTTTTGGTGATTAGGTGGGCCTGGATATTAGCACATGGTAGCTAGTTAGTGTGTTGAGTGACATCACCTTGAGGTTCATCTAGGCTAGTAGGAATTGTGTTTTTTAGAAATCAGTATGTTCCCAAACCTAATTGCAATCTAGCTAGGCTCAAGAAGGAGTTGATGATGACTTTAGGTCCCTTGAAAGCCAAAATCTTGCTTGTAAGGCTTGAATGTCACTACATCATCTGATGTCTCTTAATATGATACACAGTACAAAAAGGAAAACATCATACATACACAAATAATGTGATACACTTAGCTAATACTAATTTCATACGTCACTCTCCTCTCTTTCATTAAATATTATTTTTATTTTCTCTTTTTCTCTCATAAAAAAGTTTCATCTCCCTCTATCTTCTCTAAACAAGTCCTAATGATTATTATGTTAAAAGTATTTAAGAATATATTTTTGGTCAAGACTAGGCATCTCATTGATGGGTTACTTACTAGATGTGGATTTAGAGTTTTGATGATCAATAATCTTCAAATACATTTATTTAGTCCTTTAATCAATACAAAAAACTACTTTGATTTGTTACCCTGACCAATATTAAAAAAAACCTACCTTAAAATTGTTATTTAGATTGTGTATTGAGTCCTTTGTATTTAGTAAAACACACACACACAAAATAAACCTACCTTGATTGTGCTATCTTGATTGTGCTCTGTGTGTGTGTGTGTGTGTTGAGTCCTTATGCTCCACATCTCTCTTATTGAGCTCTCTCTTTAATATATAGGTACACATGCATATGTACAGACACATCTCGCATAGAGAGAGAGTCCTACATAAGAGACACATGTACATGAAAAAAGAGATATATTTAGGCAAGAGA
The DNA here is from genome assembly GCF_053477565.2 of Lygodium microphyllum. Classification (NCBI taxonomy): domain Eukaryota; kingdom Viridiplantae; phylum Streptophyta; class Polypodiopsida; order Schizaeales; family Lygodiaceae; genus Lygodium; species Lygodium microphyllum. The sequence continues at coordinate 23,287,066 of NC_141149.1, forward strand.
CAAATACAGAGGGGAAGAGAGAGACATGCACAGTGAGAGATTAAGATAAGGGTCAAATATTTGGCTAACAATATAGTTGAGATACTTTGAGAAAGGAATTCTTGATAGCTTAATCAAGAAGGATCAAGCATCTTATCATTAAGATTCAATCCTACCAACAAGTGATTGCAGGTTAATTGTATTGGTTAGAGACTAGGATGATCTATTAAGAAGATGTGTTTGCAAATATGAGATGCATGGTGTGCTCACTAAAGCACACACCGCAATCATAGGAAGACACTTCGATGGAGACACCACCTCAAGGAAAGGCTCTTCAATCTCAGTTGTGGTAGCTTGTTCTTTTCCATGATGTAGTGAAATTCATTTAGCATTGTGACAAGTATTTGTGCACATGAAAGTGCCAATTCAAAATGATAAAATGGAATTAACACCTATAATAGCCATCAACTCTTTGAGAAGTAGCATATTGATTTTGTCAATTCCATTAGCCCTATAGCCTAGTACTCACAAGTGTACATCATCCTGGTATTTCACTATTTGACAAAATGGGCTAAGGCAAGTGGTGGTCAAAAGTATAACTCTAGAAAACATGGCTCTTGGTAACACACACACTAATCTATGAGAAGGTACAAAGGAAAGCTTGGGTTGACAAGCACATCAAACAAAGAGACTTTGAGAAGGACAACCTTATGCTACTTTACTCCATCAAAGGTCACAAGAAAAAGATGAATTTTAGATGTCTCGATCCTTTCAGAGTATACTAGATCAGAAAAATAAGCAATGTGGATCTAGAGATTCTAGAGAGTGAGGGGATAAGCTTTTTCAATGGAAGCCATGTCAAGAAATACTATACACCCGTTGCATGAAGCACCAATGTTAATGCCACCTATTACTATATGTATTATGAACATCATAGAAATTACCCCTAAAGATGAGTGACCAGCTTATCTTAGGTTCAAGCTCATTACAAAGAGAGAGTACACAATCATTGCTCTAATAGATGAGGGGGTTGGTCATAACACCAAGATGCACGAGGATTTGATAAAGATCTAAAAACCTCAATTGATCTTGACTACTACCAAATTCAATCCATATAGGTGAACACCTTAAACCTTGGTAAGGAAGTGCAATGTGATGTTGACCATCAAGATTGAAAGTCTTTGCACAATTTTTTATGTAGTACTTAATGTAGAGAGAGTTGGGAAAGAAACTATGTTTGACAAATACACTTGGCCCTATCAAGAAAGAGCTTCATCTAGCTAGTTGGTGTTCAACCTCTTAACTAATGTCCTGACCTATATAATCTACATTGAGATGGGAAGCAATTATAAATCCCTTGAATACAATCCTCACTTTTACAAAGGGTTTCTATAATAATGAATGTAAATAGAAAATAATGCCTCATCTTGTACACAAATAATCATTTTAACAAATTCACCCCACAAAAATTACAATCAAAGAATCTCTATTTACCAAACCCACTATAGGAACATCTACACTTTAACATTTTTATTCATGCAATACAACATTTTTTTTCTAGAAATAGAATATTTATTAGTAGATCTTATGACACATTGGTGCACTAAGAAGATGGCAAGCGTAAGGGACAATATTGTACATCAAAGAATCAACAAGCCCTACCTTCCTTTCACTGAACAAGAATAGGTGAAATTCAATCTCAACATGGAGATCTAGATGCATCACAACTTGAGATACATAAAAATCCAAAGCTCAACAATTTTGCGAGCAAAGATTCCAAAGCTAAGGAGCTATGCAATATAGAAATGTGTGGAATAGTTTGAGGGCAAAGTGGATTATCCAAAAAGTGTAGGATTTCTAACCTTTATGACTTTGCAAAACAAACATGAAAGGTAATAATGGAAACAACTAAAGAGGGCAACACAAGGTTGAAGTGCAACTATGGGCAGTATTGCAGAAAGCCTTAGATTTCCCAAAGTTTGAGATACATGGACCTAAAGGATTAGAGTATGTATTAGTGGTGGTGAGTAAGAAAGTTTTGAGTTAAAGGGCAACCACAAAAGCCACCCTAGTGAGATTAGGAGTATCTTAGCTACCATAATAGAAGAAGCCATTAAAGACCCATGCATACCGAGGCAATCTATTGAGGAGGAAGCTCAAGTACATTAGTGTGGAAAATAACCTCAACAATGGAAGAAGTTGTTGAAGTGGGAATTTCCAACCTTGACCCCATAAATGATGAGGGATTGTGGCTATAGAAGGAAATCAAAGAAGCATCTAAATACCTAGTAGAGACTTAGAGAAGGCTTGAAGTGCATAGGAAGGCAAGCAAGGCATCTAGTCAAACATCTAAACAAAGTGCACCCACATGCACAAAAAGAGGAGCATTCAACACTTGGGCATATAAAAGTCAAGGAAAAGAGAGAAAGAAAAGAACCAAGGAGTCCAAAAGGATAAAATAGGACAAAATTCAATAGTAGACTAATGAAGAAACTAAATGAAGGAGATCCCACATGTGAGAAAATAAGGAAAGGTACAAATTAAGACCCTCGCTAATGGTGGAAAAAGGAAATAATCTTCTATGAAGGTCATTGAGATAGCAAGGATGAATTTAGAAGAAGAAGATGCCATTGAATAAGCAAATGAGAAATTTGGGAGGGAGAAAGAGCAACAACAAGTGCTACACTCCGACAAGAAGAAGAAGAGCTCAAAAGAAAAGAAGAGGAAGACATGCACCAAGGCATTCCAAGATTAGTCGAGGATCCTAGAAGGGCTGAGGAGCTAGCTGTCATCAATTCAAGCCAATAATGCTCCATTAAAAAAGGCACATGTCGAGGCTCTACCATCCCCTCCACGTTAGCCAAGAGATCTAGCTCTAATACCTCACTTAGTTAGCTCCATGACATAAGTCAGCTAGCAAAAATGAGTTGGAAACTGGGGTATAGATGCTAGAAACTCAACTTGTAGCATTGTCATGATAATAAATAAAAGGGTTGGTATTTTACAAGGTCTAAATGGTAGAAAAAAAAGGCAAAGTCAAAGAAAAAAGCTTAGAAGATACCTAAAATAGAAGGATTGTCTACCTCCATCCCTTGTCAGACATCCCTTCTTAGACACGGGGCCCTTGCAACTACAAACAAGAAAAGAAATGTATTCTTTCAAGAAACAAACTGGTTGCCTTAAAGGAAAAATAAAGTGATGAAAAGATAAACGAGGAGATGTAGGAAGCAACATGAGAAACAAAATGTAAACACCATCCTTGATCTGGTCATTATGTTAGCACAAGCAAAGCAGGAAAGGAAATGGACCAATGAAAGGCCCATTTTGAAGTCCAAGGATGCATCTAAGGACACTACCAAAATAGAAAAGAGGTGAAGAGAAGAGAGAGGAAACCCCAACCATAGTGATGACATGAGAAGAAGAAGAAGAAGAAGAAGAAGAAGAAGAAGAAGAAGAAGAAGAAGAGAGAGAGAGAAGAGGAAGAAGTGAGCTCATCCTCTAAGGACTTTGATGAAGGAGACAGAGAAGAGAAGCAAATGATCATCAAAGCTACTAAAAGGAGGTGAAAGGAGGAATGGAAAAAATTAGAAGCTAGAATGAGAGAATCAAAAGAAGAGTATGAAAGAGGTATCAGAGCATCTATAGAATAGTCCATGTGCAATAGGGCCAATCCATCACATAGCAAGTAGCAAACCCTATAGCCTAAAAAGCTGAAAGTAGTTCTAGTAGGGAAAGGAGAAGGTTACACATGAACCATTCACTAACTCTACAACCCTCCATGAACTAATCACTCAAATTGGCTACACGCAAGTGCAACTTAGTTAGTTAGCAAAAGCAAGACCCATACTTGAAGTCACCGCAATCAATCTAGAAGAGAGCTCTCACCCAATAGATACCACAAAGAATGTGCAAGAATCTTCCAAGGGGAAGAGTGCAACAAGATGGATAGGAGCCCTTGAGTGGATGTGTAGAGAGATAAAAGAAGACAAAGCAAATGCACTCAAGGCCAAGTAAGAGCTCTAGGAGAAGTTGGAAAGGACAAGAGGAGTGTAAAAGCTTCTTGATAGAATTGGAAAAGTAGGTTGAGGAGCTCCAAGCTAAACTATAGGTATACAACAAGGTACTAAAGGAAATTCAAGAGAAGCAAGAGCAAGATTTGTGACACTAGTTGGAGGAATGTGACTTAGTGCTCTCAAATCTCCAAAACAAGCTAAAAGAGCATGATACTCTAGTCAAGAACCTTCAAGAAAAACATGTCAAAAGCTTCAAAATTGGCTGAAGGAGCATGACTCTGCATCTAAAAAGCTCAAGGATTAGCTTAAAGAATAGGCGACCACTATGAATGAGCTTTAAGATAGACCTAAGGAGCAAGACCGATTCATAGCATAATAACTTTATAGTACCTTTTACACAATTAGCACGCAAATTAATGTTTCTTTAGGTTTTGGTTTTAGTGATTCCGGCTAATTTTGTTCAGTGGATTCTCTTTTGGGGTCTCTCAATTATTGTGATTTGGCCTTTTGCTATATTCTCAATCCTTATAGTTTTACCCTCTTTGTTCGAGTATGTTCCTCCTCGTTTCATTAGTTGTGTGCATAGGAGTGTGCATGTGCATGATTATGTCCAATTGTTGTAGCTAAATAGGGACCATGGAGGTGTAACAATGCTCTATAGATGCATATCTGTATGGATCATGGGTTTGGGGGTTGCACTAGGAAGGTGTGCTATTGCATGAGTAGGCATATATGTGTGCACTGAGTTCTACATAGGTATTGAGCCTACATTGCATTATATGTGTGGATGAACGTGCCATGCACTACATGTGGTGCACTATTATATGGGTTGGATCATGCTAAGTGGTCTATGCACAATATTTTTTGTACTCGAGTTACTATTTTTATTAGTGCACAAAGATGCACTGCATATGTGCATAGTGCATGTGTGCTAGACTAGGTGTGGTAGATACATGAGACAAGTGAGTCTATATGTGTGTGAAGGGGTGGTTTGTAGGGATCAATGTGCAAGGGCTACATGCATAGGAACAAGCATTGGTGTAAGTGCATAGGAGTTGTAGTACACTAGGATAGTGCACTAGGATTGTGTACTAGTACACTAGTGTAGTGAACATGCACTAGGGTCTACTATTGATGTGGGTGAGATGTGGTGGTTAAGAATACAAGCACACACCGACTATATACTAGGTTATGTGCATGTTCTCTAGGCTAATCCATAGTACGTGCATACTAGGGAAGTGCTAGTGTAGTAGTCTATGCTAGGGTCGAGTAAGGGGGTGCACAATGTAACGTGTGCATTAGTGAATACATAGTACATTGAGGTGTAGTGCACTAGGGTGTAACGCACTGAAGTTGGTGTTGTGCAAGGATAGGGCTAGTACATAGTGCCTATGCACTAGGATAGTGTACTAATGTGGTGCGCTAGGCTTGTATAGGTGAGTGCACTAGTATACATGTGCACTAGTGGATGTAATGGTACACTTGGGTGCTCTAGGGATAAGCTATTGTGCCCCAAAATGTAGTGGTGTGCCCTATGTGCAAGCGGTGTGTGTAGTGAGCCTAGAATGGGTTAAATGATGGTGCACTAATGCAATGCAAGGTACCATCTCCCTCTCTCCTCTTTGACCCTCCCTTGAGAACACAATCAGTGTCAAGGGGGTGTGTGTGAGAGAGAGAGAGGAGGGGGACACGTAAGGGTGCACGCGTGTTGGATGTTAGGAGTGTGTACTAATATGCAAAGATGGGGATAATGCATTGGGCACTAGAATTTAGCAGGGGAATTAAGGTGTGTCATAGGCTAAGTGTTGGTGGTGTGTAGGGTGTACACTGTACTAGTGCATGTGCACCAAGATGCAAGAGCATGTGGTGTGTGCACTAAGGTTAGGTGTACTAGTGGACAATGCAAAGTGAGTGTGCTATGCACTATGGTGTGCACCATTGAAGTGGGCCAAAAATGTAAGACAACGGAATGAATTGAATGGTTGCCCTTCCACTCTTCTAACTTCCCTCTCTTTCCCCCTTGGGGGACAAGGTGGGAATGAGAGAAGCCAATGGCCGTGCAAGGCAGGGGGTGGTTGAAGGCGAAGACATTTGGGTGCAGGACAATGATGACAACTACAGCATGTAGCCAGCAGTGGCTTGGACAGCCCGGGCGGCCACCAAAACAGCCTGGTGTGGCAGGCTTCCCAACAGCTGGGTGGCTGCTCATGTCAGCATGCGGCGGTTCGACTGAGCAGGTGGGTGGGGTAGGCGATTGTTGGCATTGGCTGGCAATGCATACCGAAGCATGAAAGAGGCGATGTTGTAGGAGTCGTTGGTGGTGTTGCAGTGAAAGTGAAAGCTGAGAGGAGAGGCATATGGGATGGGGATCCTATGCTTTCAGAATTCAAACCCTCAAATAACATAAACACCTACTTTTTGTATTTTTAAAAATAAATCTATCTACTATCCCTTATTTCCCAAGGCTATACCCGAACTTGATGTCGTTGGTGTGGAAAACATACAATTCCCTCGGGAATTGAAAAGTTCAAAAGAAACAAAAATTCAAGCGTGATTCTATCACAACCAACTTCCAATGTTCTCGCTCTCTCTCTCTCTCTCTCTCTCTCATGTAGTCATTGATGGATACATGCACACTGTCTTTAACTTTTGCATTGTTGTCTTTAACTTTTGCATTGTTCTTTCTCTCTCTCTCTCTCTCTCTCTCTCTCTCTCTCTCTCTCTCTCTCTCTCTCTCATGCAATCATTGATGGATACATGCATACTAGTCCTTTAACTTTTGCTTCTTCTTTTGCATGTTCCTTATGAGTGATTCAAGCGTGCAACTTCATTGAGGATATGGCTATGACAAACACACAATTTGCCTCCACTCTTTCAATTGTGTAATGGTAGAAGTTTTCCTTTCTCTCTCTCTCTCTCATGCACTCAAGGAGTTCGCTACTCCTCTCATCGTCCATACAAGAATCTAGCCATCATTTTTCTCTTATTGGTAGTAAAGTGAAAATGATGGGCAATATCATCTATAGCATATAGGTGTGCAGGTGACTATAAATGTAGCTCGTTAGCACAAGCGGCCTTTAACCCCCAACAACCTCCCAATTAAAGACAAACACTTGAGTATGGAGAAAACAAGAAAGAAGTGATACAACACTATATGTACATATAAGTATAATAGGATGAGGAAAAGTTGTCATCTCATCCTATGCCCAATATATTCTTAAAGAAGGCATAACATTCTATTGGGAGACTTTTACCGAGTAGATCTATAGGATTCTCGTCACTTGAGATCTTGACAAGCTCTATGTTGTTGTCCTTAACCTTTAATGTGCTTGATCTTTGCATTATGAAAGACCAAATTGCATGTTGATTGAATGACACTCATAGTGTTTGAATGCAATATAGGAATCATAGTTATACTGGTCTAGCCTAATCATAGGGTCTCCTTGTAAGCCTCAATAGCTGCAATATACTTAAGGTCAATATAGTAAACAAGGCCGTGCATTTTTGCACCCTAGACATCTAACACACGACACCTCCAACAAAGATAAAGAAACTCATGAGATACCTAAAGGGCACTATAGATATGTGCAAAGATTTCTACATACCATGTATGTAAGAGACATACCCTATGTCCTTCATCTCAAAGCTCTTCTTAAGTTGAGTCTTCAAAGCATCCAACTTATCATGAGCATGACTAGCAATCAACATGTCATCAACATATAGCACCAAAATGATAAGGGTACTATCATGGGCCTTCTTTGCGTAAAGACAAGGATCCATACTATGAAGTAACTGTGTGAACGCATAAAGGCATCAAGCTTATGATACCATTCTCTAGGTGTCTACTTAAGTCTATAAAGACTCTTCCTTAACTTATACACTGGGTATTTGCTACCCTTTTCCTTAAAGCCCTTAGGCTATTGCATATAGATATCCTCATATAACAATACAAAGATGTGACAATCAAAGTTACATCATCATTACCAAAAAATCTAGTGTTCCATACCCACACCAAACACATTGAAATCCAGTATTATTATGTGCATGATTTGATAGAGGACAGAATAGTAGAGCTTGTCTACTATCTACTAGAGAAGAATGAAGCAAATATCTTCACCAAAGCTCTTACAAATTATTTACTTCGAAAACATCTTCAAAGGCTTTACATTGGGCGAGGATGTAGTTTACCTATGGCAGGATATTAAGGGGGTGTTAGATATGTTTAATACTCTTCTAGCGTAAGCCCACTAATGATCCATGGCACTCTAAGCTGTAAGGCACGTGAAGAAGCCAATTTTCACATCCATTTGATATAAGTCTAGATCCATTTGTGCAAACAAGCCTAATACCAAGCATAGGATAGCCATCTTGACCGTAGGAGAGAATGTCTCATCAAAATCAACTCCCTTCTTTGCTCAAAACCCTTAGCAACCAATGTGGCCTTATATGTTAGCTTAGGGTGACTAAGGGTACTCTCCATCTTGTACACCCAGTTGTAGGGCAATATATGTTTTCCATTGGATAAAGGAACTAACACATTTTTTCTATAGCGAATCATACTCAAACTGCATGGCTCTCTCCTAAGAGTGACAATAACCTTTGTGCATAGCCTTCTCATAAGTGAGAAGCTCACCAACATCTGTCACCCCATGACATAATGCATAGAGGGCTCAAAACGATTAGGAGTACATGAGGCTCTAATGGAGTGTCTCAAAACTAGCTGTAGGGTCTATACGGTATGTTCTCTTTGTCCAATATCATGATTCTATAGAATAGGTGAATCTTAGGCCCCTACGTCATTAGGATATAGCAAGCTATCTAACTAGGATTGGTTGGAGGATAATGGAAGGATCCTCCCAAAAGATTACCTTGTGTACCTCAACTACCTCTCAGGTTGATTATGCTTATTGTTCTCATGAAACACAACCTCATGGTTATGTATAACCATCCAAGCTTTTGATCCTAAAGATGATAGCTCATCTCACCTACATCATTATATCCAAAAAAGATGCATTTGACAAACTTTGAGTCTAGCTTATTGTGCTTCTCTTTGGAAATATGGCATAAAGCCTTGCATTGAGAGACTCTTGAATGAGCATATGAGGGAGGTTAGCCAAACCATACCTCTGTAATAGCAACTTGACCATTTAGAGGAGTACATTGGAATTTATTCATCAAATGAACGGCACTACTAACTACCTCAATCCAAAAATACCATGGTAAGCTTACTTGACTAAGCATATTGCAGACTCTTTTCTAAATAGTTCTATTCATGGGCTCCGCAATACTTTTATGAGATGGAGTGTATAGGGCAATCGACTGATGCTTAATACTGATTTCATCACAAAATTTCTCAAATTCCTTAGAAATGTATTCACTCCCATTTTTAGATCATAGATATTTAGACTAATTCTCAATCATAGTAAGAAAACATTGAAATGTAGTTAATGCCTCAAGCTTCTACTTAATTAGATAGATCCAAACTTTACGTGAATAATCATGAATGAACGTCACAAAGTACTTAGCACCACCTAATGAGACTGATAGTGTATGTGCCTATAAACATCTAAATGTACAAGAGCCAAAGGCTTACCCACACGCATAGAACCAAACGTCTTATGAGAGTTATGTATCTACCTACCATATAAACAATAATCACAAGAGTTAAAACATGAGTAGTCCCCAAAGAGATATATAAAAAATATCAATCACGGCCAAAACATGATCAGCGGCTCTAGTTACAAGCAAAGGGTAGAGGCTGCCAACCTTAGCACCTCCAATAAAAACAAGACTATCACAAGTAATCTTCTATGCAAGATCATGGAGAGAGACTTGGTACATGTCATCATCCAACTATCTGGTAGAGCTAAGGCTTTTAGTTAAAGCTGGGACATGATGTACATCGTGGAGCACCAATATCAAACTGCAATTTGATATCACCTGTGCCAATACTATCCAATGCAATGTCATCTCCTAGTCTAACCGAACCTATGACTGTAGATATGTATAAAGCCAATGACAATGCACAAGAACATGAAATGACAATCATTTAGGTCATAAAGTTCTAGCTTTATTCCATCTAACTTCAATGGTTTGGTTTGCTTCTTTTCTACCAATACCTGCCAAATCTAAGTCCTCCAATATTGGAAGTTATTGCCATCCAACTTCTCTATATTGAAGATAGCATTGTCATTCGAAGCATTTAAAGCACCTACATTATGTTTGTCAAATAAAAAGAGTATGTACTATTGCAATAATTGTAAATTAGTCCCAAAACCAAGCCAAAAAGAGTGTTGTAGGGCAAAGATTGAGCCAATACACTGTTGTTCACAAGTAAGATGCAGTAGAGTGCTGAATACAAGTGTTTACTCTCAAAAGAACTACTTAAAATTGATTTTCAACATGGTTATCCATAAGTAAATCAACATGTAGCTATAGGCAAATATGTAAAAGACTAGACTCCCACTATTAGGAAGATCTCCGAGATATATAATGTAATTAGGAATGTAGTAGAAACCATCAAGTGCCAAATGTTATCAGATTAGTGCTAGGTACATAGATCCGTACCATGCATGTATCCATCACTAGCTATACACTGACCATAAGCAGTACAAGTTGTCCGAATCAAAGGCAAATCAGCCCATAATATATGCATAAAGCAATAAAGCATATGTCAATATCCCACTACCTCAAATGAATGAAACTATGTAAAGAAAATACCAAGTACTCCCACTAGAAGCAAATCCAAAGTATTAAAGGAGCAAAAGGAAGCTCATACCATTCGAGTGCCCAAAATACATCATGTATATACTTGGGAGCATATACCTTCAATAAGACTTCAAGATTACAAGTGGAAATTATTGAGGCAAATAGCCACTGCCCAAATGCAACCAAATAGCTCAAATCCAAGATGTAGAGCTCAATACAAGCATATTTAGTCAATAAAAAACAATGCCAAGCATTAGCATAATCATGTAACATATACGAATAGCATGCAGGCATTCAATACATAGACATTAATTGTAAATGCTTGTTGTCCAAACCAAAACTCTTCTTGTAAAATAGAGAACTAAAAAATGCACAAAATTGACTGTATAATTGCTCAAATATGTGGTCCTTGTTATTTTGAAATATCCAAAACCAAGCTATTTTTCATTATTTTCACCCATTAATGGCTACCCTAATTAATGCCAAAAATGGACTATTGCAATCCCAAATCAAGCCTCAATGGATCAAGCACCTACTTGACTCGAGTCTAGATCCCAACTATGCAAATAGTACCCTTATCAATGTGCAGACTGTAAGGATCAATGTGAAAGAAGAAGGTCAAATCTTTGACCTTTGAGATCAAGCTTCACTCCGCATGCTCCTCACTCCAAGCATGAGTCTCCATGAACACTAAATGCCACTTTAGTACTAATTGAAAGTTAGAGCAAGAGTGGAAGCAAGAGAGAAGCAAAAGCTATGGAGGTTCAAGAAAAAGAGAGCGAGATTATATATGGAAACTCGAATAGTCACAATGTGTGACTTGTCTTTTTATATTCTATTGCCATTTGAACAATAAAGAACAATGTGATAGTGATACATGTCCACCACCTATAGTATACAAGTGTGTGGATAGTTGTGGTGGTATACAAGTGTGCACGCTGTTATAAATATAAGTAGCTAGGCACAGGTGGCCTAGCCTTTAACCTCCTAATAGGCTAGACCATTGCTTATTACAGAAAAAAAAAACTGAAAATGCCACAATAGTAGGTGCAAGTAGTATGTCGCGTGCAATTTACTAAGGTTCCTCTTCATCTTCTTATTCAAGGTTTGGGAATTATACACCATAGAGTCTTCAAATGGCTTTCTTCCAAAAGTTTTGCTAAGTTTTATGCACCTCTATACTTGCACTCTCACCCTATTTTCACTTACAATGTTCTACAAATTTAACATCTAAGTAATCTCATCTAGTTGTGACAACCATCTAGCTTAACCTCACTTCTTAGTCATGGATAAAGATCTTGGCATGGAAATATGATATTTCATACAGGTAAGATGTCAAAGAGTGGTTTAAACTACAGAAAAATCAAATATACATAACTATTATGAACTTGTTGAATGTGGGTCAAGGCATTCAATACCATTCAATGGGATTGTCTCACTCAAGGAGCAGGAAATCCTGAGCTTTGTCATGTAAAGTTAATTATTTTCTCTCTGAAGAACACAAAGCACTTGCAAATCAAAATTATTGCTCCTTCAAAGCAAATTGTCTATCGTCAAAATCAACATTTATTAGAGGGTATCCACTTGGTTGATTGTTACATGTCCAACTAATGATCCTTTTTTCTTTAACATTGAACATGAAAAATCCAATATAATGGAAAGCAAAAGGCCTAGCTAATAGTTAAAAGCAATGCTATTGAAAAATCCAATGTAATAAAAAGTGAAAACTCCATCCAATTTCGAATAGAAATCATTACGAGTTCAAGCTTGAACCTTCAAGCCACCATCAACAAATCGTCATGATAAGCAGTCACCATTGGTAGAGCATCGCCATTAGTTTCGTCACCATCAGCAATTTGTGTCACAAGGACACTGTTATAATCATCATATTATCAAGCATACAAGTCACTAGCTCTTTGATGATGGTGCTCTTGCTATATTTGTTGCATGTGAGGTGCATAGACTCTCTCACTCACACACACACACACACACATATGGCTATATGATTATGACACAAAGTAGCTTTTCTCCTCTACTTATGACTCATACTAGTGTTATAGTCAATTAAATAATTAGTTAGAGAGAGCATATGTAGTTAGTGTATACAATTTGTTTGAGAGAGTGTGTGTAGTTAGTATATAGTATTGTAATCAATTAACAAATTAGTTAGTGAGAGAGTGTGCAGTTAACATATACAATTAACTTATTAGTTAGAGACAACATACCTGGAGAAAGTTTTTGTAGTTAATAACTAATAATTTAATTAATTACTTAACTAATTAGTTGTTTAGCTAGTGTATAGTGTTGAGAGAGAGAGAGAGAGAGAGAGAGAGAGAGAGAGAGAGAGAGAGAGAGTGTGTGTGTGTGTGTGTGTGTGTGATAACCAAGTCTTAAAAGCAATCAACAAGAATGGTTATATCATCAATTTTTAGATATTGTATTATGATTAGACCAACATACTCATTCACAACTTCACAAATGGCTAGCAAGGCACCATAAAAGAGATTCAAGAAGCACATGGGGACGCCTGTCCTTTTCGGGCGTTTCATTAATTTAGTGTGTACATGGGTGATTCCATAGCGGGTGATTCCGCAAAATGCATATTAAATTAATAAACGTTTATGAGTTTAGAGTGCGCACTCGTAATAAATTAAGATTAGGATTTATTTCTAACCAGTTGATTTATTTATGTAGCTGAAGACTGCTAGGTATTCACTTTTGTCGGTTTAATTGTATTATTTTACTAACGATTGTGAATGCTTCAGTTGATGTGTAGAGATAGCAGCAGTGGCGGAGGAAAGCATTGAAGGATAGCGAGTATTCGATCTATGGATTATATTTTGATAGGTGCCACGCCTATATTTTGTCATGACTATTTATTGAGGCATTGATTATTTATTATTTTCTATGCGCCCATGCGCACGGTTATGTTATTTCTATTTGGACATTGTATTGGGCGTGCCAGACTCTATGGGCACCGTCCATTAGCTTTATTCCTATTTTTGTAAAAGCAAACTCAAAAGCTAAAAGCTTGATATATTTTTGTAAATTGGGCTATTATTGAGCATGAAGATGAAATATACATAAAATACATGCTTTGTGAAGCGCTCACACAAGGCATGGGGGGAGATTGCACCCAATTGGTCTCTTGCTCTTGTCGTTCATGCTTTTTACCTTGTAACTTGTGCAAAAAGTAGAGTTCATTGTTCTTGGGGACCTTCCGGCATTCACTACACGAGCATACAGCGACCGATCTGCGCACCAGATTTAAACCTCTAGGTGAGGGATGTCGACAACGCTGATGTTGTCGGTGTGGACTATCACTTTGTCCATTCCCAACATGTTGTACACATATCGTTTTGGCCATTTTTCCACTTTGTTTGGTAGGCCCAGTGCTCTCTGTACCAGCTCAGGGCTCTGCTCGATTTCTATTTGGCGGGCTTCATTTTCTAGGTGCACCATGACAGTGCCTCGAAGGTTTGAAGGAACTCGACTCACTTCTCATAGTCCATGACTTGGCCCAGCTTCTCCACATACCTCTATAGCTTGCAATTCTTCACCAGTTGCTAGATGGCTGGTTATTCGACAATTGTCTTCTAGATTCAAGATATGCCTGAATTTGAATTGATTGTAAGCCCTCATCTCCAATGAGAGGTCGTACTTTGCTTGCTCCTCTTCCGAGAATCGAAGTTTACTGCTTTTCTCTTGACCTGCCATAGTGGGTACCTGTCACAATGCCATAGTTTGTTATTAGCGTCCTCAATGTAATTTCTTACTGAAAGGTAAGTAGGAATTTATTAAGCTTTCTAGGGAAGCATAACTTGCTTAATTACAAAAAAGAGCATTTTATCCTTCAAGTAATCCATTCATTCAAAAAAATTTACAACTTTCCATCAATCATCACGAGTTGATTTTTATCTACTCTCTTTTGCCCTTGGACATTGATGGATGTTTTATCTGTGCATTTATTCACCTTACCGGTTTACATGTTTGATTTCACCTTACCCCCCGAAACCCTTCCTAGCATTAAGGTTTGAGAGATCAAGGGCATTCAATGCTGGCTCGCGGTGTTTTACTTTCCGATGAGCCAATCATAGAAGCTTGGGTTATATTCTAGATTGGCATACCGGTCTATATCGAAAGGACCGACACTGATTTGAGTGATGTAGGTGAGCACATTGAGTTGATCTTGCTAGCAATGTGTAACTCTTCCTCAATCAGAAGTCAGTCTAAATGTGGGTGGGTGCCACAATGTGCTCTTCTAGGGGTCGGTTGTGAATGGTGGCCAACACCCTATAGGAGGTTGGAGCTATATAAGTGGGATCATACTTGGAGGTCTTAATGGCATGTCAATGCTCAGCATTGGTCATGGTTTGGTAGCCTTCTTATTCCCATTGGAGTCTGAGAGCATATCATTTCCTCAAGAAAGATGAGTCATTATCGGCTAGCCGACGGAGCTTGTTCGGCTTTCGGCTTGTGGTAGTAACTCTGCTCTTGCTATGGGAGGTGATCAGCCATTGTTTGAAGGCTTGGTCTTGAGATATCTCGACATTGGCGATCAATTCTTTTGTGACCACAGGGGTTTTACCATCATGAATAATTATCCCAGGTGCATGTCATGGAGCATGTACCTTTGACACTAAGGATGGATCGAGCAGGCCTAGGTTCAAACACTCATAGCTCTTAGCAGGTAGGGTAAATGTGACATCCAAGCACTTGATGCAGGTGATCTAGTCGTCTCTTGTGTTACCAACTAGGTCTTTAGCCAATGGGAGGATCTATCGTCATCCGTAGGATGGCTTAAGACCTACTAGTGGGTAAGATTTGATTGAACTAGATAGTTTGGCAGCTAATGGTTGCGTCTTTGGTTGCTCTTGAGAGTGTGGTTGGGCTTCTTGTGTGATGGGTTTGGTTAGAGTCGGGGGTGCCACACTATTAGATGCTAGTGAGGCCTTAGGGGCACTAGTAGGGTCAGTGGGTTGAGGTAGTGTGTGAGTAGCATGGTTCAGTTTTGGTCAATAGACTTGTTTAGTCTCTACCAGCTTCTACGTTTGAGGCTCTATGTCTTTGGCAGTTTGAGTCATTTGTGGCATTGGTGCCTTTTCTATCACATGGCTTGGTGTGGGTAAGTTAGGGGGTGTTGCTGGAGTGGTGCCCTTGGCCATCTTGGCCTTAGGTACCCAAATCCAAGTGTTACCCTTGTAGTAGTATTGTGCTTGTAATAAGGTCTTGGAAACCCATTGCAACTTGACCATTCGTCGATGCCTGTAGTTCCTTTTAGGCCTCTTAGGTTTCGAGAGAAGGTTCCTAGCCTTGCGAGTTTGTAGTTGGGTGCTCCTAGGCTGTGATCATGTGCATTTTGGCACCCATTTGAACTGCTGTCCAAGGGTTTTAGCTTTGTGGTCGACTCCTTTTGCTGGTGCTAAGGTTTGGTAGGTGGTGAGATGAATCACAACCCCCCTCCTTAGGCTCGATGGTGGGTTTCTGTATCGGTGGCTTCATGGATTGTGATGGAGTCGTGCAGTCCTTCCTCAAAGCCGTAACTATTCAAACATTGCCAATGGCAAGGTGAATGCATTGCGAGTAATAGTTGACATTATAGTGTGCTTGTTTCTTGAAAGTATGTCCTAGCAGCGATTCCTTACTAGTGGTCTTAGTGTTAGGCATCATATAGAAGATCACATGTAGGCTTTCAGTCTCGATAGAGACTATTATTTTGCAATCCTTGAGTAGTGAGTAGGACCGTCCTCTGAATGGATTGAGTTTGGTGCTTGTGGGCTATAGTTTTGGTTGACCAATGAGGGTCCAATAATCGTGCGTAAGGATGTTATAGTCACCTCCCTCGTCAATGAGTGCATCAAAGATGTGTCTTCTAGGTAGTCACTGACAAGTGTAGATAGGCAGGTGCCACCACTTCCTCATCTTCATCTTCAATTTTTGTGATGGCGAACACTCGTACCTTGATAGGGTTGGGTCCTATGGGAGCTCCTTGCCATCATGTAGGTTGGTGTTAGGGGCATGTCACTAGGCTCATCAACTGTCTTAGCGGCTTGCTCGTACTTCTCACTATCAGAGAATGGCAGATCAATTGTGGCTAGCACATGCATCCAATCCCATTCATCCTCAGGACAAGGGATGTACTTGGTGAGTGACTCATACAATTTTCTAATTTGTGCATTGCCCTTCAGCATGGTGGAGATGGCATCTAGGTCAACTAGTGCGGTCTTTCATGTATACATCTCTACTTTTATTTCCTCCATTCTATTGCCCAAGAAGATTAGACCATTATACCCCCGTCTTCTATGACCCGTGTATTGTGCATCCAGGGCGGCCTAACAAGATGTCATAGTCCACTCCCTTCATGACTATAAAGTCAACAGAGAATTGGATTCCTGCGATCTTCACTAGCCAGTTCTTTAATACTCCAAATAGCCACACTTTCATTCCATGGGCTAGTGTGACATTGAACCTAGCATTCTCAAGAGGTGGGTTACCCCAGTCTTGGAGTATTGTGTGGCTTAGCACACTAGCTCCTGCTCCCGTATCCACAATTCCTTTTCTTGTGGTGTCTCCTAAAACTAGGACCAATAAGACTCCATGCATTTTGGTGCCTTGCCAAAAAGCATTAACGTGCAAGGACTTGGGTATTGAGTGCAGTGTCAGACTGGGTATCTAAGTTACTACATCATGGTCATATAGATCAATTACCCCTTCCTCCATTGGTCCTTCAACACACTGCTTCAGTTCTTGCCATGGTGTTGGATGTTGCCTAACTAGATCTCCTAGGCTTAGGGTCACCAGGGTGGTCACTAGCATGGTGAGGAGGTCATTAGTTTCTTGCATGTCTCCTAACTTTGCATTTCTTGGCCAATGGCCCCAACTGGTTTGTTGGCCCGTAGCATGTAGGCTCTGTTTAAGCAGCACTACTTGTGGTATGGCTGCATCCCTTGACTTTGGTCGTGGAGGTGAGGTTGGTGTTCTTACACTTGAAAGATCATCGATCTCATCTTCCAATATGGGCTCAGCATCCTTTACGTGCTCTTGGGCTTCTTTTACCCACTCCTTGGCCTTTTTGATGGCCTCCATATGGGACTTCGGGTTGGGATACTCCCCAACCTTTGGGCTCCCCTTCTCGGCAGACTTTGGAGCTAATGTTTCTACTTCTGCATCTGTCACCTTTTTCTCGGTAGGTAGCACCGTGGTACTCTCGGTTTTTAGCATGACCTTTGCGTCAACTTTCTTTCTTCTTTGCCTATGACTTTTCTTCCCGATTGAGGTTGCATCTAAATTGCTGGGTCAGGTAGTGATATGCTGGTCTGCTTTATCTGCATGCGAGTCATGACATGCAGCGGGATGGGTGTGTCCTCTTCGTTAAATGTCTCAACTCCAAACAATCCCAATAGTACATATAGCTCGTTTGTCGCATTAGAGGGTGGGCTTTGTCTAGGGCATTCAGCAAAATAGGTGAGCGATTCCACACTCCGGGCATCTAAGATCGGTCTTTTCCTGATTAACCTGCTCCCATTTGAGGCAACGTTAAGAGATGTGTTCGAGGTGACTGCAATTCCAAGAAATTGGTTTCTTGGGTCTTCCCCCCTAAGCCTCTGCCTCTACCCCTTCCTAATGCCATCACCGATATAGGTCGGTAATCCATAAGGATTTCATTGCCCTCTTCGTTGTTCGGCTCCTCCACGTATAGTGGACTAGTCGGTGGATGGGTTATGTTGGTAGGGTCTAGGTAGTCTAGGTATGCTTGTGGGGTCTATCTCCATCCTAGAAATGGTCGGTTTGGTGTCATTATGTGTTGGGAGAGCCAATGGGGCTTCCCTTCCAAAGAAGTTTTGCGTCTTGTTTGCTAGGTAAGGCTGTTTGTATGGTTGTGAGTATAGGATTCTCCTTGGTAGCTTGCAATGCAGGGTATTGTGGCCGAACCTACCACAATTGGTGCAAGGTTGGGACCTCAAGTCCTGACACTCGGCTGATAGGTGGTTTTTGCCACAATACACACATTAGATGTGAGGGCGTAATGGTCATCTCATCATTTCTTGTAATTTGGCTAGCTCTGTCTTCATCTCCACTAGCTCCTAGCTTACATCCGTGCCCTTTCCTTTATCCTAAGTACTTGGCCCTAATTTTTTTCTTGACATTGAAACTCTATCAGAGTTCCTGATATTAGTCTCCTCTTGTGTCGAGCTCTTTGAGCTTCTCTTTTTGAGCTGGTCATCCACTCTGATTGCCTCGTCGAAGACCCTAGCTAGCATGTTTCACTGCAAGCTTGAATTGCCTGCCAAGGCCTTGTAGAGTTCCTCACTATGTATCCCGTCGATGAAGATTATGGAGACCGCTCTTTCGGTGGGTCACTCACCAATTGGAATTCTCTTGAAGAGACTCTGCACATAGATGACGTAGTCTCTAATGTCCTCCTTATCTTTCAGCTTGATGTTCATAAGCCGCACTAGAAGGTTATCAGAGTACCCAGGCTCATAGAATCTCTTAATAAGGAGACTCTTAAGGTTGTTGAAGTTGATTCGCTCAGTAGTATCCAGACTCTTGTACCAGGTCCTACCCTTATCTCCTAAGCATAGGCCGAAAGCTTGTGAGCGCAAAGTAAGATCAGTGAGGCCGTTGGCCTCGCAGACTTGCTCGAAATGCTCCACAAAGCTATATGGGTCATCGTTTGGCTGGTACTTATCTAGTTGCTTCCCCACAATAGGGATTCTTGATTGGCACTTAGAGCCGTAATTAACTCCTAATCTTGCAAGGAATGAGGTTGCCATTGCAGTGGCACTCTGCTCTACTGATGAGTTGTCTAGCAGTTGCTTCATAAGACGCTCAGTCAACATGAGATCGCCTTCCAATGCTCTTTCCCTCTCTCTACATCAGGGCTTATTCTATTTCTGCTTGCTAGGGCTAGCACTTGCTGAATCTCATGCATTTCTATGTTATGTTGCAAGCTTCTGGCTTGCTGTTCCTGATTGTAGGCCACTATGCCCTGAAAGCTTTTTGCACTAGTCTCCTCTTCTCTTTGAGGTCTGCTATGATATCCTCAGACGTCCTACTATGGTGGTCAGTCCGGATCTGTAAATCTTAATTGGTGACTAGCCATTGGATTTTTGTCAAGAAACCACCTAGGTCAAGCTCTTCCTCACATCCGTGGTTAGTGCTTGACTCTGCCATGTTCGTGGTTTCAAGCTCCACTAGGTTGTCGATGAGATTGATCAAGTCAGGTAGGTCCACTCCTCCAATGGTGTCGGTCCTTGCTTGGTCCTATGCTTGGGGCTCTCGATCACTTGACCATGTTTTAGGGTCTTCTCCTACTAGTGGGTTCATTGTGATGATTAGGTTTGAGTGAGTTCCTTATTATATACAAATAATCCTCAACTTACACTCACTAAGTGTGTATGTGTGCGTGATGTCTTCCATGCACCGTGTGAAATCAGGCTTTTAGCTTTTCTTAAGTGCACTTCAAGTGTTGGAAAACAATGTGGGTGCAAATACAAGTGACAATTGTAGCTCTCGCACTTGTCTATGTACTTGGCCTAATGGGGATCTAGGCTAAATTCTTGGCCACTTCCTTTAGTCTCTAGGGTTTGTGCTACATCATTCAACTTGCTCAGGGTCAAATGGGGTATGCTAGTTAGCTTGTGGCTCTAAGTGTACCAAATATGCTGATATGAGTGTTAGCATTGTGCTTGGCCATTCGACTGCGATTTCTAGGGTTAGATTTGCCTGTAAGGCTTTCGGTGAATTTTTCTTTTGCGGGTTGTACTCTCTGTCATCCCGAACACGCTAAATTTGTCAATATTGATGTGTCAAAATCTGGTTTGATTATGTAGTGTCCGATTTGAGGAATCAAACGTCCGATTTGACATGTGTTTGGCATGTGTCCGATTCTGAGATGTCCGATTCTGAATGGTCCGATTATGGGATGCCCAATTCTAAGAATCGGTCAGGGTATGTCCAATCGGACAAGATGGGTTGGTCCGATTTGAGTGTATCCGATTGCCAAAATCGGACATGATGGTCTAAGAGTTTGATTTTCAAACTTGTACAAGGTCTGCTCTGAGTGTCTGATCCTTAGGATCAGATCTGTGGTAGTGGTCCGATTATTGGGGTGTTCGAACAAGTCGAGCTCTTCATTTCTACAGTTTTTACTAGTTTCTGCCATATCTGTGGTCTCTTGCTCCACCAAGTTGTTCTTGGGGTAAAAGGCCTCTGGGCCTGCCCGTATACACTGTGACTGCCCATTCTTTATTCATATATAATATGATAGTGCAATAAGGCTATTAGTTCAGTTGGACAGCACCTACATTGTGTGTGCTCTTCTCTCTCACATCTTCCTGTTCTCCTTCTCCACTGCCATTGCATCCCCTTCAGCTGGTATCAGAGCTTGATCGTGGAGCTTGGCTCGGCATTACTTTAGCCTAGATTGAAGACCTAGAGCTTAGAGCTTCAATGCCAGCCATGGCTTCTTCCCCCTTGAGGTAAGATTTCATCTCCCCTCCCCGACTCTCATAGGCTCTTTGTATGTGTTCCTTGGCTTCATTGGGCACCTTGTATGCCCCCATTTGCCCCCTTATCCTCAGCATAACCAGTAGGCCCCACAGTAGCAACTCGCATTTTTTTGCGTCTGTTTCAAAATCTGGCTAAAAAATCTCATTTTTTCTCATATCTCAGACATCCAGAACTCGATTTAGGCAAGTTAAGAGTCTAACTTGGGGTTTTGGCATGCTCCAGACACAATGATGATGTCAAATCTGCCAAATTCTAATCACAGAATTTTTTGTAACAGATCTGAGTTGATTTACAATAAGAAAATGTCATGCTCTTAGCTTATGTGATACTCCCGAGGCTTGGTATTTGATGCCCAAATGCTTTGGGGATGTTTGCCCAATGTTTTGAGATGCTTTGGGACTTGATTTGAGCTTTCCTAGCTCGATTTATACAGGGATTTACTGCTATACATTGTTTAGGCATCAATGTTTTATCAGGGACGGCTTATGCATAATGCTCTTTATTGACATTCGGGTGTCTTGTTGGATGTATTGATGCTTGGTCATCATGGTTTATGCCCGAATATTCTATTTGAGAGCTATTGAGCCTTGATTTGGATGCTGACACTTTGTTCTTGGTTGGGATTTATGCCACCTTGGTTGACAGGCCATTTTACCTCCAGTTTGGTTATGCCTATGGCCTATGGGTGCTCCCGACTACTTGGAATGATATGTTGATGTATTTGGATGATGCTACTTTGATATTTATGCTCCCGGATGCTTCTTGAGCAAAGAGTAGAGCTCAATTATTGGTTCACTGTCATTTTCTTTACAGCTGGCATTTCACTTGACAAGGTTTATGACCCGTGCTACCCATTATGGGATTGATGTCTGATGTGGATGCTTTTGGGTTTGGCTGTAGTATGGCAGATGTTTGGGCTTGAATCGACTTGCATTTGAGGATTTTGTGGAGCAATTTACATTTGGTCAGCTTATCACTTATGCAGCTGGGATGCTATTTGGCCCTTAATGCCTCGATTATGGATCTGGGATTTACTTGGATGTAGATACATGATTGAGCAAAGTTGTTTCATTGTCTTGGCAGAGTTTTATTGAGATTTGTATGCTCAATGGTACTTGGATTTATTGCAGGTTATTTTGGTCGATTAGTGGACTTTACAGTGCTTGGGCTGCAATTATGGCTTTCTTGCTCCTCTGTTGTCTAGCTTCTATGCTAGTTGGGCTAGTGTTGCCTGTCCATGTTAGAGAGCACATGCTATGTATGTTTACCCATCTATGCACATGGTCTACTGTTGTATACCTTATAGAGCTACTTATTTGGATGTTGTTTTACAGATGTTTGGGCTTCTCCTGGAGCTTGATTCTTATAGGATGCTTTGCCACTTGTTGGTCTTTACTTGAATTGGATGTTTTTAGGTGGCATGATGTATTGCAGAGCTATGCATATGCGTATGGTTATGGGCTGATTTCATGGCTAAATACCATGTGCTCTTATGACAGATGTCTTATGCTTTACCATACTGTGGTTGGTTATGTCATGCAGTTGGCTACGACTCTTCTTCATGTGGGAGCTTTTGCATTCTCTGCTGATGCCTTTATGTCCTCCCGTCCGTTGAGGTTTCATGAGCCTTTGCAGCATGCTTCTACCATTGATGTACTTGCAGATGATTGTCTTTATGAGCAGGTTCCCTCCATTGGGATAGCCCTTGGCTCCTTGAGCTCCGTGGATGCTATGGATAGACCTATTCATGATGACTCGAATTCCTCGTCGTCTTCTACATGTTCTTCAATTATAGATGTTGTATGCTTCCATTGTGGAAAGCTTGGGCATGTTTAAAAAAAATGTTTTGGAAAAATTAGAGAGCAGCAGAGAGAGAGACAGACTTGACATGAGCAGAGAGTCAGCAATTAGCAAGTATTACCACTCTTTCTAGTGGTGTGGTACATGCAGTTGCCCATAATGATGCAGTTGAGCATGTCCTCCTATCATCTAGTTTTCCTACAGCTTGCTCAATGATCAGGCCCATGCCTTTGATTGGCTTTTGGACACTATGGCATCTTGTCATGTTACCCCTCATAGAGCATGGTTCTCTTCTTATAGGGAGGTCGATGGATGTATTGATCTGGGCCTTGAGCAGACTTATGCTATTGTTGGTACAGGGGATATACACTTAGCTTTGCCTAATGGGACTTCTCTTATACTCAGGGATGTTTTGCACGTTTCCATGCTCACTAAGAACTTGATTTCAGTCAGTCAGTTGCATCATGCAGGATATACTATTTCTCTTCAGGATAGGTGATAAAAGATCTATAATGGTTGCTTGGTTTTGGCTAGAGGTTCGAGAGTTGGTTCTCATTACCCAATGCATGTCTCTCATGTGGGAGATTCTATGGTTGCAGTTATCTGGATACCACATGCATTGTTAAGGCATTATCGCTTAGGCCATATGCACCACAAAGAGATATGAATGTGGTCCGATATGAATATGCATTCTATGGTCCGATTCCCAATCCATCTGATTTTCGTAATCCGAGTGTCTGATTGTAAGTGGTCCAAGTGGCCGATGGTTGAGCGTTTGAATCCGATTTTGGAGGTGTCCCCATTGATTATAGGCCGTTTGATCATCCGAATTGGATAAGGTGAAGGTCCGATTGAATAGGCAAAAGGTGGTTCGATTGTCTTGCGATCCTAGTTGGTCTGATTGTCTTCTAATTTTTGGAATCAGACAAATAGCGTCCAATCAAAGAGGTAGAGGTAGTCCAAGCATTTGATTACCCAGAATCAGATGTCCAAGTGTCTAATTCTGGGAATTGGACCCTACGAGCCTTGTCTGATTCCAGAGTAGCATGAAGGCAGCATCGATGAAAAATTGAATCTAAGCAACAATTTTGGCCATGCAAGCATGCAATGAGCTTCAGAATACAAGAATGGAACAGAGGAAGGTTTCTATAGGCCTACTATGCACAAAAAGCTCTTATGGAAGATGATCAATCTGCCCAAAGCTCAAGCTCTCTCTCTCACTACTAAAGATGAAAATGAGTTTCTCCCTTGCTCTCTCGAGTCTTAAACCCTTGTTCCTCTCAGCCTTGACCTCTCCGATCACTCCCCTTGTGGCATTGACACATTTAAGCGCTCTTTTTCTCCATTTTTTCCTTGTTTGTGCCCTGTTTGGGTCTATTTTATAGCAGCAATCCTAAAGCGTTTCACTTTGATCTCTCAATCCTATCCTACTCTAAATGCAACAAAAATCAAAACCCAAATACTGAAATGATTTATCCTACTTGCCTACCCATCAAAAACCCAAAATACTTACTTGTTTTGAATATTAAAAACCCCAAATCTCCTACCTATATCAAGCACTGGTTTTCGAGGATGAAACCCTACTTCGACACTCAATTTGAGGGGTGTAAGTGCTCAAGCTTGAATCCGTTGGTCTTAGCAACGGAACCAAAATGAAGTGGGAGCTCAAGCTCATCCACCAAGACCCATGGACTGCTTATTGCTTTAAGCGTTTCAAGGGAGCACAAATGGCTATCCCTCACCTAGCCGATGCGCCTTCGATCTCACGGGGGTGTAGTGAGCTTACCTTGATGCCCGAATGAGTAGCCTACTCCCTCAAGCAAACTGGTAGCTCCACAATTCAAGATGCTCAAGCAACCTGAAGCCTCCACCTCCAAGCTCGATCCTCCATAGCTGCGCGCGAGACAAGAGAAGAGAAGAAGAAGAGAAGAGGCGATGGAGAGCTTCTTCTCCAAGATCCCTCGCCCTCACACACTCAATGTCTCACACTCTCACACCCCCTCTCTCAAGCACACACAATCAAGCATGAAGGAGAGAAGAAGAGAAGAAGAAGAGACCACTTTGGTCACACACCAAAGAATGAGCTTCTCATTCACTTTTTGAGTTTATATACAAGCCCTCAATCCCTTGGGCACCCATCCCCTTTTTACATGACCGGGCATCTTGCCAAGGTCTATCAAGAATCGTGTGGTGGGGGGACTTGCTTGAGATGCTGCGCCAAACACACATTGTATACACAAGAGGAAGCTCACTCAAGAACACAAGAAGAGAGATGGAGGCCAAAATGTTTTCTTGCTGATTTCTTCTTCTTCTTCCATACACTATACAATGTACACAAAATATAGATAAGATACAACATAAAGGAAAATGGCCTACTAAGTCAAACAGTGCATAACATACTACACCAATCAATTGGCGCTACATCTTTGCCAGCTGTAGGTAGGTGTAACAAACTAAATATAATAAGTGATAAGTAAATGGCTATGTGATTATCATAATGACCACCAACGTGCTAAGTGTAGATGTGCGGACTCATCTAGCCAGGCGGTCCATCATCAATGTTCACACGTATTGAGCTTGCCATCTCAACACTTTCCCTCAAGCTCAACTCTATCTCTCTAACTCCAAGTAAGCTTCGAAACTTTTGAATCTTCTCTGTGCCCAATGTCTTTGCAAAAATGTTAGCTATTTGATCCTATGTGCTGACATATACCAATTCAATATCTCCTGCAAGTACCTTCTCTCTCACAAAGTGGTAGTGCACCTCAATGTCTTTTGTCCTAGCATGGAACACTAGATTCCTAGCTAGTTGTATCCTGCTCATGTTGTCACAATGAATGACAATTGGACCATCTCCTTGCACATCCAAATCACCAAATAACTTTTGTAGCCATAACACCTCACATGCTACCATAGCAACACCTTTATACTCAGCCTCTGTACTCGATAAAGCAGCTGTAGGTTGCTTTTTGCTGCTCCATGTAACTGCTGCACTACCAAGGGAAAACATGAATCCACTTGTAGATCTTCTATTTGACATGCTACTAGCCCAATCTGCATTTTTGTATCCAAAGACATGTACATCCTTACCCGCCTCATAAAAAAGTCAATAATGTAAAGTGGACTTCACATACCTCAATATATGTCTAATTGCATCCAAATGAGGCTTTCTAGGCATCTGCATCAATTGATTGACAAGGCCAACAACATAGCTCAAGTCTGGCCTTGTGATAGTCATGTAAATCAAACTCCCTACTATCCTCTTGAAAATAGTAGGGTCTTCTATCTCATCCCCAACTTCGGCACTCAACTTCACATTTTGCTCCAATGGTACTAAAAGAGGCTTACATGCTATCATACCATACTTGGATAATATATCCAAGCCATACTGCCTTTGGGATAGCCATATACCATCATCACATCTGATCACCTCAATACCAAGAAAGTATCTCAACTCACCCAAATCCTTCATCTTAAACTTCTTGTTCAAGAAGTCCTTAACTTTAGCAATCCCATTGTCATTGTCACCTGTAATAATCAAGTCATCCACATAGATGACTATGATGACCATACTTGTATCTCCCTTTCTCACATAAAGTGAGTGATCAACATCAGAAATACAAAATCCAATATTGACAAGATACTCTCCAATCTTGTCAGACCATGCTCTAGGTGCTTGCTTCAGCACATAAAGCGCATTCTTTAACCTACATACATATGTGGGATGCTCTAAATCATCATAACCTATTGGCTGCTTCCTATACACTTCTTCTTGCAATTCACCATGCAAGAAGGCATTCTTAACATCCATTTGCGCAAACTCCAACCTTTGGCTGCTGCTGCCAAGGCAATCACACACCTAACAGTTGCCATCCTAGCAACTGAACTGAATGTCTCTTCATAATCTATGCCATATGTTTGAGCATAGTCTTTTGCAACCAACCTAGCCTTATACTTGCTAACTGAACCATCTACATTATGCTTGACTTTGTAAACCCACTTACAACCAATAACTTTCTTATCCTTAGGCAAGGGTACCAAATCCCAAGTCTTATTGGCTTCTAGTGCAGCCATCTCCTCATCCATTGCTGCATCCCAATGAGCATGACCAACAACATTCTCAAAACAAGTAAGCTCAATATCCTCAACTAGTTTCATCATATAAGTATAATGGTGAGTTGCATAACCTTCAAAGCCAAATCTTTTGACAAGGTATCTGACCTTGCTAGACTTGCATACCACTGGATCACTCAATGGAGCCTTTTCATTATAATGAGCTCTTTGTACACCTAGTGTCTTGGCTAAAGGAATACCAAGCTCATCATCCAAACTCTCTAAACCACTAGAATCTACATCAAATCCCAAATGACTAGTAAATGCATCATTACCATCCAACACTTTCTTCTTTCCTTTGTCTTTGCCTGCAACACTTATAGATACACCTGAAGATGTGGGGCTACTCCTTAGTCTCCCAGACCAAGGGCTCACTGTAGGTGTAGTACTAGATGATGTTTCAAGTCCACTAAGACTCCATGATTCTTACTTTTCTTTCTGCAGATAGCTATCATGATCATTATCATCATCTAATACATTAGTAGCAGGTGCATACCAACTATTCATCTCATAAAAAATAACATCCTTGCTTACTCTAAACTCACTTGTGACAGGGTTATAACAACGATAACCTTTTTGCTCTAAAGAGTATCCAATAAAAATACATTTTTTAGCCTTTGGATCAAGTTTCTTCCTAGCTCATCTGGCACATGAACATATGTAACACATCCAAAAACCTTCAAGTATGATACATCAGGCTTCTTCCCAATAAAGTATTCTTTAGGAGTCATCCCATGAACTGCAGCTGTGGGGGTTTTGTTCATAATATTGATAGTAGTATGGATAGCTTCATACAAAAAATGTTTTGGCATATTCTTTTTAGCCACCATTAATGCCCGTGCATCTTCTGCAATATGCCTATTTTTTCTTTCTGTGATCCCATTTTGCTGTGGGGTTATACCTGCAAGTAAATTGCCTCTTTATCCCGTGAGTCCTCAAGAAGCCACTAAACTCATTAGAGAGGTACTCTCCCCCTCCATTTGATCTCAAGCACTTCACTTTCAAGCATGTTTCTGTTTCAACAGCTGCTTTGAAATATTTGAAGTGCTCAAATACATCACTCTTTTCCTTCATAAAATATACCCATAGCTTCCTTGAACAGTCATCAATAAATGTGACAAAGTATTTGTTGCCACCAAGAGATACATTCTGTGTAGGCCCCCAAACATATATATGCACTACATCAAGTATATTTCTGCTCACTTCTCTATCATGCGAGAAGGGTTGTCTCGCCTGCTTACCAAACTGGCATGCTTCACAGACTTTATGAAATTTTGCAACTCTAAAATAAGGAAAACCTGTAACCAATCCTTTGGACTGCATTAATTTCAACCTTTGCACATTTGCATGTCCAATACGTTTATGCCATATTTCAATGTCTGCAACCATCCATTTTCCTTTAGCATACATAGCACCATCCATAGCACGGATTTCAGCATCTAATGTGAACATGCAGCCATTTCTACTTCCTTATGTGACCAACTAGCACCTATCATTAAAGTCTTCTACAAAACAACCTTTTGCATTGAATTGAACCTGCAATCCTTGCTCTACCATTTGGCCAACAGAAACCAGATTCTTTGTGATTGATGGCACATGTAATACATCTGTTAGACTCTTTGTCTGGCCATCATACAAGGACAAGGGAACTTTTCCAATGTGTGAAATTGGGTGGCATGAATCATCACCTGTCTGCACATAACCTAAGTTTTATAAGTCCTGCATCTCTCCAAAC
This sequence comes from Lygodium microphyllum, assembly GCF_053477565.2. Lineage (NCBI taxonomy): Eukaryota > Viridiplantae > Streptophyta > Polypodiopsida > Schizaeales > Lygodiaceae > Lygodium > Lygodium microphyllum. The sequence goes on from NC_141149.1 coordinate 23,315,929, forward strand.
CATTCAACATGATTGGTCATATGATTAGATGCACCTGAATCGACATACCATACATCATCACGTGTCCCCTTTCCTATAACTACATTCATCATATGTTGCATAACAAACAAACGCTTATTTTTGTCTTCATTCTGTGTCGTGAAGACGATGCATAGTTTCCTTGTTGCAATTTACCACTGCAAATATCATCCTTCTTAGCATAACAATGGGCTGCAATATGCCATGTCTTGCCACAATAATGGCAAACAATAGCAAAATTTCCAGAACCTCTATTCTGCCATCGACATGTTCCTCTAGAGCTCCCCCTACCTCTAAAGTTTCCTGTCCTTATGAAACCTACATTTTGTCAATAATTACATTAATTTCAGCCTTTGCACATTTGCATGTCCAATACGTTTATGCCATATTTCAATATCCTCAACTACTCCTTTTCCTTTAGCATACATAGCAGCATCCATTGCAGGAATTCTAGCATCTAAAGTAAACATTCGGCCAACTCTACTTCCTTTTGCAACCAACCTGCACTTATCATTAAAGTCTTCTACAAAACAACCTTTTGCATTGAATCGCACGTGCAATCCCTGCTCTACCATTTGACCAACAGACACTAGATTCTTTGTAATTGATGGCACATGTAATACATCTATCAGACTCTTTGTATGGCCATCATATAAGGATGAGGGAACCTTTCCAATGTGTGAAATTGGGTGGCATGAATCATTACCCATTTGCACATAACTTGGGTTTTGTAAGTCCTGCATGTCTCCAAACCATTCAACATGACTGATCATATGATTAGATGCACCTGAATCGACATACCATACATCATCATGTGTCCCCTTTCCTGTAACTGCATTCATCATATGCTGCATAACAAACAGACGCTCATTTTTGTCTTCATTTTGTCATGAAGACGATGCATAGTTTCCTTGCTATAGTTTACCATTGCGAGTATCATCCTTCTTAGCATAACAATTGGCTGCAATATTTTCTGTTTTTCCAGAATAATGGCAAACAATAGCAAAATTTCCAAAGCCTCTGTTCTACCATCCACTTCTTCCTCTAGAGCTCCCCCTGCCTCTAAAGTTTCCTCTACCTCCAGAAACCTGCATTACACCAAACTGTTGATTGAACCTATTTTGCTGTAGCACGTCCCATACCAGGCCTCTCGAAGAGGATCTATCACGTCTCCTTCCTGAACTCGAGTAAAATTCTTGGTCCTGTTCACCATTTCTTTCAGACGAATCACCCTGCATATTGATCTTTTCAATAATCATGTGAGAGATCAGCTCATCAAAATCTGGAAATGGCTTCCGTACATATACTGAAGTAACAAATGATTTCCATGCCTTCTCATTGTTAAGGCCACTCAGAGTGGATGAAACCAAATCATCATCATCCGGCATTGCATCAATCACAGCTAAAGCATCTGCAATGCTCCTCACCTTCAACACATACTCATTGATGGACATTTTCCCTTTTTTCAAGGCATTCAACTCTTGCTTGAGTTGAATCTTTCGTGTCTTTGTATTTACTGAAAACATGCTCTCAAAAATTGTCCAAGCTGCATGTGAAGTTTCTACATTCCTCATATGTCCCAGCATAGTATTATCAATGACTGCAGATAACCAGTACATCACCTTTTTGTCTTTCGCATTCCACTCTTTCCATGCTTTTAACTCATCTGCAGTCAGAGGGATACCTAGCTCTAGCTCCTTTTCTTCACCTAAAACAAACTCATAAAGGCCCTTTCCAATAAGGAAGTTCGTCACACGAAACTTCCATGAAGAGTAGTTGTTCTTGTCGAGCTTCTCAATAATGGGATTTCCATTGTTCTCTGCCATTATCACAAACAAGGATACAACACAGCAAGCTAGTCTTCTGCAATCTTTCACAACACGTGCACAACAATACACCAAGCAACCTTTTTCACTGATTGCTCAATAGTACATGTAATCTACAACCTATTTGTAGATAAACCTTATGTTTGCTTCCTGCAAACACCTCAAAAATTACAGATTCGCAATATGAAATCTGCACATCCACTCTCGGTCAATACAACCGAAATCACAGTGTACCTTGAAACTGTTGTCTGCAATCTTATGGCTCTAAAAAGGGGCCTGAAACGGCCTCAGACACCCAAAATAACTGCGAAAAAGCCCTAAAGGGCTATATGCAAAATATACAATGATCTGCTCGCACACCAAATCTCACAGCAATCTGAGATTTTTGCTCAACCTGCTTCCGAGGCCTCCATAGGCACTATCCAAGAGAGAGAGTGGAAGAATGGGAGAGCTTCTTACCCGTTGCTTGCTTGCTCGAACCTTGCTTCTTCTCTTTCACTTCAGCCTTCAAAATTAGCCTCTCTTAGTGGCGCAACTCTGATACCATGTCAAGAATTGCGTGATGGGGGAATTTGCTTGAGCTACTGTGCCAAACACACACTGTATACACAAGAGGAAGCTCACTCAAGAACATAAGAAGAGAGATGGAGGCCAAAACGTTTTCTTTCTTGTTTCTTTTTCTTCTTCCACACACTATACAATGTACACAAAGTATAGATAAGATACAACATAAAGGAAAGTGGTCTACTAAGTCAAATAGTGCATAAATGACTACACTATTTGACCTGGCGCTATGTCTTTGCTAGATGTAGGTAGGTGTAACAAACTAAATATAATAAGTGATAAGTCAGTGGCCATGTGAGTATCATAATGACCACCAACGTGCTAAGTATAGACGTGCGGACCCATCTAGTCAGGTGGTCCATCATCAATGTCCGCACGTGTTGAGCTTGCCATCTCAACACATTTCACCAAATTTCTGATTGAATCTGTTTTGCTGGTTATCACTAGCACATTCCATACCACAGCCTCTCAAAGAGGATCTACCACGTCCCCTTCCTAAACTTAAGTAAAATACTTGGATCTATTCACCATTTTTTTCAGATGAGTCACCCTGCATATTGATCTCTTCGGTAATCATGAGAGAGATCAGCTCATCAAAATCTAGAAATGGCTTTCATACGTATAGCGAAGTAACAAATGATTTCCATGCCTTCTCATTATTAAGACCACTCAAAGTGGATGAAACCAAATCATCATCATCAGGCATTGCATCAATTGCTGCTAAAGTATCTGCAATGCTTCTCACCTTCAAATCATACTTATTGACAGACATTTTCCCTTTCTTCAAGGTATTCAACTCTTGCTTGAGTTGAATCTTCCGTGCCTTTGTATTGACTGAAAACACGTTCTCAAAAATTGTCCAAGGTGCATGTGAAGTTTCTGCATTCCTGATATGTCCCAACATCGTATTATCAATGACTGCAGATATCTAGGACATCAACTTTTTGTCTTTTTCATTCCATTCTCTTCATGCTTTTAATTCATCTGCAGTCAGAGGGATACCCAACTTTGGCTCCTTTTCTTCACCTGAAACAAACTCATAAAGGCTATTTCCAATGAGGAAGTTCATCACACAGAACTTCCATGAAGGGTAGTTGTTCTTATCGAGCTTCTCAATAATGGGATTTCCAGTGTTCTCTACCATTATCACAAAAAAGGATACAACACAGCAAGCTAGTCTTCTGTAGTCTTTCACAATAAGTACATAACAATACTTGGTACCAAGCAACCTTTTTCACTGATTACTCAATAGTACATGTAATCTGCAACCTGTTTGTAGATGAACCTTATGTTTGCTTCCTAGAAAACACCTCAAAAATTACAAATTCGAAATTTGTAACCTATGCACCCACTTTTGTTCAATACAGTCGAAATAAAAATGTACCCTGAAACTGTTGTCCGCAACTTTGCGGCTCTAAAATAGGGCCTGAAATGGCCTTAGATGCCAAAAAGAATTGCGGGAAAGCCCTATATAGTGCTATGCTCGCACACAAAATCTCACAGCAATCTGAGATTTTCACTCTACCATGCTTCCGGTGCCTTCACAAGCACTATCCAAGAGAGAGAGTGGAAGAATGTAAGAGCTTCTTACCTGTTGCTTGCTTGTTTGAACCTTGCTTCTTCTCCTTCACTTCAGCCTTCAAAATCAGCCTCTCAGTGGCGCAGCTCTAATACCATGTCAAGAACTGTGTGGTGGAGGGATTTGCTTGAGCTGCTACTGCACCAAACAGACACTATATACACAAGAGGAAGCTCACTCAAGAACATAAGAAGAGAGATGGATGCCAAAATGTTTTCTTGCTGATTTCTTCTTCTTCTTCCACACACTATATAATGTACACAAAGTATAGATAAGATACAACATAAAGGAAAGTGGCCTACTAAGTCAAACAGTGCATAACGGATTACACCAATCGATTGGCGCTATATCTTTGCCAGCTATAGGTAGATGTAACAAACTAAATATAATAAGTGATAAATCAGTGGCAATGTGAGTATCTTAATGACCACCAACGTGCTAAGTGTAGATGTGCAGACTCATCTAGCCAGAAAATCCATCATCAATGTCCGCACGTGTTGAGCTTGCCATCTCAACAAGGTCCTCATTACCTATTCCCTTCTAGTTGCCTTATCCCTTCACCTATGCTCGTTTAGATTTTACAATTTGCATAGGAGGGACCGTGGAGCTCCTTTACAAAATTTAGTAGCGCTTGTGCATTTTAAGATGCGCCTTTGTCTTCCACTCGGCCTTTGAGGTCACCCTTGTGCTTTTGCCTTTTTTTCTCTTATTCCTTTGCGTGGCCACCTTTATTTGCACTATTCCATACTTTTGAATTTTCTTTTTCTTGTCTTGCATTAGGGTTAACAATAGTATTAAAATTAATATTTCTTTGCCAAAGATGTACCCTTTACAATCACTCTTTTCACAAAAGAGTTTGAGTTCACTGAATAGATAGTTGCAATCAATTACACAGCTCACAACTATTGAGAGCTATAAAATATTTTTAGAATATCTTTAATATATCTCTCAAAATCTCAAATATCAATAAATATTTACAAAGAGAGTATGTGCATGTCTTAGAGTAAATGGTGGTGTGTCTATTTAAATAATTCAGTGAAGAAGTCTATGGTATATATTGCACTTATCACATGTATCCAATTCATCTTTCTCTACACATCAATTGCAAAAAAATTAGAAAATCATGTTAAAAATAATTAATTGAATAAACATATCTAGTCATAATAAATCAAGTAATCGTTGAAATTCTATTAAATAATCAAATCATGTAGACATTAGCACTTGAGATATGAATATTGTGGCATCACCCATGTATGACTTCACTAGTGTTTATAGCTGCAAGTCTCACACCTGGAAAGGATATGCATCCCCATCAACCTTTTGTCCAAGACGAAAAGTAATTCACTCTTAGGAATATGCCCCGGGCTAAACAGAGAAGCATTCAAGGCGCTCATCTTGTCACCAACGTGCACACAAGGGAAAACCATTGAAGGCACTCATCCCCTCATGTAAGTGCCACTTGGCAATAGATGGCTTTCACATTTTACTAAATTTTCTAGTTAAAACTTGACTTATCTGGAGCCCCAAGAGGAACACCAAGGAAAAGGGAATTCTCTTGCAAGAAAATCTATCTTGTAACATCAACAAGCTTGTTTATCATGTTTCATATGATCACAATGAAGAAAAGAACACCAGGCACAACAAATCTTCATACAGCATCATGTAGATCTCCCACGGTTTTTAATAGAATCAACCATATTCTTCAATATCTTCACAAAATCCATCAAGAGAACAAAGAAAGAAAAGGAATACACCATCTTTGAATGGAAATACATCACATAGTATTCATCTTCAATATCTTCATAGTCTTCTCTTCCAATCTCTCATATACAATCACTCTATTTCAATAGAATTGGCTATCTCTGACTCTCTCTCTCTCTCCATCAATAATACATCATATCCTCACTACAATCTCTCAAAATTCACTCTCAATAATCCCTCTTAGGTCGTGGATACCCCTCCCAAGAGGTATGTCTGATATGAAGGGTCACCAGAGCCACTACAGTGTCCTTTCATAGCTCACTACTGTCACTTCACTCCAGTCTTCACTTGAGTCTTTGGCAGCTACTTCTTCCACTTATTTCAGCTCTTTTGCACTTGTATTCACCTCTTTCCAAGGCTAGAAAACTTTCCCAAAGTCACACATACATTCCACAGAACACTTACAGAAGCATACAGAACAGTCTACAGAACAGTACCAAAACAGCTACAGTACAGAACAGAACAGAACAGAGACAGAAGCTCTACAGAAGACCTACAGAAGGTTACAGAAGGTCATCAAAACCACATAACTCATTCTCAAACCATTCCAAACTCTCACAAACCATTCAATAAACTTTCTTAAGATCTCAATCTTCATCAATCAATACTCCATCCCTCCTTACAGAAGACAATCAGAACAAAACAGACCAAAACAGAGCAAAACAGAACAAAACAGAAGGTATACAGAACATCACAGAACCACCAACAAACATCATGATCTTCCAAAACACAATCATTATCATCCAAAACACTCTCAAACCACTTCTAAACCAATCAATCATCTCATAAAATCAACCATTCAGCTCTCAAAAACAACAAAAATCAGCCAAAAAACAAGTCATTTCAACACTCAACATATCCCCACACTTAATAAGGAAGCGTCCTCACGACCCAGGAAAAAGGGAATACAAGTGCATTTAAAATTGCAACTTTGATCTTCAATGATCTTCTAAAAAAGAATCCATCCACCACGACCCCAACTTATAACCTGTTTCTGATATAAAAATACAAAGAAAGGAAAACCCTTTATACATTAACACCGCTTAGCAAACAAGAAAATCACAACAAATTTGTAAAGGATATAAGAGTTTGCTTCTTCTTCATCAGCATCAGCTTCAACTCTCCATCCACGACCCCAGCACCACAAATCTCCAAAACGTAGCTCGTACACGAAATCCAATAGGAAACCACCACGTTCGTTTGACATAAATGAACTCACAACACAAACACTACACACAACACAACCATCTGAATGACTCCTTCAAAAAGAGAGCTTTTCATTAGAAAGCTTCCACCATACATTGGAAAGGTATCAATGAAGATGATCCCTCTTAAAAGATTGATGTTGTCGGAAATGATCCATAGACAAGGATTCATGTACAAAGTTTTTGGGAGGATTTTGAAAAAATGGGAGATAGCACATCCTTTCCAACAGGACCAGGTATCTACTAGGCAAACAAAGGGCATGAAAATACAATATCTCCAGCTGTTGGGAATCAATGCTTACATTGACATTCATGCACAACTTTGGAATAGGCTTGGAATCATTATGAGAGTGCCTATGCATATATGCCAGGTACCAAGCAAAGTGAGCAGTTAATCTCACTGAGGGATCTGCAGACTGGGAATACTGTTGGGCAAAATGAACATAGTTCTGATAAGCTTGACTGGAAGCTGTCCATTCTCCTGGAATTACTGGCCAATTGATCTGCGGTCCTGTAAGGCAATCATCCGAACTCCATCCCCTTCTTCTAGAAATCTGATTATCAAACCCATCACAGTCACTAACCAACTGAGGTGGTTGAGATATAGAAGTGTTAGGAGAGGGTAGTGGAATAAGGAAGAGTGGATGAAGGGAAGGATAGGAAAAATCATAAAAAGAAGAAAAAGTTAACGAAGGAGTGGCAGAAATTTGGAGGGAATCACTAAGGAACGGTGTTAACTGATAAATAGGAAATGTGGAGGGTACATTAATGGATGGAGAAGGACAGGGTGGAGAAGGGGAAAATACACGATCCTCAATAAAGGAACAGTATGTAAAAATGGGAATTTGAGGGAAAGATGAAGGTTGGAAAAGAAGGGGTAAAATAATGGTGGAATTAGATTGACAAAGGGAAAGATATATAGCATAGCGGTGAGCCATTTGTTGGTAATAGAGAAGGGTAGGAACAGAAGGTCCTAAGAGAGATCGTCGATGATAGGCATCAAAGAAGGGAGCATCAAACGGATTATGTTTTGAAAGATAGGTTAAGAGATCCATCCTCAGTTGATTAGTACTCTGGGAAAAGGTAGGAGCTGTGTTTTGTCTTTGATTGAGGACCACCGAATCAATCATGGGATGCCACGAATTATCATGACAATGAACCACTTTGGAGGAGTAACTCTGGAACATGTCAGCTATGCGCAACTCCAAATGGTTGACATACAAAACAGCTTGTAGAACCACATCCCCCACACACCATGCCATATCCACCTCATTTGGAATTAACAAGTCTCCTCGTAGATACATGTACGACATCAACATGGTATCTGGCGTGACAGAATCTTCAAAGACCATTCTGTCAACAACTCAGCAAACCAAGCCCCACTCCAGCCATCCTCTGGAAAAGGTAAATCCATCGTGGAAAGCTTCATGTAGAAGACCAACTTCTGTAAGTGGTAGTGGACAAAGAAAGAATGGTCTGGTAAGACATATTCCTGAAACTGTTCAAAGGTAGACCATAACAAGTCCATTCTGGACTGCAATCTTTCCACTTTATCTTGGAATAGAGGGCACAAAGTAGCCTGTCTCTGTCAATGGAACATTAGGGCTTGGAGGAACAGAGCGGGACTTTGCAAGTTGATCTTGCAACTGCTGGATTTGGGAGGCTTGGTTGGCCACTGTGTCATTAGCAGTCTGTAAAGCTGAAAGTTTGTCATCGAAGATAGCTTGGAATTCCTTCGCTTCTCTGGACATTTTCTCCTTCTCCTCTAAAAGGCTAGTAACCTGGGATTGAGCCTCGAGTAACTGGGTCTTCAAAGAAGAAATCTCATCGCTTTGGGTGGCAACCAGTTGGGTTTGTTGTTCCATTTGCTTAAATAAATCTGCTAGGGTATCCTTAGCAGAAGCTAACTCAGATGTTGCCTTATGCAACTGGTCCTTAGACTGCATGAGCTCTTTATAAAAAGACGCGTACAGCTGTTGAACACAGGCTGTCACTGACAACTCAATGGAACTTTGAATATCTTTACAGAGGAAAGGAATGGCATCTCCCGAGACTAGATTGTTCAGGGAGGGAACTGATATGTCCAAGGATCCTTCTCGATGTGCTCTGAACAGGTTAGTACAAGTGAGATACCCAGGGAATTCACTGCTAGAAGTAGCAGGAATGGGCACTGAAGGAAGTACAGAAGGAGCTTTATCCACTACCCTCTTCAAGCGTTTGCGCTGTATGACCAGGGGAGGCGGAGAATTATCATCCTCTATGTCAATGGGTTCTGACTCTTCTGAAGGCGGAGGAGGAGGTACTGGATCTGATGGAGGAGGCGGAGGCAGAGTCTTCTGTAAACCTGAATAGGTCAAGAAGGCAGACAAATATGATCCATATGTGACATTGGTAACATTACCCCTGGTGACTTTAACAAAATGCTGATCCATTTTAGTGAGGAGGTAAGTGCTCCAATCAATAGCAACTCCTTTCAACACCATCCTGGAAGCTGTAAAAAGCTCTTTGGACAAATAGTGGGATGGCCTTTTGGCAGGCATAAACTTGTCCTGAAGAAACTGACAGATCGTCTTCCATACGGGATCAGTGATCATAGAAAAGGAAACTCCTGAAGAGTTGATCACCTTCTTAGCATCGAGGATTTCCCTTGTCTGCTTTTGCAACAACTTCAGAATCTCTTCATTAGAGAAAAGCTGACGAGTGGTCACAAAAGGTTCACCTTTGAAGGGTAGAGACAGAGCCTTCCCTAAGCCTCGAGGTGTCAAAGTCATAGAAATTCCTTGGACTAGTCCTGTCTTCTTGCTGTAAGAGGCTAGGAACTCATCACATAACGATGGATCCTCTGGAAGCAGGGGAAAAGGAGTAGCCACAAAAGCAGCAAGGCCCGCCTTCGTGAGAGGCTCAAAAGTAAGTAGGGAAGAGTAATCCCTACTAACTAATGGGATGTACTGGATAGGGGGAGGAGCATGAGAAGGCGCCATTCAGATGGTTACACACACACCACAAACACAGACAATCAAGGAGAATGCCTGCAAAGCAACAGACAAAAACCAAGGATAAGAGAATAACCAATAAAACGTGACACGACCAACTAACCCCAAGCAAACCACATCCTAGAAAAAATTTGACATGACCTTGAGACAAATGCGACCGAAAGCTTCATGCGATGCATCAGACAAATACCCAGAACCCCGTATCAGGCAATAAAAGAAAAAAACTACATACCGTACCCGTAACCGTAACAAAGATAGAAAACCAAAATAAGATCACATCCGACACATATCAATACTACATCGGTGATAAACCAAACTGGACCAGGAAAATAACTCTAATGACTGCGCATACCCATCCCACGAAACGGTTCATTAAAAAAAGGAATTAAGTGCAGTGAGGGGGAATTAATTTAATGAAGGGTTTATTTTAATAAATTATTAAGAATGGGTGAATTTTTATTAGGTGATAAACCTTAGCAAGAAAACGGCGGTTCCTTATTATAAATTTAATTACCAATTATTAGGTGAAAACGGTGCTTTTATTCGAATCCCGGACTTCGATACCCGACTGGGTCTCTAAATGCAAGTTCATTGATTACAAATTAAGGTGATCTGGAGCACTTTTTTGCTAGCGCGTGCTCATGTGACGGCTGGTTTATTTTAATTAAAATTTTAAAGTGCCTCTGTAGCGCACGTAGCGCGTGCTAAGTGAACGGCGGGTTTATTTTAATTAAAAAGTATGTGTGTTTAGCACGAATGCGCGTGGAAACTGTGAGTGAATAAAGAGTTCATTTTAACAATTAATTTGTGATGAAGGGGGAAATGAAAATAAATAAAACACATAAAATAAATACCTGGAAGGGGTGTGTATGTAATGCAGAAATGCGCACGGAAGAGTCTCCCAAAAGAAGTGAATCCAGCAAAGGAAAAGTAAAGACCACTGATGAAACAACAAACACAACACCTTAGCGGATGTGTGGATTTGGTTTGTGTTGGTTTTTTATTTTTATTTTTTTTTGTTTTTTTTTTGGGTGTTAAGTTGTGATTATTTATGGTTGAATAAATGGAAAATGAGCAAGGGAGGTGAGGGGAATTGTTTAGAATTTTTTAGAATTTTTGTAGAATTGTTTACTATTTTTAAATGAATTTTCTACATTTATTGGCAATTTGGGGGATTAATTAGGAAATATTTAATTTTCATAAATTTTAGGATCGGTAATTTCCAGCGGACAAACTCCCAAAAATTGGCAAAAAGCAAATGGAATTTTTAGAAATTTTTCTGAATTATTTTGATGGAAAAATTAATTTAGAAATTAATTAAATCACATAAATCATGTTAATCAGATAAGTCAATTAGAAGTAAGTCAGTTAAGTCTGGTTAGTCTGGGTAAGTCATGTTAGTCACAAGAAGTCAAGTCAAGTTAGGTTAGTCAGGTTGGATAAGTCAGATAAGTCCAGTTAGTAGAAACTAACCTAAAGGGGGTTAAGTAACCTAAGGTGGGTTAGGGTTAGGGTTAGGGGTCCTAGCTAGGATTAGGGTTAGGGTTAGTGGGATGGTAACTAGGGTTAGTAACAACCAACTAGGGTTAGTTTTTAACTTGAGTGAAGTTAGTTGTTAACCTAACTGAACTTAGGTTAGTATTAACTACACCAAGGTTAGTAACTAACCTGGGTGTGGGGGAGGTGGAGGTAGGTGGTGGAGTAGGAGGAGGTGGAGGTAGGTGGTGGAGTAGGAGGAGGTGGAGGTGGTGGCGGCGGCGCGGGCGGCAGTCCTACGCGGCGGCGGCGCAGTCCAGAGGCGACGACAGTGGGCTGCAACCAGGCGGCGTCGACAGCAGGCGGTCCAGGCGGCGTCAGCAGCAGTGCAGGGCAGGAGGGGACGGCGCTGCGGGAGGGCACGGCGGCGACGGACGACGGGCGGCCAGGGCAGGGGACGGGGAAGGGAGGGGAAGAGGAGGGAGGAGGAGAAGATGGAGGGGAGGAGGAAGAGGGAAGAAATGGAGGAGGAGGGAGAGGGGGGGGTACACAGGGAGAAGGGAGATGGGGAAGGAGGTGGTTGGGGGTCGGGTGGTTGGGGGGGAAGGGGTGGGCAGGGTGGGTGGGCAGGGGCAATGGGCGGGGGAATAGGGGAGGGGGCCCATGGGGGGCCATGGGTTGGGTAGGGGTCAAAAGGGGGCGTATCCCCGTCCCGCGCACGTGCGCGGGGCGAGGTAAAAAAATTTGCCGTGACGGGATTGAAATGGCACCGGGATGACGGTACGGGTCATGCGGACACGACCGGGGCACGTGCAGATGCGTAAAATCGAAAAAGGACGCGTTCACGCACAAAACGGGCGCGCGAATACACGTAAAAATAAAGAAAAGTGAATAACTCCCAATCCGGACGTCAAAACGAAATAGCATAAAAACAAAAAGTGGGCAAGACGACAGGGGGAAAACAAGGAAAATATATGACGGAGATGCCGGGAGGGGTAAAGGGCGGTCACGTGCAAAAAACACAAAAAACGTATCAAAAAACGCAATTAAAAATTAATATCAAAAAATCCGTGCATCGGAATGAGGTGCAGAAAAAAGGAAAACTGTGCAGAAAGATGTGTCCGACAATCCTATCACATCAAAACATAATTCCGACAGAGATAAGACGCGTTCACATGGAAAAAACCCAAAAAAGAAACCTGAAAATGGGATCGAAAATTAATATCGGACGAACCGTGCACTGGAATGACATGCAGTAAGAAGGAAAAATGTCCACAAGAAGGGGGGACACAGGGTTATCACGTTAAACTGCAGTTCCGGTGGAAGGAGGAGGGGTTCACATGTGAAAAACTCCAAAAATACTCCCGAAAACTCATTTAAAAATGAATAATAAAAAATACAAAAGGCGAAAGAGGGTGAAGGAAAAAGGAAAAGAGTGGGGGAAGGCACAGGGGACACGATTGTCAAATCAAATTGGAATTCTGATGCAAATAGGGCAGGTTCACATGGAAAAATGTCAAAAAGACGCATGAAAAAGTCGTAAAAAACCGGAAAATTAATAATGGACAAACCGTGTATCGGAATGATGCAGAATAAAAAGGAAAAATGTGAGGGAAAAAGTGGTGGTCAGGGCTATGATAGCAGATCAGGGTTTCGAAGCAAGAAAAGCGCGTTCACATGGAAAAAGGGCTAATTACACAAAATGCTTCGAAAATTAATAACTCAAAAACCGTGCACCGGAACAGGGGTAGTTAAAAAGGAAAATGGTCAGTGCAAAGGGAGGAACAGGGCTATGAGGTTGGATTTAGACTTTGGTGAACGTAGGGTGCATTCACAGGACAGGACCTCAAAATCAGGGAATGAAGGAAAACTACAAGGGAACAGCCCCAAGGGTGGGTGGAACATAACCGGGTGGGTGGGAAGGGATCCCATTAGGGTAAAAGCAAGTCATGGCATACATGCATGAACAGGGTAAGGCATATGCAGAAAGGCATGCACTGTAGACGCGCAGGGACGCGTCCCCACACTTAAGACTTTAACGGATAGGGTTAACCGAGCAACAGGGACCTAGGACCACGCCACGGATCATCCACTAACGTCCCCACACTTAAAGCATGACTGTCACGAAGAAACCAAAGTGTAGGGTTAGAAAAACTTGGCCCGTTTCGTCAAGAATCAAGGTTGAGTGTCGATGGCACGTCCAGTGTGGTTGTCGGTACTGGAGGGACCAAGGCATCTTCTCAGCACACGTTCGTCATGGCAGGGACCACGCGGCAGCACCCAGGGAGGTAGCTGGTTGAAGGAATCGCAGGAAATTCGTCGATGATGATGAGGGATACTACACTCAACTCACAGTCACTTAATTGGAATGAAAGAACAGTCACTCGCCCCATGACTAATATCACTCGAGGAATAATGATTGAAACCCATATCTCGTACCCGATTGAGGAATCGACAAGGGGAGAATGATGCAGAAGGAGTATGCCAGGGTGCACAGTTGATGGTGCATTAGTGCCTCCAACCCGTCTGGCATAAGTGCAAGGAGGAAGGCAAGGGAGCCTTAGAGTGCAGTGTACAGAACAGGGTGATGTGTCTTGTGATGATAGCAAAATGACAGCAAAGACCCATCCCGTGGGTGCATAGGGAAACGGGAACATACCTGACTCCAAGTGTCGTAACGTCCCTCAATCTCACCTCTCGGTAATTGATTGAAAAAACTCCAGTCACACTCATCCCACCCTCTGTCTCACGCTCTGTTGATAGATACAGGAGGGCAGCCTTTTCCTGAAACCCATTGATGTAATCCTCACAGTCACTTGTGCAAAGATTGTATGCCTTGTGCGCATTTGATGGTGCAACTGTGCATCCCGCCCTGTGCCGGCATACGATACGAGAAGGAAGGCCAGGGAGCCTTATGGTGCAGTGCACAGAAACAAATCGTGCTTTGTGCATTGAGAGGCCCATCCCATGTGTGCAACACTTCATTCACACTACTCACCTCTCATTTGATTTGAAGGGAAAAGACTGGTCTCTCGACCCACCCTCTGTCTCACTCTCTGTTGATAGATACAGAGGGCAACCTTACTCACTTCCCCACCCGGTTAGGATGAAAGCTCACATCACTTAAGGGGTTGTCGATGAAGATCGCGTCATCAGTTGTTGAAGAGGCATACCCAGGGAGGTAGCCATTAAATCAAACGTTGTGTTGGACAGGAACATGTCGTCTAGGACATAGCGTACCAAGGGAGGCAGCTTCGGAATTGAATCCTGGGAATATCAATTAATGAATCCACTTTCTGGACTGCTGGGTGTTACCACCTTTTCCACAGCCAGCTTCCTGTCCAAGGGTGTTGACCACCTTTTCTTGGAACGAGGCTTGCTATGACAGGGAATTGCTTCCTTTTCTCTCATAACAGATTTGTTTTTTTTTTTTTTCATGTCTTCCCCTATTCCCGAGGGTGTTTCCACCTTTTCTCGAAGAATAGGTCGGCATGACAGGGACAAGTCCTTTTCTCCCATGACCGATATGTATATTTTTCTTCTCTTTCTTTTCTTTTCTTTTCTTTTCTTTCGAATTGAGCAAGGGAATGGTAGAAAGACCATTTGTCAGAACCAACCTCGCCACTGATGCTGGTGGAAAATAGAGGATAAGAGATCAAGGCTGGAGGGGGGATTTGAGGGGACAGAGGGTTGCGTCCACTTCATCAGGAATGACTGAAGAACGACTATCAGAAGTAGCATCATAAGAAGTACAGTGCCGCGCCAATAAGGGAAAAGATCAAGTGACCGTAATTGTCAAGATCCCCAAGGAGGGAAGTACTTCTTCAGGCGATATCCATTGATCAAAAAGGGATCATCAGAGGCATCAACGGTCTGTACTTGGACAGAGCCATTCGGGTTGACAGCAAGTACCTTATATGGGCCCATCCACCGCTGTTGAAGCTTGCCAGGAAACTTGCCAAATCGTGAATCATAGGCTAGGACCAAATCACCTTCTTTGAACTCCTTCTGCTTGATGAAGCTATCATGGTAAGCCTTACGTCGAGCTTGCGTGGCTTCCATGCACTGTAGAGCCATCCTACGAATTTCGTCCAAACATTCCAGGTGCAGGAGACGGCGTGGCAATGAATCATCATCCCCCAAACGCTCTTTGATAGCCACTCTCAAAGAGGGTAGTTCCAATTCAACAGGAAAAACTGCTTCTGTACCGTACACCAACTGGAAGGGTGTCTGTCCTGTTGCTGCTTTATGGGAGGTTCTGTATGCCCAGAGGGCCTCTGTAAGTCGATCATCCCAATCACGACGATGTGCGGCAATTGTTCTTGTCAGAATCGAGCAGAGGATGCAATTCGTGACTTCGACTTGGCCGTTGGCTCTGGGGTAATAAGGAGTGGACTTGCGATGGTGGATCTTATATAACTCTGTCAACTCTTCCATGACTTTGTTGAGAAAATGAGTGCCTCTGTCACTTACCAGCTCTAAGGGACTGCCAAAACGGGTGATGATATTTTCGTACATGAACAGGGCCACGTTGTTACCATCGTCCCGCTTTAGGGCTTTAGCTTCACACCACTTTGTAATATAATCCGTACATACGAGGATGTATCGGTTCTGTTTCCTTCTAGTGGGAGGGTCGATTGGACCGACGAAGTCGATGTCCCACTTCTCAAACGGCTTCAAAGGAAGGATAGGTTGCAGTGGCATGGCACTTGTCTTCGTGGGTTTCCCAATTCTTTGACAAGCATCACATCTTTTACAGTAATCATAGGTATCCTTGTGAATGGTAGGCCACCAATATCCTGCTAGCAGAGCCTTCCTAGCTGTAGCTTCTCCTGCAAAGTGACCTCCACATGGCTCGTCATGGCAAGCCTTCAGAACAATCCCAATCTCATCTCCTGCAACATATCTTCTGAGCACTTCATCTTTGCCTTTCTTGTATAGTGCACCGCCTAGCAGGGTGTAGGGGGCTGATTCTAGCATAAGCTTCTTCCTTTCCCGACTAGAGATACCAGGAGGATACTGTTGGGTTGCCAGCAGATTGGCAATGTCTGCATACCAGGGAGTTACAGTTTCTACCAAGAATAGGGAAGCATCAGGGAGGTCTGGATCATCCTGCTCCTCATCTGCAGTTTGTGGGATACGAGACAGATGATCAGCCAGAACATGGGAACGACCGGGCTTAGTAATCACCTCAAAGTCGAACTCCTGGAATAAAAGGAGCCATCTCATCATTCGTCCTTTCACATTTGCTTTGTTCATCAAGAAGGACAGGGCCTCATGATCCACATAAAATTTAAAGTGGGTAGATAGGAGGTAATGGCGGAACTTCTCTAGGGCAAACACCATTGCCAAGCACTCCAGCTCTGTCACTGTATAGTTCCGTTCCCTATCAGTGACTTTTTGGCTTGCATAATAGATCGGTTGATCCAACTTCGAGGAGCCCTTTTGGCAGAGGACAGCACCTAAACTTTCAATTGATGCATCAGTGTGTACATGGAACTCTTTCGTCCAATCAGGAGGTTGCAGAATGGGTGCCTCTATCAGACACTGCTTCAGAGTGTGGAAGGCTTTGTCACATTCTTCTGTCCAAGTAAACTCTGCATCTTTCCTCAGGAGCTTGTGCAAGGAGGTTGCCTTTGTTGCAAAATGAGCTATGAACCTTCTGTAGTAACCCACATGGCCTAGGAATCCCCTCAACTGTTTGAGGTTGGTGGGTGCTGTCAGAGCTGCAATCTTTTCGATCTTTGCAGGGTCTGTTGATATCCCTTGTGCAGAGACAATGTGGCCCAACAGAACTCCAGAAGAGACCCCAAAGATGCATTTGTCGGGGTTGAGGGAAATCCCATACTCCCGGCATCGGTCAAAACATTATTCCAGGTGTTCCCAGTGTTCACGGATCAAACTATAGACACAGAAGTCATCCAAATATACCTCAATGAAGTCGTGTAGATGATTTTGAAATGCGGCCATCATGACTCGCTGGAAAGTAGTAGGGGCATTGCAGAGTCCAAACGGCATCACCCGGTAAGCGTAGGTCCCCCATTCTGTGGTGAAGGTTGTTTTGGATTGGTCTTCTTCTGCGATTTGGACTTGGTTGTATCCGCTGAATCCATCCAGAAGAGAATAAAGTTCATGTCATGCCACTATGTCCAACAGTTGGTCTGTGAAAGGGATAGGAAAGTGATCCTTCTTCGTCTTGGAATTAAGCTTTCGAAAATCCACACATATTCGCAATTTGCCATTCTTCTTGGGTACAACCACGATGGGTGAAACCCATTCACTAGTTGCCACTGGATAGATGAACTCGGCTTCCAGAAGCTTCAGCAGCTCCGCCTTCACCAAAGGAATAATTCGGATTCATTCGCCTATGTCGTTGCCGTACTGGCTTGGCATCAGACTCCAAGTCAATATGATGTTGACATATTGTGGGATCAATCCCCTTTAGGTCTTTGTAGGACCATGCAAACACGTCGAAATTTTCTTTCAACAAGTTGTACAAGGTTGACAACTCCTCTTCTGGGAGGCTGCTACCCACCTTCAAGTGGCGTTCAGTGCCTTCTGCATCCACAAAGGTTAACTGCCGTTCACCTTCTACTTCACGGATGAAGGTCCCGCGGACCGCTTCTGGGAACAGATCCGACTCCTTCAAGGGAATGGTGTCCTCTTCTGATGTCCCACTAGAACCCACTTCTTCTTTTGGTGGAGACTTAGGTTGCTCCTTAAGATGTTGGAATGGGATTAGATCTGTTTCGGGTTTGGTTTCAAGATTAATTACTGCTTGGCTTGAAGACTCATCTTCTGATGATACATCTAGGAACGTCACATAACAGGGACCCTCTGACGCCTGTTGGGTTGGTGGGACTGGTGCTTGTTGGCACGGTGCATCATCATCATCTTTTTTTGGCAAAGATGGGTTAGGACGGCATGAGCCATTGCTAAAAGACGGCTTGTTCTTCTTAATCCATTTCTTATAAAGGTTTTGCATATGAGAAGATCCATTTACTAGACCAAATGGTACCATCACCATTCTGTCCCATAGCATGAGCTCGTCGGCTTCTGATGCTTCTGAAACTTCTTCCTCAAATGTATCCTCTTCAAGTGGGATAGATTCTTCTGACTCACTTTCACAACCTTCTTCGTCCATATCATATCCATCCTCTTTTGTCTCTGTCTCTGCTTCTGTCTCTGTCTCTGTTTCTGTCTCTGTCTCTGTCTCTGTCTCTGTCTCTGTAGGAGCTCTGTAATAGAAGAACAGATTCTCTGTTTCCTCTCCTGTCTCTGTCTCTGTTTCTGTCTCTGCTTCTGTCTTTGTCTCTGTAGGAGCTCTGTAACAGAAGAACAGATTCTCTGTTTCCTCTCTTGTCTTTGTCTCTGTTTCTGCTATGGCCATGTAACAGGGAGAGCAGTACATCCATGCTTCTATCTCACTATCAGAAGTGATTTCAGAAGTCATTCCCGGTTCAGGCAGGAAGTATTCACCCATTGATAATGGCTTTGCATCTTTTGGAAGTCGGCTTACAGTATCCACTGTTAAGGAATGTGCCACTGTTTTCTTGGAAAGGATCTGTTTAACAGCATCTTCGTCTGCTGATGTTCCATCCGTAGCCTCATTAGGGGAGTCAGAAGATAATTCCAAGGAGGTGGATCCATGTCCTTTTTGAGAACCATACAGTTTCAGCACCACTTTATTGGGCCCTCTACCCAAGGTCAAGGTTCCTTTGAACCAATCCGTTCTTGCTCGGGCTTCAAAAAGCCATGGTCTGCCCAGTAACAGAGGATAGGATGTACCATAAGAGTTTGGCTTCACCACCAGATAGGTTAGCCAATAATCTTTTCCAGCCACTGTAGTCTTTACATATGGGAGAATGCCCAAAGGCTTGATCCTACTCTGATCCGCCAGTCTGATGAGCCATTGGGTGGGTTGCACACCTTGTAGGCCTAAATCCTTCATTGTAACATCCGTCATAATGTTCACTGATGAACCTCCATCAATCAGTGCATTTGCAATGAAGCAGCCTTCTATCCACACGCCAGTCTCTAGAGTACCCGGATCTAGAAAGGCGTTAGCCACATCCACTTCTTTTACAGGCTCTGGAGCCTTGTTGGACTTTGCTGCTGTTGAGGGAGCAATCCTTAAACCACGTCTTCTTGTCAGTATACTTTTGAACCTTTTCCAGCAACTGGGAGACAACATCAATAATTGTCGGAATGTGAGATTTGGTCTAAAGGTATCTAGATCTCTAACTAGATCGTATTCCTTAATAGGATCCACTGGCTTCTCTAACCAATTAGGGAATGGGGCAACACCCATTTTCATTTTTCCTCTTTCTTCCAACAGGGGAATCATGGGAACTTCTTCTGCCACCTGTGGCACTTCCTCCTCTTCTGTCTCCTGGACCTCTGGTCCTGTCTCTGTAACTGTCTCTGTAACTCTCTGTGGCACTGTAGGGCTTTGTACGGCACTGTTAGGCTCTGTTCTGTTCTATTCTTCTGGTGGAAGATTGAACTTCACTGTTCTGGCAGGAGGGTTATTTTCTTTCTGGATAAGTGGTTCCTTCTGCTTTGCCCGTGTGATGGCAGCAACTTCCAATTCCACTAAATTGGAGGTAGGCTCTTGGGCCTTGGATGGACTATCAATAGCACTGTTTTTCACTGGGGTCTGGGCTTGAACAGTCTTTTGCAGTGTGGCCTTCTCCTTTGCATCGACTGCATAAGGGCTTGTAATCCACTGACCTTCGAGGATTTGGAAAATTTGGTGAGATGTGTCCCTTTTCTCCGCATCTGTAACATTCCACTTCTGATCTCTGACCACCGCCAGACTGTCTTCCTTTGTAACTTTGGGAAGGAAATCTTCTGGATCCGAAATTAGGACCAAACTCTCTAGGCTTGGGTCCAATATCTTGTGTTGTCATTTTGGATTCCAGCAAGTTGAATCTTGTGTCTTCTTCCTTCCTTCTCCTATCATGCATCTCCTTTAGAGAGCAAATGTCCTCTGTATGATTCTTCCGCAAACAGTAGGAACAGAAGGCTCCAGGGATGGTTGGTTTTCGTGTACATTCAGTGGCTAAATGGCCTGCTTGATGACACTTACCACACCAAGTATTTGACCGCATCACATCTCTTCCTGCTCCTGCAACGTTGGATATGCTCGCTGTGTTCACTTTCAGCGTCTGTAGCTGCTCTGTAATCACATCCATCAACTCATTTTTTATGTTTGCAACTAAGTTGGATAAATAATCCTTCAAGCTTTCTCCTCCTGACGTACTGGCAGGAGGGTTTTGAGGAGTCTCTGTAATCACTGCATAAACCGGTTGGGCTGGGACAGAGGGGTCTCTGTTCTGGTTCTGATTCAGAGCTCCTGTTTGAACTATTGGCTATTGGCTCCAGTTGGTAGGATTCCACTGTTGCTGCTGATTTGGTAGTGAGGAAATTGGTTGGGACCATTGTTGTTGTGGGTGAACCACCATTTGAGGCATGGATTGTGGCCACTGTGGATTTGGTGCACTGTACTGTGATACCGAGGGCATCTGTTGGTAGGGATAGGGAACAGTCCCTGGAACTGCATTTGGTGGATACATCATTCCTGGCATCAGAGGAGGTAGGACTCCTCTTCCTGTATTCATCGCTAGTCTAGCTTCCACTTCATCATACAGTCTTGCACCTTCTGTTGCAGCTTGCAGTGTGGCTGGTCTTTGCAGCTCCACAAACTTACGGACTTCTGGTTGTAATCCTCTGAGAAACACCCCCTTTTGAATGACATCATCTAGATTATGGTTAGTCCATCTCTTCAGGATGGATTCCATTCGTGAGACATAAGCTTCTACTCTTTCTCCAGAGGATTGACTTAGGTTCATAAATTCCTCTCGCATCCGCTCTTCAAAACCTTCACGCCTGAATTTAGTGAGGAAGGCCAACTTCAGGTCATCCCATGTGCCAAAAGTTCCTGCTGCTTGTCTCTCATACCACTGAAACACCGCGCCCTTGAAAGTGGCGGGGAATATTGCTAATCAATGCTCAGGGGTTCTGGCATTGTTAGCCACACATGCTACCATAAATTCTGCTACATGAAGATCAGGGTCTTCATTGTACTCTCCCTTAAAAACTGGCAATGGGACTACATTCGCTGGCTTGTCATCAATATTTCCAGGACGGATCTGGCTTGGAAGTGGACCTCCAGCAGGAGGAGGAAGGGCTTGATGTGCCATTGGGACTTCTGTAAAGAGTTCCGCAAGGGCGTCAAAGGCGGCTTCTGCTGCGAGCTCGTTCTCGGCTCTGATTTTTGCTTTCTCTCTTCTCACGTACCTCTGGACTCGTTCTAATGCTTGCCTCTTTATTGCGTCATTCATCAGGGGGTTGGCTCCACTAGGTTGTTAGTGCTCCACAGAGGGTTAACAAAAGGCTTCAGTCTCTGGAGGACTCTCTTGCCAACATTTCTTCTACTTCTTTCTTTTCAACGTCCCTGAATTCTGCTTTCATGCCACTGCACAGGGGAAGATATTCGGTTCTGAAGGTGTCAAAATGCATATGTTTGAGCGTTGTGGTGGTGCCATCATCATAGTAATGCCAGCTTCTGATGGTTTCAACAGTGTATGTTGTGAAAAACACTCTGTCTACCAGCTTCTAGTGGGTTGCAAGACTCCTGAAGCCTCTTCACAATCTCCCACTTGATGTTGTCTGGAAACTTTTCAATGAATGCCAAATCTTCCATGGATGGTCATTCTCTCTGTTTCTGCTCTTCAGTTTATTCCCAAACAGTTTGCCACCAAGATGCAAGTTTCTGCTGCTTCAATAGGAAGAGGAAACTGTCCACCACATAGAGCATGCATCATGATGGTGATGTGTTTCCACCATTGTGGGATGAACTTCTTGTGGAAAGTGGCTTTGATTATGAGGAATTCCAACTCTTCAATGGAAGAAGGAACTTTACAAACATCCATTGAATTCTTTTCTTCTTGGCAATGCCAATTCCTTCATTTTCAGCCTCTTCTGGTGCTTGTTGATGGCAAGTTTCCCCGGCTGCGCACCAAAAACATGGAGCCCCTAGAGGAACACCAAGGAAAAGGGAATTCTCTTGCAAGAAAATCTATCTTGTAACATCAACAAGCTTGTTTATCATGTTTCATATGATCACAATGAAGAAAAGAACACCAGGCACAACAAATCTTCATACAGCATCATGTAGATCTCCCACGGTTTTTAATAGAATCAACCATATTCTTCAATATCTTCACAAAATCCATCAAGAGAACAAAGAAAGAAAAGGAATACACCATCTTTGAATGGAAATACATCACATAGTATTCATCTTCAATATCTTCATAGTCTTCTCTTCCAATCTCTCATATACAATCACTCTATTTCAATAGAATTGGCTATCTCTGACTCTCTCTCTCTCTCCATCAATAATACATCATATCCTCACTACAATCTCTCAAAATTCACTCTCAATAATCCCTCTTAGGTCGTG